>NC_041736.1:39083243-39386274 GCF_004115215.2 Ornithorhynchus anatinus
GTGGCCTTGAGCCAGTCATTTCACTTCTCTGGGCCTCAGTTACCTCATCTGAGAAATGAGGATTAAGAGTGTGAGCCTATGTGGGACAGGAACCGTGTCCAACCCGACTAATTTGTATCCACTCCAGCGATTAGAACAGTAAATGCTTAACAAGAACCATTATTATTATTATTACTATCACTTCCTGTTAGGTAACTTAGAGCTGCTCTGAGTTATGTCACAGGTACTGGCACCAGCTGGGAAGCAGGTGGGGAATTGCACGGGGTGCTGGCCAACACTGGGATCGAAGGGTAAAGAACCTACCTAACCAGCACCAGAAACTAAGTATCCTGGATACTAACTAGGCCATTTCACTGTACCATTCAACTTTCCCCAAGGTCCCCTTAAAATCTCCCCCGTCCTTGTTAATTAAGCAAGGACTCTTGCTCTGAACTCAATTAGAATGATTGTGTCAAGATTGGTACTGAGAGAAAACCCTCCAAGACCATGTTTCTCTCTCTGGATGATGGGAGAGCCACTGGATTTTCTTCACATGATGCCTATTAGCTGCTCAGTGCCTAATGGAAGGAGACATTGGAGGCCGTGGAAATGCTGTTTGCAGAAAGCAATCAACCCGGTCTCCTTTAGTGTCTGTGGGACTTCTTGGTTTGTCTTGCTCAACAGAACTGCTACTTGATTATCTGCAAGACCAGAAACTTTTTGATAGGCCAGGAGCTAACTGGGACACGTCTAGGTCTTTACATCATTTCAGGAAAAGTTGTTTCAAAATTGAATCCACAAGGAGAATGTCTACGGTAAGATGATGGTAGAGCTGAAATAAGAACACCTCACACTCAGCTAATCCAGGTCCTCTTCATACTAGTGGTATTTGTTAAGTGCTTACTAGGTGCCAAGGACTGTACTGAGCTCTGGGGTAGATATAAGATTTCCCTCTCAGGGTTGCATCTGTAGAATTTCCAGTACTCTACTAGTCTTGACTACAGGAGGGAGAGTTAAGCAGAGGCATATCCATTCTATTCTTAGCTTGGGCAGTGGCTAGCGAGTGGAAGGCAATCTGCTATAAAACACACGTGCTGGGCAGCAGCAGCGTGGGAGAGAGTCGAAGACAGAGATTCAAGTTTACTGCACAGAAGGAGTCAATGGTAAACCACTTCTGTATTTTTACCCAGAAAACTATATGGATACACTGTTAGAAGGATTGCAGATGGAGGCGGGGCGTTCCGGGAGAGATGTGTCCATGGCGTCACTAGGGGTTAGAGATGACAGACAAGAGAAGATACAAGATAATCAGGTTGGACCCAGTCCCTGTCCAACAGGGCTTCACGTGGCTGCCATTTTTTTAGGGAAGCGAGTTAACAGGCAGGACCAGGAATAGAATTCCTCAGCCCAACAGGATGAGAAGCAGCATGGCCTAGTGGTTAGAGCACGGGCCTGGGTTCTATTCCTGGCTCTGCCACTTGTCGGCTGTGTGACTTCGAGCAAGCCCTATAACTTCTCTGTGCCTCTCAGTTCCCTCATCTGTAAAATGGGGATTGAAACTATGAGCCCCATGTGGGACAGGAACTGAGTCCAATCTGGTTTGTATCTACCCCAGAGTTTAGAGTACAGTGTCTGGCATATAGTAAGCGCCTAACAAATGCCATTTAAAAAAAGGCAGACCTGGTCCTTCCCTTAATGCTTGGCAGCTAGGTAAAAATTACACTGAGGGATTAGATTTTAGGTAGAACTCAGTGGCTGGCAACCCCTTGCTTTCCCCCCCGGCTACCTCAGAAAAATGAACCACCCACCAGGCCTCTTGTCCCACTGTTCCCTTGGGAAATCCAACTGTGAGCCTGATCTTACCATAGTATTTGGAGCTGGTCTTCAGAATTAAGATAGTGCTTCATAATTCCTCCCCATCTCGCAATGGAAGAGCTGTAGCCCATTTTGTTTCCTGCAAATGGAGAGGCTCAGGTCTAGGGGCAATTGGCTAGGAAGGAAGATGCCAACTTGGGTCCAGGATCTAACCACTAGGGAATCTGGTCTCCATCAGATTGAACACAGTCACTGTCCCCCATGGGGCTCACACTTTTAAACCCCATTTTACAAATGAAGTGATTGAGGTTCAGAGAAGTGAAGTAATTTGTCCAAGGTCACACAGCAGTCATGTGGCAGAGCCAGGATTAGAACCCAGGTCCTTCTGACTCCCAGGCCCGGGCTTGATCCATTTAGCCATGCTGCTTCCCATGCTGAAGTTGTCCCTTAATGGAGTAAGAGGGTCAGGTACATGTATACTGATGCGTGTTTACTTGTTTTGATGTCTGTTCCCGCCGCCTCTAGACTATAAACCCATTGTGGTCAGGGGTTATCTTTCTTTATTATTGAATTGTACTTCCCAAGCACTTAGTATAGTGCCCTGCACATAGTAAGTGCTCAATAAATACAATTCAGTGAATGAAAGAATGAACCCGTGGGCAAAGCCGAAGCGCTGAGATTGGACTGAAAGCAGGAGGGTGTCCAAGACCCCACCACAGGCTGCCCCTGCCTCTCACTGGGCCCTTTCCCCATCACCAGCTGGGTAAGGTAGGGCCAAGGGTTGCATCAAATTAAACACAGTTCCTGACCAACATGGGGCTGATAGTCTAAGCAGGAGGGAGAACAGGTACTGAATCCCCATTTTACAAATGAAGAAACTGAGGCCCGGAGAAGTTAAGCGACTTGTCACTTGACTATAAGCTCACTCTGGGCAGGGAATGCATCTGTTTATTTTTATATTATACTCTCCCAAGCGCTTAGTACAATGCTCTGCACAGAGTGAAGAGCTCAGTAAATATGATCAAGTGAATGAAAGAATAGAATTTGGGTCCTCTGACTCTCAGCCCTATGCTCTAGGCAATGCTGATTCTTTCGACACGTCTGCTAATTCTCTCAAGCTTCAGAGGCCGTTCCCCATTCTGCTACTGTAGTACATCAATTTTGAGTTCCTCCTATCTGCATCCTGCATGATTTTGTAGTCTTCAATCATGTCTCTTCTCAGTCTACGTCTTTCCAGCTGAAGACTCCGTTACCCTTGCCTCCGTCTGTCTTCCCTGTTCTGAGTACTTTACTGATGAATTCCTAGGTCTTATACTTTAGGTTTATGAATCCCAACTTGGAGAAATCATTCCACTCAGTGGGGAAAATCTCTTTTCTCAGATCCGGCTCCCACTGGTACTAATGTGCCTGACCTGTCTCATACCAATGAGTTGCAGTTTGATAATCAGGATTCTATTTTTTAGAGCCCTCAGAAATAGGAGGGAATTGATTTCCTCTCTCTACTTTCTGCTCAGGAGGGGCAAAGCAAGCTGGAACCCAACCCAGCTGTTCTGACGAATTGGTGCATTGAAGCACTCCAAGGAATCCCCTCTAGTTTTGACTTTTATGCACAGATCAGTTTTGAAGCATTTTACTGTCTTATGGATTGTCAGTCAACAGGATTCTTCAGGGGTTATCAGGCAAGTTATCTAGACTAACCCTTAGTAAACAGTCTCTTGCTTTCTACGTATTTAAACGTCTTTACAGGGTACGTGTTTCCATCAGCGTTATCTGTCTTAGATGGTGAACTCCATAGATGGCGATGTACCAGATTTTAAACTCGTTTGGTCCATTGCCCAACATAGTGCTGTGAACAGATGGGCATTTGTTAAGCACTTAATTTCACATACACAAACACACTCACCCCTGATTCGCGCCTCCAACGGCTGAAAGACGTGAGCCGAGGTATCACCGTGAGCGATAATTTACGCCCGGAATGGTGAGTACGGGAGACCCCGTAGAGCTACTGTTCCGACCGTAAATTATAATGGATGCAACGGCCCAGACCGAGATTTCCAGATGTTGTAGGCATCGTTGTAATCTACAAGAAAAGCCTAGTGGGAGCATCGGTTCTACCATCAGGAGACAACAGTGGATGAAGAGGTGGCCCCATTGGAAGGACCCTTCGGCCCAGCTCAAGAACATCACTCTCCATACAGAGTTTCAAAAAGGTCCCCCAATATCACCACTGTTTCTCTGACTTCGATGGACTGGCAAGTTGGTGTTGACCTTTCAGTTCTAACAACAGACTGAGGGTTTCCCCTAGGATACCGGAAGGGCAAATCTGAGCTCCTTTCTGCAGTTAATTAGATTGTTTCATTTCTGGTGCTATAAATAAATTCCTTGTTTGAAGATGAAGGGCGGTGTAAATCGAGCTGTTTAATTCAACACACATCCCGCAGCAATTCAGCCAGCTGAACAGTTTTCATTTTCTAAGCCTGGTGTTCAGGGCCGACCTTAAACAATGCAAAGCTCCAAGAAAGAGACAGGTCTCTTCAGAGCCAGAAATATCTGGCTGGCTTTCTGCTGAGAGTGGGAGGGGAAGATATATCCTCTTGACTGATGGGCTGGTTGAATAACTGGCTGGGGCAGAGAGACTCTAGAATGCGCATCCCCTGCGTCCATCACCCAGTGTTTCCACGTTGTCTGTCTCTCTTTGAAAGTTGCCACCCATAAAGAGGGCCTGAGCCACGCTCAGCTGACCGTCACTGAAGTCATGCTCCCAGCAACGCAGCCCGGCGAGAAGAGCGTGTAGTTGTAGAGAAAGTGTGGTCTAGTGGATAGAGCACGGGTCTGGGAGGCAGAAGGACCTGGGTTCGAAGCCCATCTCTGCCAGTTGCCTGCTGCTAAATGGTTATATTGTCCTCTCCCAAGCACTTAGTACAGTGCTCTGCTCAATAAGTATGATTGACTGCTGGGTGACCTTGGACCTACTTTTCTGGGCCTCAGTTACCTGATCTGTAAAATAGGGATTAAGGTTGTGAGCCCCTTGTGGGACATGCACTGTGTCCAACCTGATTAGCTTGTATCTACTCCAGCACTTAGTACTGTGCCTGAAGCATAGTAAATGCTTAACAAATGCCATTAAAAAAAAAACCCCACTGGGTGGTATATGAGAGGAGAATGGATGAGGGGAG
This sequence comes from Ornithorhynchus anatinus, assembly GCF_004115215.2. NCBI lineage: Eukaryota > Metazoa > Chordata > Mammalia > Monotremata > Ornithorhynchidae > Ornithorhynchus > Ornithorhynchus anatinus. Next base: position 39,088,214 of record NC_041736.1, read on the forward strand.
GAAACCGGAGGAAAGAACATACCTGGTGAAACCTCATCTCAAATAATGCGACTAAGTAGTAGTAGAGAAGCAGCGTGGCTCAGTGGAAAGAGCCCGGGCTTTGGAGTCAGAGGTCATGAGTTCAAATCCCAGCTCTGCCACTTGTCAGCTGACTGTGGGTAAGTCACTTAACTTCTCTGTGCCTCAGTTACCTCATCTGTAAAATGAGGATTAAGACTGTGAGCCCCACGTGGGACAACCTGATTCCCCTGTGTCTACCCCGGCGCTTAGAACAGTGCTCTGCACATAGTAAGCGCTTAACAAATACCAACATTATTAGTAGTAGTAGAGAAAGGGGAAAGTGCTGCTGACCAGCCTGATGGGTGGAAATTCAGGGAGGGGGTAGCCCCCCCAGAACAAAAGCTCTATGAAGACTCAGATATGAAGGAGTAGAATAATCAAGGCTGGAGGCAGTCCTGATAGGAGACAAATCCACTGTTCCGATAAGGATCTACTCCAACTGGTAAACAATGTAGTTAAGGAGCGTGTGTCCATCTTGCATCCAACTTTTCAGCCACATGCCCCTGCCTGAATGGGTAGGACTGAATGCCCAGAAACATTATTTTCAATTAGCTCTCCTTCCACTCTCAAAGATGCTGCTCTTGACCTTGTGCTCCTAGCCATACATGCAGATGAGGCTGAAATGTTGGATTGACACACACTCTCACATACCAGCCATACGCAAATGCATAGGTAAATCACATAGCTATGCCTACAATATATAAATATCTCATTCGGCTCCTATTTTGAGCATAGTATTAATAATAACTGTGATATGTGGTAAGTGCCTATTATGTGCCAGGCACTGTTCTAAGCGCTGGGTTTGATGCAAGATAATCGGATCAGACACAGTCCCTGTCCCTCACGGTCTTAATCCCTCTTTACAGATGAGGTAAATGAGGCCCTGAGAAGCGAAGTGACTTGTCCAAGGTCTCACAGCAGGCCAATGGCAAAGCCGGAATTAGATCCAAAGTCCTTCTGACTCCTAGGCCCGTGCTTTATCCACTAAGCCTTGTTGCTTCAAGTACTATATAGGGTACTTAGGAGTATACTAAGAAATTGAAGACATTCCTGTTTTCACAGAAGGTATAAATTAGGGGGAGGAAACACTGAAAACCATAAAACATCAAAGATAATATACAGGTATAACATCCTGATGCCTCTTATATTTTTCCCTCCCATATCTCTTGGCCAAGAAAAATTTCAGTGATCAAAATATTTAAAGAAGGCCATGCTCCCTGCCTCAACTCCTGCCTTCCAGTAGGGAAGAGAGGTTGGGGAATGAAATGGTAGGCAGTGATCCTGATGGAGGGAAATGCTTGGCTCTGTGTCCAGCTCACAAAGGGAAACTTCCAACTGGTTCGAAAGGCCGCTGCTTGCATCTAGCAGACGGGGGACCTGAGACGAAGGTCATGCCTTTATGGGCATCTGAATTAGGACAACGTGTATATCTCCCCTGAAAGGGAGAGCATAATTCAAGAGATATTATGCCCAAGGGAAGCAAGCCAAGAGAAACACAGTTTTGTCAATCAGAGGTATTGTGGCTTAGTGGAAAGAGCACAGGCTTGGGAGTCAGAGATCATGGATTCTAATCCCACCTCTTCTACTTGTCAGCTGTATGACTTGGGAAAGTCGCTTAACTTCTCTGTGCCTCAGTTACTTCATCCATAAAGTGGGGATTAAGACTGTGAGCCCCACGTGGGACAACCTGATTACCTTGTATCTATCCCAGCACTTAGAACAGTGCTTGGTGCGTAGTAAGCGCTTAACACATACCATCATTATTACTATTATTAGTGTGCAGCGCACAGTACTAAGCCATTGGGAGAGTGTAAAATAATAGAGTTGGTAGATAATCCCTGCCCACATCCATCAGTGGTATTGATTGAGAGGCTACTTTGTGAGAAGCACTGAACTAAGTGCTTGGGAGAGTACAATGCAACAGAGTTGGTAGACATGTTCCCTGCTCACAACAGTCCTGAGCAATCCTAAAGCAGGAGGTTGTCTTCTAGTGTTTTTGCCATGTGAAATCGTTCCATGTTGCCTATATATCTATGTACAGAGAGAACATGTACATGTATAGACCCCACACACGTAGCTCACCATCTTGGACATGTGGAGTAGAGACTCATTTTTCTATGTGCGCAAATGGGGATGAAAAGAATGATATATAGAGAGAGAGCGCGCAATCTTTTCCGTACTGATTATATATCCAGTTTGTCTTTGGGCTAATGCACACACACATACCCCCAGTTCTGCACTTCAACACTCATTTTCAAGTCTGTTAAGAAGAGAATTGTAAATGAGCTCAAATTATCTGCAGAACTAAACCATCCTTCCTTCTAAATTACTTTACGCATTAAGTCTGTGGTCTGTAAGAGCCTATGAGTGTTCAGTTACTCCCTTAAAAATCGAAGAGGTTTCCAGCAGTTTCTGCAAACACGCAGATTCTGATCGGAGCCTCTTTGTTAGAGCTGTGCTTCAAACTGTGTGTTTTCCCTGTCCCTGAAATACAAAAAAGCAATTCAGTATCATATAGCTTTGCCTTTTTTAGCATCCTCGGCAGGAAAGCATAATAAACATTAAATTGTAGCATCTGGCCGTAAATCTAAAAAAGCCCAGTAATTGGGTAGCAAACTAAAATGTTACACTTATTTTAAAAAGTTTAATTTTCAAATGAAATCAAAGACAATGGTACATTTTCCCCCCCTCCCCAAACAGCATGCTTGGACCAACAAAATAAAACAGGAATCATCCAGAGTGACAAATAGCATTACAACTTCCTGAGCTGTCTAAAATAAATGTATAGACCACATGTAAACCAAAAGAGAGTTGGGCAGGGAGATTCTTAGTTAACTAAAGTAACAGACCTGAGAACTCCTCTTTGTCAGGTCTTGCAAGGCTTCAGTGTGGGATTTGAGCAAGCTACTTAACTGCTCTCTGCTTCAGTTTACCCACCAGGAGCATGGTATGGTGGATAGAGCGGAGGCCTGAGTGTGAGAAGGGCATGGGTTCTAATCCCGGCTCCACCATTTGTCTGCTGTGTCACCTTAGGCAAGTCACTTTACTTCTCTGGGTTTCAGTTATCGCATCTGTAAAATGGGTATTGAGACTGTGAGTCCCAGGTGGGAAGGGGACCACGTCCAACCCAGTTTTCTGTATCTACCCCAGCACTTAGTACAGTGCCTGGCACATAGTAAGTGCTTAACAAATACCACAGTAATAATAGTTGTCATTATTATTATTATTATTATTATTATTATTATTATTAAAATAAGCCCTATTGTATTGGCCAGGCTTTTTGAGAGCCCAGAGCTAAAGGTGTAATCGATTTTGAGAGGAGAAGAATGAACCCTAAATCCATTTCCCTGTATGCTTGCTTGCATACCAGACCAGCCCTTTGGGTTTTGCCCATTGTCCACCCCATTACGATGAACACAGAAGATTCATTTTTTTTGAAGCCGCTGCACGGCTGGGATGCTCAAAACCATTTTCCCGAACTACAGAAGAACTGCATGTTCCTGTAACTGCCTGCGTCGTACAGATGTTGTGTTTGGTTTGTTCTGAAAAATGTCATGAACGGTGCTAGTAGCCCTCCTGTACCCCTGCAGAAGATTATGGGGGCAGATCATTAGGGACCACGGTGCCCATCGGCAATGAACAACTTCCCCCTGAGTAATGGGTTGCATCTTTGAGTAGCCGGAGCTAACCTACGTTCTTCTCAGACCGATCCTTCTCCCATAGCCTGGGGGAAGAACCATGATGTGCAACCAGTTGGTATTGATTTAATATGTCGGTACCCTACCGCCGGGAAATGAATCTTTCGAGGGTTGACTTAATTCAGTCCGGTTTTCTTCTGAATTTTCACCATGGTCCTTCAGGCGATCAGTAGTACTTATTGAGCACTTATTCTGCACATAGCATTCTCCTGAGCACTTGGGAGAGTACAGTAGTGTTAGTAAACACGATCCGTGTCCACAAGGAGCTTACGGTCTTGAACTATTGCACTCGGTCTCCTGCAATGCCAAGATTACGTTCCTGATAAGCCCTGCTGAAACTTGAACCCTGCACATAACTTGAGTAACACCTTTTAGACTGTGAGCCCGTTGTTGGGTAGGGATTGGCTCTGTTGCCGAATTCTACTTTCCAAGCGCTTAGTACAGTGCTCTGCACACAGTAAGCACTCAATAAATGTGATTGAATGAATGGCACCTCAATTGCATTTTCTCCATTCAGAAGCCCATCGTTGGTAGAACGTTTCCCGATTCCTGAAGAGTATTCCATCCACAACACGAGAGGCTCGCCATTTAAGTAGGAAAGGGAACGGGTATTGAATCCCCATTTTACAGTTGAGGAAATTAAGGACCAGAGAAGTTAAATAACTTGCCCAAGGTCACACAGCAGACAAGTGGCAGAGCCGAGATTAGAATACAGGTCCTCTGACTAATACTACTAATAATACAGGTCCTCTGACTCCCAGGCCCGTGCTTTTTCCACTAGGCCACTTTTCCCTTAATCCCCTGGTTGGGTAAAGATGGGAGCACAGTCGTAAAAGCTATGGGGAATTACTCCATTGCCCCCATAGAGTTGGTCCTCATGTATGAATCCATGTTTCTATATATGTATATACTGTACTGACTTCAACCAATGTGCTCAAAGACTCAGAAGTGAAGAGAGTAAAAAAAAAAACCAAAGCTGACGGGTGGGCTAGCACCTCAATCATATGTGTACTTTGTAAACAGCAGTAGGTAGAGAGGTAATGAGAGACCACCTCAAATGGAGAAGCCAAAAATAGAATTAGACAGGATTTTAAGACGGTATTTTTCTTCCAAGTAAATCAATATTTGTAGAATCCAGGGTGTATACACACACATAACCACACTAATAGGTGGTATGGAAATTCCGGGTGGCTTCAGAAAAGTTAGAACCAGCCCCTGGTGCATTTTGTTTTGAAGTAATCGTCTTTTTATTGTTGTAGGCAGTTATTTGAAAGCTATGGTAATGAGGTGATAACACCGGCATCTTACAGTTTACTAGAACATTAATCCCCTGGGCTTGTTTTTCTATGGACCTCAGTGGGACTTCTCCCATCGAGCGCATAGGGGATAAATCTATTTTAGACTCTTATACATAATCTACAGACACATCATCACCCTCCTGGTTTAATTGATACTTTGCGGGTTTATGGAATAGAAGGAGGACTTTCCTTCTGAATCAAGCCACAAGCCGGAGTCAGCCTCCTCCCTAAACAAAAGCGGCAACTGCTCCAACTTCCAACCATCCCTGGGATGGCTGGTGAATCTCTCCTTAATTTTTAACTTCTTACCCCTACCTCTGCCCCTCTCCTAAGCAATCAATCATTTATTGAGCACTTACTGTGTGCAGAACACTGTATTAAGCACCCTCACCACTCCGCAGCTGAGTAAAACGTATATTAAAAACAGTTGCTCTGACTGGAAGCTGAGGATGTAGAGGGTGAAGACCATGGATATTCATTCATTCATTCATATTTATTGAGCGCTTACTGTGTGCAGAGCACTGTACTAAGTGCTTGAAAAGTACAATTCATGAATAAAGATAGAGAATCCCTGCCCACTCCCAGCTTACAGTCTAGAAGGGGGGAGACAGACATCAAAACAAGTAAACAGGCAACAGTGTAAATAAATAGAATTATAATAATGTTGGTATTTTTTAGGCACTTACTATGTGCAGAGCACTGCTCTAAGTGCTGGAGTAGACACAGGGGAATCAGGTTGTCCCACGTGGGGCTCACAGTCTCGATCCCCATTTTACAGATGAGGTAACTGAGGCACAGAGAAGTTAAGTGACTCGCCTACAGTCACACAGCTGACAAGTGGCAGAGCTGGGATTCAGACTCATGACCTCTGACTCCAAAGCCCGTGCTCTTTCCACTGAGCCACGCTGCTTCTCATAGATATGTACATATATACACAAGTGCTGTGGGTGAGGAGAGAAGGAGGTAGAGCAAAGGGGGCAAGTTGGGGTCACACGGAGGGGAGGGGAAGCTGAGGAAAAGGGGGCTTAGTCTGCGGAGACCCTCTTGGAGGAGGTGAGCCTTCAGTAGGGCTTTGAAGGGGGGAAGTGTGATTATTTGGCAGATTTGAGGAGGGAGGGCGTTCCAGGCCAGAGGTAAGACGTGGGCCAGGGGTCGACGGCGGGAGAGGCGAGAGCGAGAACAGTGAGAACATTAGCACCAGAGGACCAGAGTGGGTGGACTTAGATAGAGAAGTAGAGAAGGGTGGTGAGGTAAGAGGGGGCAAGATGATGCAGAGCTTTGAAGCCAATAGTGAGGAGTTTTTGTTTGATAGGATGCTTATGGTCACCCTAAAAATTAGGATTGATGTAAAGGAGAGCAGGCACCCATCACCCAGTTCTACCAAACAAACCGTTGCTGCTGTTGGAGACAAACTACTAGGCTGAATGGGCCGGTGGTCATACTCAGAAATAGTGGTTTTTGTTGGCTGTTTTTTAATGGTGTTTGTTCAGTGCTTACTATGTACCAGGCATCGTATTACACGCTGGGGTAGGTACAAGCTAGTCAATTGGGGCTCACAGTCTTAATTCTCTTCCTGCTATGTGGTTCTCAGAATGTTTGCATGTCCACTTTCCCCTTCCACCTTCATAGCTGCAGATACTTTCAACCAAGGACTGGAGTTTCTCTTGGTTGAGGGAGAAGTCAGGCAAATTAGTGAAAGAAAGACTTAATTGAAAGCCAGGAGACTAAACTTTTAGTCCTAGATCCTCTGCTTATTTACTGTGTCTGTGGGCAAGTCAATTAACTTCTCTAAGCCTCAATTTCTCTTTCTATAACATCTTTATGGTTTTCTTGACTTTCAAAGATTATGCCATTGATTATGATCATAAACCGGGTGTCAGATGTGGCTGAAAGGACTAATATGTGATCAATATTCACAAAGATCCTCCCCTCTTGTGATGATAATTACTCCTATCTCACAGAAGTGTGAAAATAAATGAAATAATAGATATAGGAGATCTTTGGAAGAAAGGCCCTTTACAATGCTATTATAAATTTAGGAATAATACTGTAAAATGAGGAGGACAGGATAGTATAAACCCAGAGACTTCCCTATTCGGGTTTACCAAGTGGGAGACAAATTCAATCCATCTTGAGCAGGGTTTCTACAGTTTCCTTGAGCTAGGTGTGCCCTGACGACGCAGGCTCGATGAATCAAGAAAGAAGTGGAGGGTGACTTCATTCCTCTAGTTGATATGGCCGCAAGACAGACGGCGCTTAGTTGTAGTAGAAGTCACAGGAGCAGCAGGTGATGTCATATTAGCAGTAGATGTCCTTGTAGTGATAGAGAAGCAACATCGAGTAGTGGATAGAGCATGGGCGCGGGATTCAGAAGATCAAGGATTCTAATCCCAGCTCCATCACTTGTTTGCTGGGTGACCTTGGGCAAGTCACTTTTCTTCTCTGCGCCTCAGATACCTCATCTGTAAAATGGGGGTTTAGACTGTGAGCCCCACGTGAGACAGGGATGGTGTCCGACCAGATTTGCTTGCATCCACCCCAGCGGTTAGCACAGGGCCTGGCACGTGGTAAGTGCTTAACAAACACCATAGTTAGTGTGATTATTATTAATAGTAGAAGTTGCCGTAGTAGTAGAAATAATAACAAGAATGCTAATAAGGACCATTACCTTGATCTGTAAACACAAGAGGACTTTGGGCAATATCAAGTTTTTTGAGAACTAAGGACTCCCAGATCTAATCTCTCTGATCGAACTAATTCACCTCATATTGTCGTTTAGCATTTTTGCATTCACAAAAGGGGTGTGTCATGGCTGTCCTGCATTTCTGCTTTAAGCCCTAATCAAAACATCTTTCCAAAGCTCTTTGGGATCCACCTGGAAAGTTGTCATTTTCTTTCTGTTCTGAAAATGAGTTTCCCAACTAACTTGCACTTAAAGTCTTAGCACTTCTAGCATTTATCCGAGGAAAAATAACACTGGACTTGATGGGCAATTTGCATAATTAGCACTTCAAGGCCCCCAGTGGTATAAAGTTGTCCTATTTAGTGTACTTCCCAATAGACGAATGACATGGCTAATGGATCTGGGAAGGCAAGAAGGAGGAAAATTACTTTGCATTTATAGTTGGTGGCCAACCTAAGTTTTAGAATACATACATTGTCCCTTGTGAAGACTTAAAAGATTACACCAGTGGTTCTAAACCAGTTCCAAATAAGGGATTGGGAATCAGATGTTTAATTTGTGCTAATCTAGTTTATTCTGCAGTGATTTGTACCTGTGTTAGGAAGCACAACTGAAAGTTGTTCTCTGTCAAACAACCATAACTTTTTATTGTTATTCATAATGGACCAGATGGATGCATCAAAGAGATGGAGCAGTGCTGGAAGTATTTTATAGGCGTATGTCTCCACACCTTGCCCGACAGACAGGAAAGTGCCGGATATAACATGATATTTGGAGATCTGACAAAAGCATCTGATATCCCTAGCGAACCTGGGCCTTGGTGTTGTCTATACGAGTTTGACCGTTCTCCCAATTCAAGGTTACTTCGTGATGGTATAGCTGGATGCATCAGGAGCACCTCTTGCTGACAGATTTGGAAGTGTCTTACCTGATCCTTCCCCCCTTGCCCATAGAATAAAGCCAGGGGGTATTATTAAAGATCCAGTTCTGTTCACCGTATCCTAGACAGATTTGCTTGAAAGGTGACTAAAGCAGCCGGTGTCAGAGCACGTTTCAGATTGTTTGGGAAACTCTTCCAGCTCAACAGGCAACATGGGGAGTCCTCAAGTCAGTCATGCAGGGGGTGCGGGGAAGTGGGGGAAATCTCATAAGCTAATGACTACACACAAAAAGACATGCTAGTGATTAGGAAATGCATTGCAGAGTCAGGGACAGAAATGGAGACAGCGCCTGCCATTGCCGGTAGTAATTGCCACTATCAATCGATGGTATATATTGAACACCTGCTGTGTGCAGACCACTGTACTAAGCACTTGGGAATGTACAGTACAATAGAGTTGGTAGACATGTACCTTGCCCACAAAGAGCTTACAGTCTCCAGTCAAGGGAAATCTTTGCAAGCACCCGATGTGAAGAGGCTTATCATTGTATTCTTTATATTCCAATTCTTTCTGGCCCACTCTCTCTTTCTCCCTCTCCCCCCTCTCTGTAATCCTTTAATTCCCTTCTTCCCCACCTTTCTATACCCACCACACAAAAAAAAATCTTCTTTGGGGAGCAAAGCATATTTGGGGATTAGTGTCCACATTCAGGTTGACCTATATAGCTCCCAGAGGCTTCATCAGAGAGCAGCTTCCTCAGTCGGGGAGGATCAGAACTGCAGCCAGCAAATCATAAAATATTACTACGCCAATTCAGGCAACAATACCCAAGCTGGATAAATGGGAAGAAAAGGGTATAGGTTTATTACCAGGGGATAATAAAGGAAAAGCCGAGAACTTAAAGGGGCGTCAGATGGCCTAGAATAGAAACGTAATACAAGGCACAAGGTGTCTTAGGCCCCTGTAGATTAAACCGGGCCGCTCTGCTCAGTTTATATAACCCATCTGAAGGAGTTCTGTTTACAGTCAGGCCCGGGAAGCAGAGACTAAGTTCCTCTGACCCCGGCTCTCATCTACAGTGGCACCGGCGACTTGCCACTTTTCCTCAGTGCCGACAGCCCCCAAATGTCTGTACCTGGCCAAGCGACATGGTGACGGTGGCAGCAGGAACAATAATAATGTTGGTATTTGTTAAGCGCTTACTATGTGCCGAGCACTGTTCTAAGCGCTGGGGTAGATACAGGATAATCAGGTTGTCCCACGTGAGGCTCACAGTCTGAATCCCCATTTTACCAATGAGGTACTGAAGCACCGAGAAGTTAAGTAACTTGCCCAAAGTCACACAGCTGACAGGTGAGGGAGGCAGGATTAGAACCCTGACTTCTGACTCTTAAGCCCGTGCTCTTTCCACTAAGCCACAATAGTTCTTTCTCCCATTCCACAGTCTCTCCAGCGGCTCTGCCTAGGAGCCCTCAGGAGCTGTCCCCTTGCTTATACCTGATATAAAGCAATAAGCGTCAGGAACGTCCGGGGCAGACCTGAAGGTGGGTGATTCAGCACCCTAAAAAAGTTTGAGGGGTTACAGTAATAAGTGACTTGATCAAGCAGAGACAAAATTCTCAATTATGCATCAGCTAAGACAGTGCTGGAAGAATCAAGACAAGGGAGGCTGTGAAAAAAGCTGCATCAGTCAGTGGTATTAGGTGTTTACTTGTTTTGATGTCTGTCCCCCACCCCCACCCCTTCTAGACTGTAAACCCGGTGTGGGCAGGGATTGTCTCTCTTTATTGCTGAATTGTACTTTCCAAGTGCTTAGTACAGTGCTCTGCACACGGTAAAAGCTCAATAAAATACGACTGAATGAGTTTTCTATTCATTGTATCCACCCCAGTGCTTAGTACAGTGCCTGGCACATAGTAAGCGCTTAACAAATGCCACAATTATCGTTATTATTATTATTATTGTTGTTACTATTAAGCACTTGGGAGAGTACAATACAACAGAATTAGCAGGCGCATTACCTGCCCATAATGAGCTTGAAGTCTAGAAGAGTCTATATGCAAGTCTAGAGTTTACAGTCAAGATATAAGGAGTTGGCTACTGAGGTTTAGAAATAGTCTAAGCAGACATTCTCAGACACTTTCAAATAATAGTAATAATTATGGTATTTTAGTGCTTACTATGTGCCAAGCACTGTTCTAAGCACTGGAATAGAAGATAATCAGGTTAGACATAGTCTGTGCCCCACAGAGAGCTCACTGTCTAAGGAGGGAGAGTAGATATTGAATCTGCATTTTACAGATGAGGAAATTAAGGCACAGAGAAGTCACGTGGCTCGCCCAAGGACACAGCAGACAAGGGGTGGAGCCGGGTTTAGAACCCAGGTCCTCTGACTCCCAACCCCCTGCTCTTTCCACTAGGCCATGCTACTTCAAATAAATAAAGATAATAATTACAATGGCAATAGTAATATTTGTAAAGCACTTACTGTGTGTCAAGCACTGTTCTAAGCATAGAGGTACCTACAAGTTATTCAGGTTGAACTCAGTCCCTGTCCCACAGGGGAATCACAGTCTACCCCTGCCTTGATTATGAAGCTGAAAATGATTGAGCCATTTATTTTCTCGGTACCTGCTTAACCAGATTTTGGGCAATGACTGTGGTTAGAGAACTATGGCTTCAAGGTGACAAATTAATTGCCGACCCAGATTTGGTGGGGCCATTCAAAGTTGAACTTCATAGGCTAGGGGAGTGTTTTTAGCTGACAAATGCCGAGGAAATCAGCCTGCCTCTGAAGGGGCTTCCCTTCAAGACCTCCCCTCTATCAGTGAAGGGACTGACTCATAATACTCTCAATGTCTCAGTTAATACCTTTTGCTGAATCGGATTATTTTTTAAAAGTTGGTGAAAATGAGCTGAAGGATCAGTTACAAGCTGATGACTCAGGACAAGGATACCGGTTATTGTAGCTCGGCACGTCGGGAGGAGCAACATAGAGAGTGAAGGAGAAACTAAGAGTGCCATGCCGGTAAATTCATTTCTCATATCTCTGCTAACGGTTCTGAAAATCCCTGCATCCTCACTCGGGTTTTTAGAGCAAGAAGATGATGCTGAATTTGCTGATGCATTAGCAGTAAGAAAGTTGAGAACAAATTGACTCATTTCTCCTTCTCACCAGTGTTGGAGGACCATTTGCCTTCTCCCCTTTTCTCTCCCTCCCCAGCAGGATCAAGGTCCACTGTTGAACTGGGGCAGGGATGAGGTGGGTGTGTTTGGGGCTCTTGTAACATATATATATACATATGTATATATATATATATGTACAGAGAGAGAGAGAGAGAGAGAGAGAGAGCACGCTACTCTTCAGTAGCCCAATCCCCTCCACATCCATATGGAAAAGCAGTTGAAGTTTGCATCTTTATTTTTTTAACCTGGTTCTGCTCCCAGCCAAACTCCTCTGACAAGTTTTCTGCCCATTCACTCAGTTTTCCAAGACAGCTCTGTGATTCTGGGGCTTGACTTTCTTCCACCAGGAAGTGATTAGTGCCATCAGCAACCTTTGGAGAAATCACCATGCGATTCATCTTTCAGATCACTTATGAAGAAGTTGGATAAAATTAGACTGGTACCAATCTCTTTTTGAAACTACATTTTGTTTCTCCCAGAGATTGTAATTTTCTAAATGCTCACTGATCCTAAACTTGGTTATATATGCTATCAGTTTGCTGGGAGGCTCATCAAACTAAAATCTCCAGGTTCACTTCTGGACTCCTCCTCGTAGAGAAGAGGGACATTGGTGATCCACCAGTGTATGGGCTTAGTGCCTGTTCATAATGATAGGTTACACCCACTCTAACCAGCAGCTCTACAACTTTCCCTCTAAATTCCTTCAGAACTCTAACTCATCTACCCAAGAGTACAAATTCATTCATTCTTTCATTTAATCATATTTATTGAACTTTTACTGTGTGCTGAGCACTGTATTAAACGCTTGGGAGAATACAACAATAAACAGACATATTCCCTACCCGCAGCGAACTCTTCAGGATCACTAAGATCCAGTCCTGAAAATTCGTTTAACAATTTGATCTAAACATGGATGTTAATCCTTCTTTGGTCTGGTTGTACTGACCTTTCTACTACAAAAAGAAAGCTGGGTGGTGGCGCTCTTGATATGTGATTTTCTTTTATTTTTAATCTTTGCGATTCTCCGTGTGCTTCTTCCCTTCCTATTCCCCTATTAATGACTGCATGGCCCTTGTGGTCCAGGGATCGTGCCCGAAACAATGTCCATGTATGTTTCCCAGTACTCTGCTTTGCGCATCACACGCGCTGAATAAATGTATTTGCTATTGATTGATGGGAGAGATCAACCAGTTTTTCCACTCAGCCACAAGACCCCCGCACCCTCCCCCAACAATGCATTAGGATGGAAAATTGAGTCTCAACTGACTGTGGATACGATGCCAAACTCAGGATGTGTGACAGAGGCTGATCAATGCCTTTTCTTTATAGTCTAAGCGGTAGTTTGATAAATATCCATCTTATGAGTTTTAATCATCTGTGCTGTCAGCACAACTCAAACTCTAAAGACCCAAACACGTTGTTATTACTTATTGACTGATTTAGAACCAGGTCAAAAAGACAGGTCACGAACATTGGCTTTGGAAATATTTATGATGCTCTAGATTTGCTTCCAAGCGAGTCCTGCTTCACTCCTGAAGGGGGAAGTGGGTAAGAGAAGCACATTATGGCAAATTTAAGCTCTAAGCTTTAAATTGATTAACGTGCTTGCGTTTCAGCCACGCGAATCATTCACCGGGGGTAATCAATATCAATTTCATTTCCCAGGAGATACATCAGAGCAAGATGGCCAATATGATTCTGTTTCCTTAAATCCATGGAGAGAAATAGTCTATGCCTCTCGCACCCAATCCTATGCCCCTTCCTACTTTCAGGAGTCGGTTCCTCCTGCTTGCACTGCCTCTCTTTTAAAGGGAAGAATGCTACTATATAGGGGAAAACATGAAATACAGTAGAAACAGCCTGGAGGTTGGGACTTGTAATGTGGGCAGTATCCGGGATTCGGAAAATTTTGAGAACTGTTGCCCCTTCCAAGCGGGGAGACCCAGGGTGGTAGGAATTCTGAGTCTGGCAAGGCAATACTGAATATTGGCTGGCAAAAACATCTTAATCTCTTATAAAGTCCCCAAAGAAAAGCTGCCTTTGCTCATATCCTACCACTCCATGAGCCCGTCTTGTTCTTGGGCTAGCCAAGGATCTGATAACTTGCCCAAGAGCAATATGGAACCTAAGCATCCCTGAGTCCTAAATAGGGCAGTTCAGTCAATCAATCATATTTATTAAGCGCTTACTGTGTGCAAAGCACTGTACTAAGTGCTTGGGAGAGTACAATATGACAGAGTTGGTAGACACGTTCCCTGCCCACAGTGAGCTTACAGTCTTAGCTTACATTCTAGGTGCACTTTATTTCGTTAGACGCTGCAGTGTGAGAGCAGAGTAGTTCAGCCTCCTCGACATCCTAGGCTGAGCACTGGGGAAAGGTGGAGGAAGCCAACCATTCTGTGGGGCCCAAGAGTAAAAGGATTAAAACATGGATCGGTTCCATTATTGTGTCATAACAGTGGCTTCAACAGGGGGCAAACCAGCAGCAGTATCGGTAGTAAGGGTATATTTGAAGGAGCCCTCTCTTAACAAACCATCCTCTAACTTTCCGTATCTTCCCCCTCTAATAATCAATCATGGACCTTTTGTCCGTGAATCAGTCTAAACCATTCTTGAGCCTTCTTGCATCCCTAGCTTTCTGTCAAACATCTATTCTCTTTTCTCTTTAATAGCCCATTATGGCTGATGATTTAAGAGCACAGTTGACAGTGATTCCAAGTCATTTTCACAAGCAGTGATTGAGATCTCAGAGGCCGTCATCGGATATTGTAGTTGGAAATTTTTTCCCTCATGCATTACCATATCCTTGCTCACGCCGAAGCTCATCTGCCACTTTTCAACCCGTTCACTCGGCTGAATAAGATCTTCCTCTAATTTTTCTCCATCAGAGTTTAGGATTGCCTGCCAACTCGGATGGCTAACCTAGTGCTTCTTCCGAATCAGTTATGAATATGCTAGGGAAAACTATCTTAATGCTGTGACCTCCGAAGGACCCTGCAGATAACATTTCTCCATCCCAAAAAAGTGGTCCTGTATCCCTGCCGTCTGTCTCTTATCTTTTAGACGGTTTCTGTCCTTGAAAATATCTCTTTTGATTGCAAGATTCCTTCATTTATTTTCAATTCCTTGTTGTAGAACCTCATAAGTAGGTCAGCCAACTGTATTTATTGAATACTTATTGTGGGCAGTACATTGTACTAAGTGCTTGAGAGACTACAATATAACTGGCACATTCACTGCCCACAACAACTTATAGTCTAGAGGAGGGGACAGACATTAATATAAATAAGGTATATGTACAAAATGTATATGTGAGGTGGGGCTGGGAGAGGGCATGAATAAAGGGAGCAAGTCAGGCTGACGCAGAAGGGAGTTGAACAAAAAGGTAAAGAGGGCTTAGTCAGGGAGCCCTTTTGGAGGAGATGAGCCTTTAATAAGGCTTTGAATTTGGGGAAAGCAATTGTCGGATACGAGGAAGGAAGTTGTTCCATGCCAGAGGCAGGACATGGGTGAGAGGTGTACAGCGAGATAGACCTCATCAAAGGTGACATGGAAATCTAAATAGACTTTGACCACTGGTTCTTCTTTAGCCTTAAGCTTACTGACCTCATCACAGGATGCCAGCAAATAGTGACCCTTTTGGAAATCATATTTTCTTCCCCACACTTGAGTTATCTAGAGTACTCCTAGATACCAAACTTAACTGTAGCTTGTAGAAATTTTTCAGGTGTAATAGTGAGACTCAGCGGTCTATAATATCCAGGATCAACTCTGGAAACCTTACTGTGGATGGGAGTTAATGGGAAATTACCCAGTCCTCTAGTACAGTGGAGAATGATGTTAGGTTTTACATACTCTATTTTGTCCTCACTTGAAAGACATTTTCCCTCTGCTGACCTCATTTACTTTCCCTGTTCAAAATATAGCGATTCTTTTGAATCACCTGATATTTTTTGTGCTGTGGCAGCCATTTTATCTGGAGCATCAATGTAATATTTTGAAACAGCCCCCAAACTTGCTGTAGACTCTTTTTTCAAATTATACTCTGAGATACATTTTAACCATAATTGGCGTTTTGCCATGTTCTTTTCTAAAATTTGATATCCTTTGTATAGATGGATTTTTTATATATTTTTATTTGCCTTCTACAGCATGAATGTTAAGTTTAATTATGTTAGGATCAGCTTTCCTACGTATATTTCCTGCCCCCATCCTCTCCGTTACCCAAAATTAAATCTATTACACTGCCTTTCCTTGTAGTTTTTCAATCATATTGTTTCAGAACATGGTCATTTTTTCCAGTCAGGAACCTCACCTCCAGCTTTCACAGTAAAGAGTTATATTCATCCATCCTCCATGAGGATCACTGAAATCACTGAAATCTCCTACCAGTTCTCCCAACCATAACTTTCCAGGTTCCCTAATGCCAACTAATATTCCCTTCTCACTTTCCTCATACCACCCAGAGGCCTGTTTAAATTTGAAATTTCTTTCCACGGAGATTTCATTGTTCTCTTATCTGTTGAGATGGCTGTGCTATTAATGTTTATGCTTTTCCCTATGGCTCCTTCTGTCCTCCCATCCCTGCTTCCCTTAGAGGTTTTCCAGGAAGGCATCCTATTACTTCTCTTCCCTCAACCAGGTTTCCATTAATCAATGGTATTTATGGAACATTTACTGTGGGCAGAACACACATGACACAGAACCCTCTCTAAGCGCTTGGGAGAGTACCATTTAACAGAGTTGGTAGATATAATCCCTGCCCACGAGAAGCTGACCGTCTCAAGATCCTGCCTGCTGCCAAGTACTCCAATTCACTCATTTTCTTCTGGGCCGTCTGGTGTTAGTGCAGAAGTACTAGCCCATCTTCACTTTTTTTTTTCCTTATTTCCACATCTGCCAGTTTCCTCTGTGTAGCTGGCAATCTAAATTGCCCTCATTGATTACCCTAAGTGGGCCTTACAGTTCTATCCGGCTACCTCACCCCAAGGTTATCAGGTCCTTTAGCTATCTTGACTTGAGGAATTGCATCAGTCAGGGCCTGGTGCCTTTCCCAACTCCACATTTCCCCACTTTATAGTTCTAAAACTTCTCTTCTGCCTTTTTAATTATTAGTGGTGGGAGCCTGCTGGGATTTTGGTCCAAATGGAGCCCTTCCGCCCTGTGCAAATTCCACCTGTCCCCAACCCTCCCCCAGTTCCTAATCAGTCAATTAATCGCTGTTGTTTATTGAGCACTTTCTATGTCCAGACCACTGTAATAGGCACTTGGGAGACTACAATACTGCAGAATTAGCAGACACCTTCCCTGCCTATCACGGTAATGCTGCTAAATCCCTCCTTTCTGCACCATCACTTCTTCACCATCTTGTTTCTTGTGTGACCACAGAATCACATCAACAAAAGTTCAAGTTCTCCTTCAGGAGAGTTTGTCATCTGAGATAAGTCCTGTAAATCTATCTTTTGATGATTGGGTTGTTCCTATTCACTCCTAGTTATTAAAGATCTTGCATTCCCTTAGCAAGCCTTTAGTACCTAACCCCAGTGTCCTGCCCCCATCCTACCAAGTAGAGCATTATTTTAAATCACCTTTTCCCTTTTGGGAGTTCAAGGCATTTCATTATCTTTCATCTCCACAACACCCTAGGATAATAAGCAAATAAATTTCCCTATTTTAGAAATGGGGAGTTGGAAGCAGAGCTATTGTGTGACCACTAGATGAAGCAAAAGGCATTTGAAGGAAAAAAATCCCCTATACCTGGGGTTATTGATGGTAGAAGCATTTTGAGCCTTGTTTTCATCATAACAGTGGAGATTATCTCCATTCCAGTTTATCTTACTTGTGGTATTTGCTAAGCATTTACTGTGCGCTAAGCACTGAGGTAGAGACAAGATAATTAAGTCAGACACAATTCCCTGTCCCTCATGGGACTCACATTTTAAGTGGGAAGGACAAGAGATATGAATCAAACTGAATGCCAAATATTTTCAGTGCTCTTCACACAGTAAGTGCTCAATAAATATAATTAATTGATTGATTGAAGTGATGAAAACAGCCTCAGAGGGTCCAGTCCTCTTCCACTAGCCACTAGTCCTGGGATCTTGCATGCTCTGATGTGTTTCCTGGTTGTTCCAAGAAGCTGCTTGGCAGCTTCCACTTTTGTTCTTAGTTTATCTGTAATCACTGTCTTCCTGCTGTATTAAGTCAACATAAGACAGATACTCACTATAAAAAACAATTTGCAAATCAGTTCTCCTAAATTCCGCTTAATCCAGAATTATCCAATCGATCTGAATTTTTCCCCCTCAGTGCTTCATCAATCAATCATATTTATTGAGCACTTGCTGTGTGTTGAGCACTAAATTAAAACAGTGCTCTACACATAGTAAGCGCTTAACAAATACCAACATTATTATTAAGCGCTCGGCAAAGAAAGGAGCACTGAGGTAAGGGAATAGAGTTGACTAGGTAATGAAATATGAAATGCTCCTGCATGCTGGTGTCAGGATTCCCCGGAAAGACTCCATGATTGGATTGTGGTACCCAATTCCACAAACATTCCCTTGATCTGCACAAGAAAGTCCCCACTAAAATTGGTTTGGCACAAGTGGAAGGGAGGAAATGTGCATGTTTTCCAACCAGTAGTGGCAGTGGTATTTTTTGAGCCCGGTTGGATACAAATACTCTGTGCTAAAAAGGTTGAAAAGTAGAAGTGGGAAACACAGTCCCTGCCTACAAGGAGCTAACACTCTCTCAAGGGAGAAAGACATAAAAGTACTTACAAATAGGGCAATCAGAATAAGTAAGTGAATGTACAGTTGATTTTTTTATTTACACAAAAGTGAGCTGAGGATGGGTATAAATAAATATGAAACTTTTGGAGGCAGATTTAGGTCAGAGTGAATATTTCTCCAGGAAACATCCCCTTTCACAAAATCTTGTCTCAGATGTAGCCATGAGACTGTAAGCTCACTGTGGGTAGGGAATATGTCTGCTTATTGTTATATTATACTCTCCCATGTGCTTAGTACAGTGCTCTGTGCACGGTAAACACACAATAAATACGATTGAATTAATTTAAAGCAGAACAGCAACCATCTCGATCTAGGTGGACAGTATCCTCATGATAATAATAATGATGATGATGATATTTGTTAAAGGCTTACAATTTGCCAGGCATTGTAGTAAGTGCTGGGGTAGATACCAGATAATAATAATAATAATAATGTTGGTATTTGTGAAGTGCTTACTATGTGCAGAGCACTGTTCTAAGCGCTGGGGTAGATACAGGGTAATCAGGTTGTCCCACGCGGGGCTCACAGTCTTAATCCCCGTTTTACAGATGAGGTAACTGAGACATAGAGAAGTTAAGTGACTTGCCCACAGTCACACAGCTGACAAGTGGCGGAGCCGGGATTCGAACCCATGACCTCTGACTCCCAAGCCCGTGCTCTTTCCACTGAGCCACGCAGGTTGGTCACAGTCCATACCCCACATGGGGCTCACGATCTTAATCGCCATTTTACAAAGGAGGTAACTGAGGCACAGAGAAGTTAAATGACTTGCCCAAGGTCTAACAGTAGACAAGTGGCCAGAGCCAGGATTAGAACCCATGACCTTCTGACTCCCAGGCCCATGCTCAATCCACTCACTACACCATGCTGTTCCCTGTTCTGTCATGAGATGAAATGAAACGCTTGTCCCAAAGGAACAGCCGCGGAGACGTACTCCATGCAGTCAAACCTAATCCCTCTGGCCCGGCCACTAAGCCTATCCCAAGAGTTCAGTCTGGGGAGAATTTGAGAGTCATGCCAACCCACCCTCAAGTACCTCTCACCACTCCCTTTTCTTTGCCACCCCACTGAGAACCTGGAAGGACCAAAGGCCCCCGCAAATGAACAGTGCTACATCTAGCGTGAAAGTCAAGGTTTTAGAAAGTTTATTTACGATATTATGAGGTAGAAGGCCCATATGTATTGTTGTCTAACCCAGTGGAATGACCTCCAGAGGAAGAAAAATCATCTCAATGGGAAAAAATAACTGAGCTTTCCCCCCTGGTTGTTCATAGCTTGTTCACTGGTAGCCGAAAAGGAAGAAATAGCATATTCACACCTTTGTAAATTCAAAATATGAGCTGACATTAGCCCCTGGGCAGCACTGTCAATCAGCTAGGCTCCTGGGAATAATAATAATAATAATAATGTTGGTATTTGTTAAGCGCTTACTATGTGCCGAGCACTGTTCTAAGCGCTGGGGTAGACATAGGGTAATCAGGTTGTCCCACGTGGGGCTCACAGTCTTAATCCCCATTTTACAGATGAGGGAACTGAGGCACGGAGAAGTTAAGTGACTTGCCCACAGTCACACAGCCGACAAGTGGCAGAGCTGGGATTCGAACTCATGAGCCCTGACTCCAAAGCCCGTGCTCTTTCCACTGAGCCACGCTGCTTCTCCTGGGAGAAACAGGAAGCAGCTGGAGGGCATAATTTCCCAGGGAACAAGAGCTGGTTTTTATGCTTCAAGCAAACAGAGTTCAGTTGATCCATACGAATTGACAAAAAGAACTCTGCAAATCCTCCTTTCATTTACTGAAAAAGAGATGGCTCTCCATTGTGCTGTTAAGAAAGGGATTTTTTTTTTAATTATTTCTTCAATAGGAGTTGGTTTTGCCCCATGCAGACTCAGCCAGTGAGTTGGGAAAACCAACTGGGCCATCCCAAGGATAAACGAGTTAATGATCAAATTACAGGTTTTGGAGCCCTGACTCCACTTTCCTTACCACATCCCCCCCTCACGTTCACACACACATCCCACCCCTCCTCGCTCCACACACCTCTCCTCTGTTCTCCTCTCCTCTTTTCTCCCCTTCTTTCCTTTTCTCTCTTTCCATCCCATTTTCCAAAACTACCAGAAACCTACCAGATCAACGCTCCTGTGAGAGAGAATGGAGCTGGTTTCAAACCCCGAAATCACAGGTGAACGAGGTGGCTCTGATCTCATGATGTGTCCCAAGGCCACACTCTCCCTTTCCTGCTCAGGTATTCCCTCAATCTCCAAACTGCTGCAAGTTAAATCCAAGCTACCACTTAGTGTCTGTGTCCTCTAGAGAACTGGGCTCCAAGTGATAATTCCCACAATTCTCCTCCCCGGAATGTCACAGGCAGCTCTTCCTTCTCATTCCTCACTCATGGAAGGTGAGGTGAACCACTCTTGCTCCTGGGTCCAGCCCTCCTGGCACACCCACATCATCCATCTCACCTATCATGCCGCTGACCCCTGGCTCATATCCTGCCTCTGGCCTGGAATGCCCTCCCTCCTCAGATCCGATAGACAGTGACTCTCCCTGCCCTTCAAAGCCTTACCGAAGGCACATCTCTTCCAAGAGGCCTTCCCAGACTAATCTCCCCCTTTGCTTTCTCCCACTCCCTTTTGCATCACTCTGACTTGCCCACCCAGCCCCAGAACACCTATGTACATATCTTTAATTTATTTGTATTGATGTCTGTCTCCCCTCCTCTAGACTGTAAGCTCATTGCGGGAAGAGAATGTGTCTGTTTATTGTTGTATTGTACTCTCCCGAGTGCTTAGTACAGTACTCTGCACAAACTAAGCACTCAATAAATATGATTGAATGAATGAATTGAATGAATCCATCCATGGATGTGGAACCCCCTAGCATAAGGGTATGTGGCCGCTGAGTGAAGTTTCTAAAGGAGCAGTATGATTTGACAGCTGCAGAAATCACCGGCTCTGCCAGTTGTCTGTCTGCTGGAGCAGATTATTCTGTTTTTACCTTCTTTATCACTCCTTTCCCCTATCCATGCCCTAGGGTCATTTCAGAAACCAGCAGCTTTTCCTGCCGCTGGTGGTGTCAACCGGGCAGTGAAACTAAAATCTTTTTCTCTCAAATTTCCCTATTCCTGAGACGTCTCATTATTCATCCTGAGTCCCTCTTGTGTGTAGAGCCACACTTTCTGTGCTTTCAAACTCTTACCTGGGAAAAAGGACCTCAAGCACATGTCTAGGCTCCTTGATACACTGCTGTAGGTATTTGTTCTGGAAGACATCTTATCTTTAGTTCTTTTTCGATTTGATTTTCTGACCTCCTGGATCCCTTTCTGTGGTACATCAGAAATCATTTGATTGAATCACTTGAAGTCAATTTTTCCCCTACTTTCAGCTAACTAGCTGTTGGTTCCTCAGTCCTGTAGATAAAGAATGCATTTGATAACTGTAGCGCTTATACTCCTTACCTGCTTCCACGTCTAGCATCTTCTCATCTGCCTTTGGAAGCATTGGTTGTTTCCAAGAATGCTTAGACTTGCAGAAAAGCAGTGTGGCCTTATTCTTATGAGACCCTGGGTTCTCATCCCAGCTCTACCACTTGGCTGCTGCGTCACCTAGGCCAAGCCACTTCACTTCTCTGTGCTTCAGTTTCTTCGTATGTAGAATGGCTATTCTGCTCTCCCTCCTTAGACATTGAGTCTCATGTGGAACAGGAATTGCGTCCCATCTGATTATCTTGTATCAACTTTAGGGCTGAGGACAGTGCTTGGCAAGAAGTGTGTGCTTAACAAATGCCACTATTATTATCAGTGTAATTGTTATTATTATTATTATTGTGTTTCTCCACCCTTGTATCTACTCTTTAAACTTACATTCTCTTCTGTTTGATCTGCACGAGTATAATCCACATTTACAGACTCATAAACTTGAAAGTGACTAAAAGAGATTGAGTCATCCCTTTGCCCCTACCATCTGGGCTATTAGTTCCTTACCAGTGGGCTCTTAAGGTGCATTTGTTAAGTGACTGTCTTTCGAGCACCTTGATCTTAGCCATGTCAGGGGAGATTTGGGTGGGTAAATGAAAAGTCCTACATTTCAGCTTGCACTGACCAATAGGAAGAGAAGGAGATGTTCCCAAAGAGGTTGCCTGCACTATCAGGAACTGTCTCCAACCCATAGATGGCCTAGCCACGTGTGTGAGACATCGGATTAGGAGTCAAAGAGTAACCTGAATCTAAATCTGGATCTTCTCCTGACTACTCGTTTGGCCTAGAAGAAGGGGTAACATTGCCCTTTGAGGACTAGGAGGTTCCTTGAGGGTTGATGGTTAATGCCCCGAGGAAGAAAGATGCCCTGTAAATCAGTGTCATCAAGGGCAATCCGCTAAATCGTAAGCTCCTTGAGGGGAGGAAGCATGTCTGCCAACATTATTTTACTCCCTCAAAGGTTTAGTATAGTACTCTGCACACACGTGCTCAGTAAAAATGATTGATTGATTTAGTCTTGCTCTTGCAACCATTTGATCTTTGGCCTCTAGGCCAAGTAGAGTTATGACATTAAGCAGCCTCCTATCTACTGGGAAATGGACTGGAACCTCCACTTTATCTTCTTTAGGTTCTAGAGCCTTTTCAGCTAATAAAGACAGAGAGTCAGTTATATTTATTGAGCACTTTGGATGTGCAGAGCACTGTACTAAGTGCTTGGGAGAGTACACTATAACAATGTAACAGACACATTCCCTTCCCCCGATGATCTTATCCTGTAGAGACAAGCTTTGTGGCCGTGTCATCTTGGGTAGGACTCGAATCCGCAACCTGGAGGGCAAAGGTGCAGTATGCTATTAACATTCCACTGGGGCCTCATTAGTGAGGTGGAAAGCATGGAGCCAGCAGCCGCGTAGCTTACTTCTGCTGCAGTTCTCTGGGTGGAATACGGGAAACCAGCATTAAAAGTTTCAAGCTGGGTAAGTCTGGTTCGATTAGCATTCGTTGCCCTGTGAGTTTTGCTTAGTGGGCTTTGGGGGTTTGTGTCTTTACTCTCTGTGGCTATTACCGACTTCCTTTTTAAAGCAAGTCGTCCCTGTGAAGGGCGCTGGGAATGTACGGCAGATCATAAAGGGTGACTAAGCAGAAAGAGAATAGCTGCAGTCTCCTTCGGTTGGTAATTCACTCAGCTTGGTTATTCATCCAATAGAAGAGTCACTGTGCCTCTCTCTTAAATGGCTTCATTCATGATGATTGACTTCAGAAAATCTTTAGTGCCCTTTGCAGAATGTTAAGCAGGAACAGATTCTTGTCAGTTTTGTTCCAGCAGCTGCTAAAAGAGTTCCGACCCCACAGATGTGGAGGTGGGAGATGGTGATGGAAGATTTCATCCGGGGACAGTCAGCCTCGTTTAGATCTAATAAGAATCAGGACTAATCTAACCCTCCAAGAGGATATTTGTTTCCCCTCTAGGCTGAAGCTGGTAATAGCAACAATAATAATATTAATGATAGTAATAATAATAGTATATTTTTCAAGTGCTTACTATGTGCCAAGCACAATACAATGTGTTGGAATGCATACAAGATAATCACTTCGGACGCAGTCCCTGTCCCACATGAAGCAAGCTGGTGATACAGGGCATTTTCTCTCTGACTTTTGGCTGCTGTCTCAGATTCAACGTGAACAGAGATCCTGTATTCCAGGACCACGCATTTTGATGGTCTTGCCATTCCAAGTTCCCTGTTGGTCTTTGCCTTCTATCCCACTGCTGCATATTCCCAGTTCACAGAAGATAAAGTCTTGGAGGCTGACCCAGTCCTAAACCAGTAACTTTTGATGAAGTCAAGCATATATTTTAGAATTACACGCTGCAAGATAAAGTATATGTCAAGGCCCAGCAGAAAGGTGGGACATCTCTTTCCTCAGTGCTGGGCGCCGCGGAGCCAAGTCGACTTTATAGACAGAGAGCCTCCTGTTTGGTGAATTTCTCCAAGGCTGACCATTTTCGAGCTTGCTTATCAAAGTGACCCTACCCTTTCTAAAGCGAACTAAGTCTCAGTTTCAGCACTGTTAGCGAAGAAGGGGCTGGGTAGGGAAACAGCATGGTATCCCTTCCCCAGCCAGGTCAACATTGGGCATTCAGCATGGTGCACTCCCCATTTTCCTCCTGGAGGGGCTTCTTTTCTCAGGGGGAGCCTCCATAGGGGTCACTCCTCTTCCCCTCCCAACCTTCAGGAGGCTGAGGACAAAGGAGGCCTCTTGTCTAGGAGTAGTAGCAATAAGCATACCTTGCCCCAGACAGTGGGCAAAAACTTGCCTGTTGCTTCCATACTGACACAGGGACCTCAACAGGCAGATTTTCATACCAATCAGATCCTTCTTGATGGAATCAATCAGAGAAGGCGAATGGGACACTCAGATCATGAACCAGTGTTTTAATTGGAAGAATCCAAACCACAAAGATTTCACAATAGCCTATCATCTGGACTAGTAGATTAACAGGCCACTAACCTATCATGTACCCAAAATAGTAGTTTATAAAGCCTCATTAAAAGAAGAATAACTTTGAAGTCAAACTCTTATGACTGGTAATAAAATCACTTCACTGAAGAAGAACTTGAAAATTTGGGTTAGGCCACCCCGACACAATCCACTCTCTCTACCCTTCTGCGGGATCTCCAGCCGCATTCTTCACCTAGGAAATGGAGGGATTGAGGGTGCAAGGTAACCAAACCTTCTGCACTTGCATTCACTAGGCCTGCTCTCACTTCCTTATTCTGCGCTCTCCATCTCTAGCCCCTTCTGGTCCTGGGGAAGTGACAGATGGTTGTGCCTGGCACATAGTATAAGCGCTTAACAAATACCATCATCATCATTATTATCTGGAGGCGGAGTGAAAATGCAGGGTTGAGTTAGATCACTGAAGCAAATTCAACTGTCCCAGGCCTCCGGTTGGGTGGCGACTGCTCTCTTTAGGTTAGTTTAGCCCTGATAGAAATGAAAGCCACCAAGTCGACTCACCGCTAGCAGTCTGGAACCCAGTCTAGTTAAGGATGTGAGTCAAAGGAGAGCTAGAAAATCAGAGGAGAGAAAGATGAGGGACCCCCAGATAGAGGATAGTAATAGAGGCTATTCCTTTCTTCAGGTAAACTTTTCCTACCACTGTAAAATTGAGTAAAATGCTAGCAAACCCCATAGAACCCAATTTACGTGGGTTTTCCTTATCTCAAGTCCGAGCGGTATGTCATTTGGGCTTTCTGAACTGAACCCATACATGATTTGGGTCTTTTAAGGATAATGATAATCACTCTTCGGATTATAGAGGAATTCTCTTCAAATTGGTCCAGGTGTTTCATCAAGAATGGACATTTAATGCCCAGAAAATCTACCTTTCTTCCACAGTGTTGTTCCTGTTACTTTACCCCCTAACTTGCATCCTATTCAAACACTGGGCAGAGCTAATGCTCAGTCCTAAGTCTTGAGGTTGACTGGTGATGTACCAAACTCTGCCATAAAATAGCTATCGGTGGAAAAACTGAAACCTAAGATGGAAATTCACCGAGAAGCAGAGTGGCCAAGTTGATAGAGTATGGCCCTGGGAGTCAGAAGAACCTGGGTTCATTCATTCATTCAATCATATTTATTGAGCGTTTACTCTGTGCAGAACACTGTACTAAGCGCTCGGAATGTACAATTCTGGGTTCTGATCCTGTCTCTTCCACTCGTCTGTCATGTGACCTTGGCAAATCACTACATTTCTCTGTGCCCCAGTTACCTCATCTGTAAAATGGGAATAAAGACTGTGAGCCCCATGCAGCACAGGGACCGTGTCCAGCCTGATGACCTTTGTGTCTACCGCAGCTCTTTAGTACAGTGCCTAGTACATAGTAAAGCACTTAACAAATGTCATAAGTATTAACAGTTAGCTGTCTCAAGAATCCAGGGCACTTCCACAATCCCTTGTGAAACATTTTAAAAGACAGGATATTCAGAAACCTGCACTTCTTATTAGATTACAGTACCAGGATTCTTTTTTATCTCATCAAGAGAATATTTTAATGGTTTTACGATGTGTCAGAACCAGATGAATTTGTGAAAGGCAAGTTTAAGGCAAGAATAATAATCCCGAGGCAAACCTTCCCCGATCTTCACATCACTGTCTTCCGGAATTCATCGGCTTGGGAGGGAACGTCTCTCGTCGATGGTCTTTGATAAGGCCAGGAGCAAAACCTCTCTTTTGATCCACCCCTCCTCTAGTGGACTATTAATTGTGGCCTGGCCCCGACTGAAAGAGTGTGTTCAGGTTTTAAAGCAGAAATCAAACTCTGCAAGTGGGAGAAGACGTGACCCTTTTCCGCTAGCAAGAAACCCGTCACTACAAAGCGCACAGCCTCCTGTTTGCTTTGCCAATGTTTGGAGTTGTACACTTTTAATTAAAATCCATAAAGATGGTTCTGGGTTTTTTTTCCCCACTTCTCTCTCCCATGGGCTTGCTGGCCTGGGGTCTGTGGTGTCAGGGCTCTAATTGAAACAGCTGTTCTGCTTCCTCAGCCCCTTTATTCATTCACCTTTCAAGATGTTGATGGATCTGTGGGAGCTCTAGGCTCTTTTCTGCAGATGTGCTTTTCAAACAGCCCCTTGATGGCCCCTTGTTGAGGGAGGAAGGAGGAGGCATGCCTGTGCTCTGAGAATGTGCTGGTGTGCTGTACTTTGGAAGTAGGATTGTATGTGTGTTCATGTGTGTTTGTGTTCATTCCTGACTAGGGAAAAGAAAGATCCTCTACCAACCTCCTCTGATGGAGGATATGCACTGACATATTCTATGACCTGCCAAGGCAGTGTTTACCAATCAATCAATCGATCGATCAGTCATATTTATAATAGTAAGAATGCTACTTGAAATTGCAACCCAGGTCCTTCTGACTCTGAGGCCCGTGCTCTACGCACTAAGCCACACTGCTTCCCTAGCACTTACTATGTGCAGAGCACTGTACTAAGCACTTGTCTTCCAACTTTGTTACACTGTACTCTCCCAAGTGCTTAGTACAGTGCAGTGTAGCAAAGTTGGAAGACATGTTCTCTGCCCACAAGGAGAATAATGGTTAGAACACGGGCCTGGGAATCAGAGGGACCTGAGTCTTAATCCCAGCTCTGCCACTTGTCTGCTGTGTGAACTTGGGCAATTCACTTCACCTCTCTGGGCCTCAGTTACCTCATCTGTAAAATGGGGATTAAGACTGTGAGCCTCATATGGAACAGAGTGTGTCTCCAACCTGACAATACTGTATCAACCCCAGCACATAGTAACAGTGCTGGACCATAGTAAGTGCTTAACAAATAGCATTAAAAAAGAGCTTACAATCTAAAGGAATGGGTCAGAAACCTCTCTTCCACAATCCCCTGCTGAAACCGGCTGTTATGGATCATCTATTGTCACTCCATGTCTAAATCAGCCATAAGATCATCAGCACCATCCTCCCAAGATTTGACTTATTGGCATCTGCAGTGTGCCTGGCAAGTGTCTCTGAACTACCCCTCACCACCCACCCTGAGAAGATCAGGCTTATTATAACCCCCCAGACCCTGCTCGGGAAATTGAGCAGAGAGAAGCCTAGTAACACAGTCACTGGGTTTACGCCAGGTGAAGTGAGTAGTCATTGGAAAACAAGAAAAGAGCAGTTACTGTCTGCTTAATGGTCGTTCCGTTCCCAGCCTTGCTTTTGGTGTAATGGGAGGGAGATTGGTCAGTGGTCATTCCACACACTGAGGCTGGACAATGGCAGGTCAGACATGAGGAGACAAGGCATCCTATCCGGGGAGAGCTGCTTTGTGTGCGCCTTCTGGTTGTGCCAGGATGCCCCCAGTGGCCCTGAGCACAGACAGCCCTACCATCCTGCCTGGTTAACTGGAGTTTCTGTAATCATAAAAGCAGGATGATGTTCTTTAAATGCTTTCTTTTTGTGTAATGCTGGGAGAGTCACCTGGAATCTGACATCCCCTGACCCACCCCATCTCCAACGCCTAAAGTGAAAAGCTCTTAGAGGAGAAGGGAAACTCACCTCTTCCCTCCCCACCCCTGAGGTACTCTCATCATCAGTGGTATTTATTGAGCACTTTAGTGTGTGCAGATCATTATACTCAGAGATAGAGTACAGTACATCAGAGTTGGTATTCATTCATTCAATCGTAATTATTGAGTGCTTACTCTGTGCAGAACACTGTACCAAGTCCACAACAAGGCTACAGTCTAGAGGCCGAGATGGATATTACTATGAATAATTCATGTTTACAAAACTTGAATGAGCGTTATGTATGTGTACATATATTGCACATGTATCAATAAGTGATTTATGTATATTGCATAATTTCTAAATATACATAATTTATAGATATGTACATAAGTGCAGCTGGTGGATTCCAGAGAATAAGTCCTCCACCTGTGAGGTCTGTGGACCATTGTTTTTTCTAAATGGAATTTGTTAAGCAGCTACTATGTGTCTGACATTGTACTAACTACGCTGTGGAGTAGATACAAGCTAATCATGTTGGACACAGTTCATGTCCCACATGGGGCTCACAGTTGAAATCCCCGTTTTCCAGATGAGGTAACTGAGGCACAGAGAAGTGAAGTGACTTGCCCAAGGTCACTCAGAAGACAAATGGCGGAGCTGGGATTACAGCCCAGGTCCTTCTGACTCCCAGGCCGTGGTCTATCCAGTAGGCAACGCAGCTTCTCCTAAAGGACAAGTTGATGCTTTTTAAGGAGCCACATCCATCGACAGATCAGTCTGCTAGAAGCTCTCCTTTCATCCCCATTGCTTATTACTGACAAGAAGGAATCACAGAATGTAAACTCCAACCCCAAAATCCCCTTGCTTTTATCTCCTTCAGAGAGGATCTCAGGTTAGGACAAGAAAATGACAGTAATAATGAATCAACCCTCGTGTATATATACATGAATGTTCTGCTACTCTTTTCTTCTTCCGTGGCAATTTTGTTCCAGAGGAAAGCACAGCTCTGCAGTGAGCTTCCTGTTTTTGTTTTTTTGTTTTTGTTTTTTACCTATCCCAGTTTTCAAGCTGGATGGATTTGAGCTCAAGGTCGCCCACACTTAATTCACGAGTCAGCAAAATCAGGGCCCAGAAAAAGGTTTTCTTTCCCAGCTTCCCGATGTGAGAACCGTTCAGCTTCCCCTACACCTGCTGTTTCAATTTCCGGCTCTAGCACGTCGGTGGGTGACGGTGATTTGAGAGCATTTTGACAATCCTGGGTTCAAGCTCTGTCTAGATAATGCACAAGGCAGCCTTGGGCCCACCTGCACCTAGAAGCTAGAGCTACTGGGAGCTGTTGCAGCAGTTGCATTCAGCAGGTATCGATCATTCTCACTAGTGAGGAAAATAGGAGCCCGGAAGGTGGTTTGTGTTTATTTAAGGCAAATGAGAGGACTCTGCGTTGGGCTCAGAGAGTCAATAAATCTGAATTGGGATTTTAAAAAGTCAAAGTGGTGACCACTTTCTCTTTAACAGTTCTGCTGTGAGTACACTGCACCTACAAAGCCTTAACTAAAATCATATCTCCACCAAAAGGCTTTGTCTAACTAAGCCCTCATTTTCCCTACTCCCACTCCCTTCTGCATCACCTATGCAGTTGTATCGGTACACTTTGAACACTTGGTATTCAACCCAGCTTGAGCCCCAAACCCTTCAGCACGTATGTCTGTCTTCCCTCTAGACCATAAGTTCCTTGTGGGCGGCGAACGTGTCTACCAATTCTGTTGTACTTTACTCTCCCAAGTTTAATGCAGTGTTCTACTCATAGTAAGCACTCAATATATACCACCTATTCATTCATTCACTCATCGGAGCCGCCTTGTCATTTTGGGTTGGGGAAGGGGGAATGTGAAGTGATTCCAACTCAGAGCTGAGGTCATGAACAGTGAACAGGCTCTCTTTAGTTGGTTCTGCGCTCCTCTGGAGCCGTTTCCCCTTCACCTGAGTTCAAAGGCTGCAATTGAAGGAGGTGCTGTGAACCCTGCAGGTTTAACCTGGCTGGTCATGTTATTCTATAATGTATTGCATTCATCATTCAGAATACAGAGCCAATTAGCTATTAATACTTGGAATTTGCATAGCGCTTTGATTTGTCCAAAGCACTTTTACACCGCTGATCTCGTTCTGTCCTCACAGCATCCCTGTGAGGGAGGTATTGATATTCACATTTTGCAGACGAGGAAGCCGAGGCCCAGAGTGGTTAAGCAACTTGCCCAAGATCCCACAGCTGACAGTAGCAGAGCAGAGCTAGAACCCAAGTCTTCTCATGAGCTAAAGGCTTAGGAAACGGTAGTCCCTCATCGGCCAGAAAGTGGGGACCGCGTTGAGCAAACCAGAGGCAAAACTGGACAGAGCACCATCGTGCCTGGGTTCCCGG
Organism: Ornithorhynchus anatinus; assembly: GCF_004115215.2. Lineage (NCBI taxonomy): Eukaryota > Metazoa > Chordata > Mammalia > Monotremata > Ornithorhynchidae > Ornithorhynchus > Ornithorhynchus anatinus. Next base: position 39,119,219 of record NC_041736.1, read on the forward strand.
GCTAAGGTTCTTACCGTTCAACAAGCTTCCCCCCTTATGTGCGAAGAAGGGCAAACTAAAAGAAGCAAGAAAAATTATGACTAAGGAGGAAACCCTATTGATTCCAGTATGGAACCACAGGAAATGGGACATTAGACACAAGAGCTCCAAACCCATTTGTGTATCTGGTGTGGTCAATTACAGTTGTATCAGTCTCCACCATGGGTGGGCAGCAATTGCCCCAGAGAAGGACTGCTCACAGCAGAGGGAAGAGAGAGTGGGGACAGCAGATATGCTAGGGCCTGAACATCAACCCGAACGTTGGCGATCAGTTTTTCCTCCTCTGCTCTTTGGCACAAGGAGATAGAGGGAAAGGGGGTGGAGGTGGCAGCAGATGAATTGATAACACTAATCTGCTCTAGGTTGTATCTTCTTGGCCGGATGAATTTTCTTGCTTTTGCTGCTCTTTTGCTCCTATAATAATAATGATATTTTTAAGCATTTACTATGTGCCTAACACTGTTCTAAGCCCTGGGGTAGATACAAGGTAATCATGGGGCTCACAGTCTTAATTCCCATTTTAGAGATGAAGGAACCGAGGCCAATAACCTGCTTGATTTTCTCTGCCTGGCATTCAGCTCCCACTATATGACTGCTCCCCAAACTCTCTCACACACAGATAATAAGCTACTAAATAAATCAGTCTTATTTAATAATTACAATAATAAATGTGGTATTTGTTAAGCACTTACTATGTGCCAGGCACCGTACTAAGAGCTGGGGTAGATATGAGATAATCAGATTAGACATAGTCCCTGTCCCATATGGGGCTCACAGTCTTAATCCCCATTTTACAGATGAGGGAACTGAGGCATAGAGAAATTAAGTGACTTGCCCAAGGTCACACAGCAGATAAGTGGCAGAGTGAGGATTAGAACCCAAGTCCTCCTGACTCCCTGGCCCATGCTTTATCCACTAGGCCAAGCTGAATTCTTACTGTGTGCATTGGCTGGGAAGAGGCCAATGAATGGTCAGCTGCCATTTTATTTGGCCCTTAAAATGCTAGGTGGCCATTCAATTTCTTTTAGAGACTCACAGTTTGGTTTCCAGGTGTTTCTCCTATTCAGTACCTTCCTAACTGCAAGGGGCGGACATGCACATCTTGTTGAAATTGTCTGTCACTTGGGCATAAAGCTTGTACAACTGATGAAAATACCCCAAACATCTGCTCTACCTCATTTATGCTTTAAAAAAAAAACCTGATGTGGAAAAATGTCAAGTTGAGATTCTATAAGTTTCTATTGAATACATATTGTGGGTTAGAAGGCAAACTGCTGCCTTTCTCCTGAAAACCTGTTCATCAAAGTTTCAGGAGGGAACAGCTATGAAAGGTTCAAATAAGCCCTTCAGGGTTTCTTATTCTAACTGGGCTTTACTGCCTGCTCTGATTAATCTTTAATGAACAACAAAGAAAACGTGTTGTTGGTTAATTATTGTGACTGGTGGCAGATGCTTAGTGTTGAAAAATCTCTGGAGTCACATCACTTAAAGGGACCTTGTCAAAATTAAAAGCGTATTTTGAAATAAATTTTCCGACCTGCACCACATCTACTTTTCGTTCTAGGTTTACCGGCTGGGCTCCTTTCTCCCATTGATTATGCTTGTCTGCAGTTGGCAAATCAGCCGGGTTTTTAAGCAGCTTTGTAAATAGAAAAAATATATATATATACCAGCCCACTCCTTCCCTGAACATGAGACTGCCTTGTAAAATCTCTTTTCTGTCTTATTTGATCGAACACAAATTACTACTCATCCTGGCCAAGTTATGACATAGCAGGGTAAAGGGGAGTGAAACTACATGGACTTATCTTTCAGCCATTTTCATTTTCTAACTGTAATGCAATTCATTCGTTCAGTCGTATTTATTGAGAGCTTACTGTGTGCAAAACACTGTACTAAGGGCTTGGGAGAGTACAGTATGCAGTTGGAAGAGTATAGTATAATTTAATGCAATAGCACAGTTTGCCCCATTGCTGTTTTGTTTTCACTTCTGCTGAAATTGGTAATTTACAGCACCAAAGCTTTGAGGTGCCTTCCCCTACCTGTTTTGAAAGGTGTGTAAATACAACTCTATGGATTGAATAGGGTGAACCCATTCACTGGAACTGACCTGCATTTCCAAACCAGAGATAATTACATAAATTGGGTAACTTATGGAATCTACTTCCACCTGCACTTCTGTAAAACCCATTTCTGAATATTTGGCCCCATCTAAGTAGATCGTATTCCTTCAGAAGGTCATTATTGCTACAGAATCCAATGGTAAGTGTGTGTTCGTATATCTCTTTCCACCATGGAGCTCTCAGATGTGATTTTATTCATTCCACACGCCTGTCAGGTAAGTAAGGGATGGCCATTCTAATCCCCATTTTATAGAAAGGGAAATTGAAGGAAAAATAGGGGCAGTGACTAGCCTTGAAACACACATCGAGATGGTAGAAGCAGAGGCAGGAATAAAATCCATGTATTCTTATATCCCAAGACAGTTCAATGCAGTCGGACGTGCTGCTAATATGAACACCATCTTGGCACTCCGTGCATATTTCAAAAGGCTTATACTAAACTTATAATGAGTTCTTGGATTGAGTTATCCCCTAAGTGGAAGAAACTCTCAGTGAAAGTATTTCTCTGCAAACACCTGTGGATTTGGTGGTCAGATGTGACACTGGATGAAAAAGGCAAAACAAACAGTTTCTCACCCAGAAGCTCTGGCTTACTTGAACCTAACCCTGAAAATATGTGAAAAATCATGTCCTGACCCAGAAGCGGCTGGATTGTTCATTAGTGTCTTAGCATGGAACTGGGAATTGAGTAAGCTCTTAATAAATAAAACCACCATGAAATGTTTTATCCATTCACCAGCTGCAAAAAAAAAAATGAAATCACCATTAATGATAATCGTGGTATTTGTTAAGCACTTACTATATGCCAAGCACTAAGCACTGGGGTAGGTGCGGTATAATCAAGTTGGACCCAGTTCCTGTCCCACATAAAATTCATAGTCTAAGGTGGGGGGAGTGAACGGGGATTTAAACCCTATGTTACAGGTGAGGCAACTGAGGCCCCAAGAAGTTAATTGACTTGCTCAAGGGTACCCAGCAGGGAGGTGGGGGAGCTGGGATTAGACCCAGATCCTCTGACTCCCAGGCCCGTGCTTTTTCCACTAGGCCACATTGTTTCTCGAGTAATCGTCATCTTGTCCACCATCGGTCATCATCAGTGGTATTTACTGAGCCCTTACAGTGTACAGAGCACTATATTAAGGACTTGTTCCAAGTGCCTAGTCGCAAGGCTGTCTGGACAAAGGAGGGTGGCCTCTCACTAAGGGATTCAAGATAGTGATGTTTGCAAGACTGTTCAGTCTGTCCAGATAATTGAGTTATGAGTTTTTTTGTTAAGCACTTATTCTTTAAGCACTTGCTATGTGCCAGGCACTGTTCTAAGCGCTGGGGTAGATACAAGGTAATCAGGTTGGACACAGTCCCTGTCCCACGTGAGGCCCACAGTCTTATTCCCTGTTTTACAGATGAGGTAACTGAGGCCCAGAGAAGTGAAATGACTTGCCCAAAGTCACACAGCAGATGGGTGGTAGAGCTGGGAGTAGAATCCAAGTCCTTCTGACTCCCATGCCCCTGCTCTATTCACTAGGCCACGTTGTCAACAGCCCAAACCCCTGGACTACCAACTCATCCCTTGACTTAACCGGGAGTAAGCATTTAATGGTCACGGTACGGGAAAGAGTGGAAATGGCGCAAACCACTAGCTTCCGTTCCCCGCCCCTCCTCCTCTCCAGGCCACTTCAAAGTGCCAACCTCACTCTTTGAAACAATATCCCGATTATCATTCATTGTTTCTGGGAACGTGGGGGAGTTTACCATTTACCATTTCACGTCAACCCGGAATTTATGGGCCCGTTTTGAAATTTTACCTCTGGGCTCGATAGCTGCAATTCCCTTTTAATCGGTCTCTTAGACACCTCAGTCAAAAGGCTTCAATTATTTCCAAACTCGGCTGCCACTGGGAATCAGGCAGCCTAAGTGGTTGACTCATATTACCTCCGTTCGGAAGCCCGGAGGTGGGGCTCCCAACGTGTGGGCTCGTCAGCGCTTTCAAGATCCTTCGTGGACATCTTGAGCTTGGATTTGCATCCTGTATTTATCCTCTCTCAGTCCCGCAGCACTTAGGTTCATATCTGCAGTTTATAGCAATGCCTGTCTCTCCCTCTCGCCTGTAAGCCTGTTGTGGGCAGGGAACGCGTCTACCAACTCTGTTCTACTGTACTCTCACAAGCACGTAGTAAAGTGCTCTGCAGACGGTAAGCTCTCAATAAGATTGAGCTGCAATCACACCGTGGGACTTTGGGGCCCTCTGGTTTAACTGGAGGCTTCAAAGCTTCACCAAGCTCCGAGGCCAGGGAAGAGTCTGTCAGATCCCGCCAGAGCGCCTAAACGGATCTGGCTTCCGTAACTGGGCCAACTTAGGTTCTGACCATCAGGACCCAGGGAGCCAGGGTTTTAATTCAGTGCAATCTTCCAGAAATGCACACCACATGAAAAAACGAATGCGGTTTCTGTCAAAGCGTGGTTTTCTCGGTCACGAGGAAGGGACAGCCCAGGCTGGTGGATAACATCAGGTTATCGAATTTTCACAGGGTTAGGCTGCATAGTGAGGCTTTGAAGGGGGCAGGGTGTGCTTCTTTCAGCCACTGGTGTTTATTGAGAACTTACTGTGTGCAGAGCAGTGTACTGAGTGTTTGGGAAACTACAATCCAACAGTTACTAGACACTTTCCCTGCCCACAAGGGAAGCAGCATTGCCTAGTGGAAAGGTCAGAGGCCTGGGGTCTAATCCCAGCTCCCCCACTTGTCTGCTTTGTGATCTTGGGCTAGTCCCTTAACTTCTCTGTGCCTCAATTATCTCATCTGCAAAATGGGAATCAAGCCCACGAGCCCTCTGTGGGACAGGGACTGAGTCCATCCCAATTATTTTGTATCTATTCCAGTACTGAGTACGATGCCTCGCGTATAGTGTTTAACAAATATTTAAAAATAAAGAAAATGCTTAGAGCCTACAGTGGGAGACAGACATTGAAATGGATAACAGATGGGGAAATAGAATATAAGAATCTTTCCATAAGTGCTGTGGGGCTGGGGTGAGTATCGGAGTGCTTAAGGGATACACAGCCAAGTCCCATTCACTCATCTCCTGCCTGCTTGCTCCCAGATGTCCCCAACCTCAGATGACACCAAGGAGAAAGGAAATAGCAAATTCCAGTCGTAAGAGTTAGCACTGTCAGGGAAGACGGGGTCATAGGAGACCCTGGCTGATAATCACTTGAGTTCATTCTTCTAGGGAAGCAGCATGGTGTAGTGGATAGAGCTCGGGCCTGGGAGTCAGAAGGTCAAGCATTCTAATCCCAGCTTCACCACTTGTCTGCTTTACTTCTCTTTGTCTCAGTTACCTCATCTATAAAATGGGGATGAAGACTGTGAGCCCCATGAGGGACAGGAACTGTGTCCAACCCAATTCGCTTGTATCCACCTTAGAACTTAGTACAGTCCCTGGCACATAGTAAATACTTAAATACCATTATTATTATTATTAGAATAAGGACTTTTACACCTGCCCCCTAAATAGTGTATCACCATACTCTCTCACTTCTACTCTTTCATTTCCCCTAACTGTAATTTACTTTTAACATCTGTCTCCCCCTCTAGACCATAATCTTCTTTTGGGCAGGTATTGTTTCTACCAACTCGATTGTATTACAGTGTCCCAAGTGCTTAGTTTAGTGCTCTGCATATAGTAAGTGCTCAGTGAGAAGCAGCATGACCTAGTAGAAAGAGCATGGTCCTGGGAGTCAGAGGACCTGGGCTCTGTCAGTTGCTGTCTCTGCCAATTGCTTGCCGTGTGACCTTGGGCAAGTCACTTAACTTCTCTGCGTTTCAGTTCTCCTGTAAGTCCCATGTGGGACAGGGATTTTGCCCAACCTAGTTAACTTGTACCCACCCCAGGGCTTAGAACAGTGTTTGACACATAGTAATCATTTTAAAAATACCATAAAAAATAGCATTGATTATATAAGCATGCAATAGATAATCATATATATATATATATATATCCTTATATGCTCCTGTTCCCCCCATCTGTAATTCATTTTAGTATCTGTCTTCCCAACTAGATTGTAAGGTCCTTATGGACAGGGATCATGTCTATGAGCTCTATCGTACCCTCCCAAGTGCTGGGCACAGTGTTCTGCACACAGTGAACACTTGATAGGTACCCTTGCTTGAACAGTTGATGTTACCGACCGGCTATGAAATCATTTTACCATTCTGTACTTCGACTTCCTCATCTGTAAAATGGGAATGGTGAAAGTAACTCTCAGCCCTGGTGAGATAAGAGCAGAACATGGAACTCCTTGTATGAAACTTCTATATAAACACTAGAGTGGAAAGCATCAATCATAAGCTTTGAAGATTTAGGGTGTTCATGACCTTCACTTATTTAGGTGGTAACCTTACCTTAAGTCTCTCCAGAGAGGATTCAACTGCCCCTTCTGACTGACCTTCCGGAAACTCTTCCCACAGTTCACCCATTGTGCAGTGTTCTGCATTATAAGGAGTTCCCTTAGGCTGATTGGGTCTAAGCCATCTTTAATTTTGACAGACAAGCCGCCATGCAGGCTCAAAGATCCATCACCCATAGGCATTGCCTCCAACTCTCCCCTGCCACTGTGAATTCCAGGCAAAGTTGACTGTGAGGAAAGGGAGTCCCAAACTGAACAGCTGCAAGAACCTTCCTTGGCCCAAAGGCTTATGGATCCTTTGAACCTTTGCCTCTGACTGTGCTCTGAGTTTTATTTTGTTTTATGTTCTTGGTTAAGCACTTGCTATGTGTCAGAGCCTCGGGTGGTTATAAGCTAATCAGGTTGGACCCATCCATGTCCCACACAGCGCATTAAAAGGGTGTTAATCCCCATTTTACAGTTAAGGAAACCGAGGCCCAGAGAAGTGAAGTGACTTGCCCAAGGTGACCCAGCAGACAAGCGGAGGAGCTGGGATTAGAACCCAGGTCCTTCTGACTCCCACGCTCGGGCTCTATCCTCTCGTTGCTGTAGTCTGGACCTTGTGAGCTCCCACACAGGGAATCTAGCAGAAAAACCCTGACCTGTTCTGCATTTCTCAACTTGATGGCTCTCCTGGCCCCAGCATTCCTGCAGGCATGTGACAGGGGAGGTAAAAGGTTAAATTCCACCTTCACTGCCAAGCCACAAGAGAGCTGTGCCTTCTGCCGAGCAGCGAGGTGCCAGGCTTCATGATCTACAGCTGAGAGCTCTGGGCTTAGTGATGAATTTTACCACCTCACCCTCCGGATCCAACTTTCACTGGCTTCTTGGGGGTTTTTGTTGTTGTTTTAGCTAAACTGCTCTGTAATGGTTTGGTTTTGCTCCAGTAGCTAGCTACCCGGGGGTAGTCTGACGTTGGATTTATTTGGTTTCTTCCCCTGAGAAATTCAGAACTTTGAAAGAGCCCGGGAGGAAAGTCAAGGCTGATCAGTCATTGGTATTGATTGAGTGCTTACCCGGTGCCAAGCATTGTTCTGAGTTAGCGGACACAATCCCTGCCCTTGAAGAGCTTACGGTCCAGTGGGAGGGGTCAGACAGGAAGATAAATTGCAGGTAGGGGGGAGAAACACAGTTTCAAGATAAGGACAGTGCTATCTAGAGAGTGAGTAGCCTAGTGTGAGGTGATGTGGCTGTGCCAAAATCGTGTTAGGAGTAGGAAAATGGGACCCTGTTTAAAGACACATATACCAGAACTCTACGAATTAAACATACCAAGACTCTACAGATACACGTACCAGAACGACCTTATGACAGAGGGACATTCTGAAGAGGTTGCGTTCATGGAGTCGCTATGGGTTGGAAACGACTAGACAGCATTTGAAGAAATTTAAGGATGGTTCATTTTCTTGGTGGATTAGATGGCCTGCTTAGAGTGAGAATATGGCCTCTATCACCCCTAGCAGGGAGGGTGGAAGAGACGGGCTTCTCCCTTTGCACCTGGGTTTCAGCCCCAGATCAGTCAATCAGTGGCGTTTCCTGTGGTTGCGATCTCTGCCCACGAAGAGTTTTCAGTCTACAGGAAAGAGGAGAATATGCAGCAACTGAGCAAGGGCTGGTTCTGAACCCTTCTCTTGCTGGCTGCTAAACCCAGCGATTCTGACAGTTGTGGAAATGCCCCAGAAAGGAGGGGATTTCAGATCCTCAGAAAAGGAGATGGCGATGAGTCCACCATAGAAGATAATAACAATATTGGTATTTGTTAAGCGCTATGTGTCAAGCACTGTTCTAAGTGCTAGGGTAGATACAAGCTAATCAGGTTGGACACGGTCCTTGTCCCTCACAGCCCTCACAGTGTTAACCCCCATTTTACAGATGAGGTAACTGAGACCCAGTGAAGTGACTTGTCCAAGGTCACACGAAAGATAAGTGGTGGAGATGGGATTAGAACCCCAGATCCTTCTGACTCCCAGACTCTTGTTCTATCCACTACAAAGGCCCTGACCTGCAATGAATCGGACAGTGCTGCCAAACGGCCCCTTCAGGTGGATGCTAGGGAACAAGAAAGTGGGTGGATAATTCCAGCTTACGTTTTCTGCCCAGGACAGCAATCTGGCCTAGTATACTATCTGGAGTTTCCCAGTTCCATCTCTACCCCAGCCTTGGCCATACTTCCTTTGACTCTCACCTACCAGAACTAAGACAGAGTCACTGCAGCTCTGGTCAGTCTCTCCATTATGCAGGACAGAGGAAGTGATTTTTCCTTCCTATCCTAGAATCAAACCCTTCCCGAAGGGGAAGGGGAGGAGAATCAGAGCCTGGAACAAACTCCCGATCCCCCCGCTTCCAGTTCCACATGGCCGACTCTAAGATTTGCTTACAGAACTGGAGCGTATTGGGCCGTGTGAAGTTTCATCCCAGCCGCTCTACTCGGGCAGAGATTTATGATGGAAGAGAACCCTGTGGATCCTCGCTACTGACTTTTATTTGGCGAGGAGGGCTAGGATCTGATTAGAGCCGATCAATACGTTAATGTGTTAAATGTCACTTAGTCCACTCCTCGGGGCTTTGAGTAATGTGAGTCATTCGAGTGGAGGCAGGAAGGATATAGTGAGAGCACAAGGGAGGGCTAGGAAACAGCCAATGAAGTCGGGAGAACTCTTGCCCTAAAAGCAAGCTCTGTGTTTCCAAGCAGACATGACAAACATACAGAGGGAGAATCCAGTAATTCTCCTCTTCGAGCTATGCCTTTGAGTCTCCAAATGTTTTATTTCCCTCCACTTCTTTATCCTTCTTACAGAGGGTGATGTTAAAAAGGAAATCAGCCATTCTGCTTGTTGAAAAGAAAAAAAAAATCTTGCCAAATCAGGCACTACCGGGATGGTATTGGAGGGTGGGTGGAAAACCAAAGCCCTTTTTCCCCCACCTTCAATATGTCAATCACCCCGTCTCCCTCTCCCCAATTTCTTTTCCCCATACTCCCCTAGCAACTAGCGTGTGGTATACCCACATGTTGTGAGAGAGAATTAGAAAAGCCAAATGATCACCAGGGACTCCGATCAGCCACTTCCTCCCCCGCCAGGCAGATCGCCTGACAAATCCGTGAAAGGCGGAATCCCTCCACAGCACCATCTCCGACACGGTTCTATAATCGTTCATGATTTCCGGTGGTGGGTGGGCGTGCACGAAAACATTTTCATTCCTCTCCCTTCTGGTCCAAGACTCTGCTGTGCCACTGGCCCCAGTTTCCGGCTGTGTGTCCTGGGACTGATCCCTGCTTTCCGGAGAAGGGAAGCGGTTTGCCTTCAAAATTCAAAAAGGGTGGGTACAATCAAGAAATAACTTGGAGGTTGAGTCCATTCCTCAGCAAATTCCTTGCTGAATTCCAAGTCTCTCGATCAGTCAGTTGTATTTATTAAACATTGATTCACGGTGATCAGAGCACTATGCTGAGCGCTTGAGAGGGTACAATATAACAATAAACAGACACATCCCCTGCCCACAACAAGCCTACAGTCTAGAGTGATAATAGTAGTATTTGTTAAGCACTTACTGTGTCAGGCACTGTACTAAGTGCTGGGGTAGATACAAACTAAACAGGTTGGACACAGTCTCTGTCCTGTGTACGGCTCGCAGTCTTAATCCCCTTTTACAGATGAGGTAACTGAGGCACGGAGAAGAAAAGTGACTTGCCCACAGTCACACAGCTGACAGCTGGTGGAGCTGGATTAGAAACCATATCCTTCTGATACTCAGGCCCGTGCCCTATCCCCTAGACCACGATGCTTCACAATTCAGACTCTTTCCAGAAAGATTTGCGTAGGTTGGAGAACCTGATTCTTTCCCCCATTTAAGCCCTCTTTTATACTCTTGCATCACTTGGTTTTTGCCCCAGCCTCAGCCCCACAGAATAATAATAATAATGTTGGTATCTGTTAAGCGCTTACTACAGAACCTACGGGCACATCTGTCATTTATTTATTTTACATTAAACTCTGCTTCTCCCTCTTGTGCAGAAGCTCGCTGTGAGCAGGGAAGGTGTCTGCCATATCTGTTGTATTGTTCCCTCCTAAGTGGTTAGGGCAGTGCTCTGCTCACAGTAAGGGCTCAGTAAATACCACTGACTGATTAATTGTTTGCATCAGAAGGAAGCTTCGTCCTGGTTGAGGACCTTGCCCCTAGAGTGAACTCTTACTACAAGGCTCTCAGTCCAAATTGAGATGCCATCTGGACTTTGTGAACAAGGACTCTTCTTTCTTAGTGCTGTCTTAGTACAGTGCCTTGCACATAGTAGGTGCTCTTTAAATATTGATTTCTGGCCTCTGCGATTCACCTAATGTGAAACAAATTTTTAACCAGCAACAGGGCAATGGTTTCCAGCCCAAATGCTTTCCATTTTCACTCCAGATTCAGACTGCGATGGTGGACTTTATTTTTCCCTAAACTAGCTGAAAACCTGGAGGCAGGATGTTTAATCCAGTACGCGCCATGTCCTAACAAATAATTTCTCCCATTGTGCGACGCACTAGCCATTTTCAGCATCTGGTGGTGTTTTCATTTTTGTCTCCTTGTCTCAAGTCCCTCTTGAAGCATCTGCTCAAAAAAGCCTTTCCTTTCTTGATGGCAGCATGCCAGGTTGGCCTTTCTGCCTCGCTTGTCACCAACTTTGAGCTGACAGGCTACTTTCTCCCAAGTTAAACTTCACCAACATCTTGGTGCTTCCTCTGCAGTCTCCCTGTTACGTGTGTCAACAGATAGAGAAGTTAAATCTCTAATCTCCCTTCAGATCGTAGAACCATTCGCTGTTTTTTTTTTTGAAACCCTAGCAATCCGGTCTGGACTCTTCTCTCTCTCTCTCTCCCATTCTTCTCTTCGGCACTTAGTCCAGTGCCTGGCACATAGTAAGCACTTAACAAATACCATTATTATTATTCCCATCTTTCCTTTTCCTCCTTTTCCCCCCTTTTCTCCCTTCCTTTATCTCCCCTCTGGTCCCCTCCCTCTTTTACGCTGTTTGCTCTTCCTCTCCACCCACCTTTTTCCCTTTTGCAAGAAAACTTGGGTGTCTGTTATCCTCCACCCCCTTTCCTGCATGCAACATCCGTGGAAAGTGCACTGAAAGAGCCAGTTTTCGAGGTACCGTTCCTCTGTGTAACAGTCAACGTTCTGTAAGCACCCCTAATCGCACCTTTGCTCAAAGACCCAGTCAGCAGGCAGGAGTAAAGCTAGAAGGAACTGAAAAGACCTCTTGGTCTAGGAGTCAGAGGCCTGAGAATCTGAGGACTTGGGCTAATCCCCGCTCTGATAGTCTCTTAACTTCTCTGGGCCTAAGTTTCTTTATCTATAAAGTGGCCTAGTGGAGACACCCTGTGTCTGGGAGTCAGAAGACCTTTTTATGGTATTTGTTAAGTGATTACTATGTGCCAGGCACTGTGCTTAGCAGGATAGATACAAGCTAATCAGGTTGGACACAATTAATATCCCACTTGGGGCCCACACTTTTAATCTCCACTTGAGATGAGGTAACTGAGGGACAGAGAAGTTAAGTGACTTGTCCAAAGCCACAAAGCAGACAGCTGTTGGAGCTGGGATTAAAACCCAGGTCCTTCTGACTCCCAGGCCCATGCTCTATCCACTAGACCATGCTGCTTTCATTCGGACCTGGGTTCTAATTCCAGCAGAGCCAATTGCCTGCTGCGTTACCTTGGGCAAGTCACTCAACTTGTATGTACCCCAGTTTCGTCATCTTTTAAGTAGGCATTCAATACCCTTTCTCCCTCCTACTTAGACTATGAACCCCATGTGGAGCAAGGACTGTGTCCAACCTGCTTATCTTGTACCTGCCCAACTATTTAGTATCGAGCTTGGCACATAGTAAGTGCCTAAGAGATACCACAATTACTATCTGTTGTTGTTATCTGTACTCTCTCCCCCTAAACTGTGAACTTCATGTGGGCCGGGACAAGCTGCTCTGATTTTATTATATTTACCCTCCTACTTAGGACAGTGTTGGGCATATAGTGAGAAATGAACAAGTACTATTATTGTTGTTGCTATTACTATCATTATCATAATTATTGTTTGGTATTATTTCTATTATTATCATCACAATCAACATCATCTGAGCTGTGGAGAGGTTGGCCCTCATTTTGGCTCCCAGCTGGCATGGTTGAACCCTTAGCTACCGGGATGCTGTTGGTCGCCATTGGACTGTCCCCAGTGATCCCACCAGATCCCAAAACTGGCTAAGGGAAGATACCACCCGATCAGGTTCCCCGTATTTAGAGCTGCTGCTTTACCCAACTGGGAACAGACTCAGCACCCAAACCAGTTGAAAAACCTGGGTTTCTCTGCCTGCAGATCTTCATTCCAAATCCACCAACTTTCTAGAGCGGATGGAGGGATGACAGGATAATGAAGCGCGGACCGATTTAGGGGAAGGTGTGGTGTTTCACGACGAGCAACACTGGGAATTAACAAACAAAAGTGACAACCAGGTTAAAATGTGGGCATTTTTTCCTGCTAGGCCCAATAAAAATGGCTTAAAATATAAGCTGACTTAATATAAACTATAAAAAAGTGCTGAACGGCTTCTATGTGCTGTAGAATTAATGAGGTATATTTTAAGGGAAACCAGTCATTCAAGCCTTTTGTAAGGGGTCAGTTTTACTTATTTTCTATATTGATTGTGACCAATAACCACAAATCCACTTTCCATGTCCCTTACTGCTTATACTCTTATGTCTGGATCACATCTGAGAAATCCCTCTGAAAAAACTAGAACTATGGACTACCTAGCTGATATGGGCAAAAAAAACTTCAAGGAAGTATAGATGTTTATTGTAGTATATGAAGCACTTCTTTAAATGCACGATCCTGCCACTTGTCAAAAAATCCCCTTAGAGAACAGAAATGTGAAGAACTAGCTGACATCTGCATAAAATCCTGGGTAAGTTTAGATGCTTATTGTCGACATGAAGCACTTCTTTAAGTACAGGATCCTGCCACTTATCCCCAAAAAAATCCCCATGAAAAAAAGAAATTTGAATTGATGATCTTAAGGAGTTAAGTGTACTGCCAAAGGATGAGCAGATATTGTCTCATTCATCCCTCATCTCTGAGTGAAATAGGAAGCAGCTATTTTTAGACCCATTTTCCAATTGGGAAAACCAAGGCACAGAGTGAAGATGGCATGCCCAGAAAGACAGTGGCAAATTCATGAACATCACCCAGATGTCTCGGATCCCAGTACTGTTTCCTAGTCAATAAGGCCACTTATAACTGAGATCCCGAATTTTCAGACCCAGAGGACTAAGCACCTAGCTGCCAGTCTGGTTTGGCCCAGTCTGATTTGCAAAATAAACCTGTCCAACCTGTTGGTGTCCTTGTCTCAACCCCCTCTGATATGGGCTAGTAGCAGATAGCCACTCTGAATTCTTCTACAAATAAATTCTGATGAAAATCTTTTAAAATGTGGTAAAAAGGATAAATAGAGTTCATAGCATTTCTCCTTCTGCACCTAGCTGAAACCCTTGATCCTTGGTTTCAAGGCTTTCCCCAGCTCTACCCAGCTCTTCGATAGTAATAACAATTATGGTATTGGTTAAGTGCTTACTACGCATCAAGTACTGTACTAAGCACAAAGTAGATACAAGATAATCAGTCCCTGTTCCACATGGAGTTCACTGTCTCAAAGAATTTTTTAAAGCTCCATTTTACTGATAAGGAAACTGAGATGAAGGGAAGTTGTGACAGCAGGCAAGTGGCAGAGCTGGGGTTAGAACCCAGGTCCCCTGACTGCCAGGCCCCTGCCCTTTCTGCTACGCCATGTTCATTTTCCTTCTTCATCCACTACTCCCCAGCTCACCTGTTTGGTCTGCCCAAGCTCACCACCTGACTAAACCTCACTGTCAACTCTTCTTCCTCCCACCCCTAGCTCCTGGCTTTCCCCAACTTAAAATCCCCTTTTCCCAGTGTCAGACTATCTTTAAGGCCTTTCTAAAATCCCACCTCTACCAGAAAGACTTCCTTGATCAATTCCCAACACCCCAATCATGTCAGACCAGCATTCACCCTTATCACTTGTGTGCTTTAATCCTTTCTTCTACATTCGTGTGCATATGTATTTTCACATTTATTGATGCATTTATCTGTACATTCAATTATTTGTTCAGCTGTTTCATCCTGGTGTGTTTAAATTGTTTCCAGCTGTATCTTTGTCCTTCAGCTTTCAGTACCTGTAAATTGTATTTGTCAATCTTCCCTATTAGATTGTATGCTTCTTGTGGGCCAATAGCATACATCTGGCTACTATTGTACTTCCCAAGCACTTTATACAGAGCCTACCACCTCAGTAGGTGTCCAATAATGCGCTGATTCTTTAAAGTCCACTGCCTGATTTTCTTTGGTTTCAGCTTAACGTCTTTTCAGGCCCTAAACACATGGGCACAGACTAATAATAACAGTAATAATAATTGTGGTGTTTAAGTGCTTACTATATGCCAGGCACTGTACTAAGCTTCTGGGATGGATACAAGCAAATCGAGTTAAACAGAGTCCCTGCTTTGTGAAGTCACACTAGTCCGCATTACTTCCTTTATCTCTCTCTCTCTTCTCTCTCTCACACACACACACCCTGCATTTGGATGAATTTTGAGCAGAGAAAAGATATTGGATCTGGTGCAGTACCATACTAGGTTGTTTTCCCTGCCTATCCCAAACTCAAATGTTTTCTGTATTTTTGGATTCTCTTACAGCTGGGTAGCATTATTAACACTTAAACAAGCAGGACTTCATTGTTCTTGGGCTCAATTTTTCTGCATTCTGCATTCAGATATATGGAATCGTATGGGGTGAAGTTAATGAAAATTTAAATATGATGACAATTTGTTCATTCTACTCCCATCCCACAAACCCAGAGCCGAATTTATATGTCCTTCGAAGTAGTGGAGAGACCAGCTAGAGAGTTCTCGTTTCCCTTCAGTTTGAAGGATATTACTGTTGGTGAGTTTCTCTCCATCATTTGGTGTGCAATTGTTTGGGCGTCTTGCCGTTGTCCTTATCACATGCCCAGATTTTCAAGGTGTGACGTGACACACATCGTTTCGATGCTGATATACTGACCTCCTTGCCTGTGATCCTGTCTTGTCATTTGTTGTTAAGTATGGTCTTCGGGTGACATGTGTATAGTAGAGCTGTCATTTGATTTTGAAGATGACACTACTGAGAGATGAGAGCCTAGCCATCCATGAAAATACCCATCCCCAACCTACACAGTGTTTAAAAATTGTATCTGCTGCACTAATGGGTTTACTATTTGCAGCAACTGTTGCTGCTTTTGAATGTGTCTGATGAGCAGACGCCCCCGCTTAAAGAAAGCAGCGCCTCCCCAGATTGCTCCCCATGCTGCTGCTGCAGCTGTTCCCAGCTGTCCTCTGTGATGTCGGGTGTCTGAGACTGCTTTCCTCAGACTGCAGGCTGTTTGTTCCCCCATTCGGCAACTGCCGGAGAGCCCCATCATCATCCTCTCTTGTCCCACCCACCAAGCGCTATGTTGTCATAAGTGTTGCCTTGGTAATGATGAGCTGACTTGCCGGTTATCGCTGTTGGTTATTCTTTTCTGTCATTTGATGTAGTACAGCCCGGCTCGACATCAGTCTTACTCTTCCCTCCTTCAAAGCCTTGCTGAAGGCACATCTCCTCCAAGAGGCCTTCCCTAAGCCCTCGTTTCCTCTTCTCCCACTCCCTTCTTCATCTCTCTGACTTGCCCCTTTTATCCATCTCCCACCCCCACCCAGTCCCACAACATTTAGGTACATATCTGTCTTTTATTTGTATGTCTGTCTCCCTCAAGCTCTAGACTGTAGGCTTGTTGTGGGCAGGAATTATGTCGGTTTATTATTATATCGTACTCTCCCAAGCGATTAATACAGTGATCTGCACTGACTGACTCAGAGGTGGCAGTGATGAAACTGTTCGAAAAAGGGAGAAACTCCTCCTGTGGTAAGACCGGGGTCTCCACCATATACAAGTTAGGCCCTGCTATATCATTGTAAGGCTTCAGATTACTGTAAAGCAAGACACTTTGCTCACACACTGTCAAGTCACCCACAGGACACAGTACACAGGTGATGCCATATTGGATCGAAGTTCAACCCCTCCACTTGGGGTTTGGGAGAACTGATAGGATGCCCAGACAACTCCATAAGGCAGTAACACACCTCTCATGCGGATTGCACGGGTGTCTCCTCTCTATCGGGAGTGGGTGGTTCCGATTGAGCAGGGGCGCCAGAAAGATGATGAGAGGTGAGACAGAACGGAGAACAGGGCTAACTACAGCAAATACCAAATGCAGCAGTGCAGCAAAAGACACTTTAATTACAAAGAGACTGTCGGATGTGCATTGATCGCCTCAGCCAAAGGCTTACACGGGGAGAGCGATTCCCCATCAGAAAAATCGTCCTCAAACCTGAAGAACAGTTCAATGCAGCTCTGATCGAGCCAATAGCTACTCAGATAGCCGTGGCGAGGAAAATACAGCCCCCTTAAGACCTCAGTTAGTAGTAGTACAAGTAAGGAAAGTAGAAGAAGGATTTTTTTTTCACAGTTTTTTTTAAACAAATCTCACTCTAGGTGTGAGCTTGCCCTTTCTAAGATCCCAAGTTGCCTGGACATAAAATAAGCGTTTTGCCATAGCCCTGAAAGTTATTAAAGTTTCAGCAGTAAACTATGAGAGACTTGAGAATTTCAGGAAAAAAAAGTTATTGCATCAGTAACTCAGAAACTAATTCCTAAAACTCTTGACACATCTATCCAGAGGGTCAGCACCGATACAGAAATGGAAATCATTGTCGGGGGCCACTGTGTACCTGGAATTAAAAGCCATCAGTCTTTGCAACCATGAGCAATGGCTTCTGCTGCATCTGAATGAGGCTGCATTTCCCAAAGCCAAGTCCTTCCCAAATGGGATTCTTCAGCTCTCAGGGGAGTGGGGCTGATTTTGGCTCTTACTATTTCAAGAGATTAAGCTGTCCGGTTTTAAAGCTCTCATTTGGAGTTTTACTGTTTAATTTTCTTCCTCTATTAAGACCTGATTTGAGCCTTTTTTGTTTTTTGTTCAGTTTGGACTGTAGCCCTGTTTTTGGCTCCTACCACACAAACTTTTCCCACAGTGTAATATCTTACACAGAATCTGTTGAGGGGGAAAATGAATATGAAACTCTAAGTCACAAAGGTGTCAGCTTTGCAAGCCACTACCAAGTACAAATTCTAGATAAAGCTAGTTGTTTCTTCCTGTGACACAGTCCCATTTTTACATGAGCAGGAAGCATCCCGTTGCCTCTCACCTCCCTGCTTAAACACAAATATAATGGAAAAGAACTTTGAATTTTACTAGGTAATTTCCATTTTCCAAGCAAGTTGGAAAAAGTAAAATTCTGAAGTTGGCCCATACAAATAATAATTCTGGTGTTAATATGTGCCAAATACTTCACTAAGCTCTGGGATAGATACAAGATAACCAGGTTGGGGACAGTCCTTATCCCACATGAAGCTCAAAGTCTAGGTAGAAAGCTCACAATCTAGGTAGGAGGGTTTAATCCCTCTACACTGTAAGCTTTTTGTGTGCAAGGAAGGTGTCTACAGACTCTGTTATATTGTACTCTTCAAAGCACTTAGTACAGTACTCTGCACACAGTAAACACTCAATAAATACAATTGATTGATTTAATGCCCATTTTACAGATGAGGAAACTGAGGCACAGAGAAATTAAGAGGCTTGCCAAGGTCACAGAGCAGGCAAATGGCAGAGCCAGTTTAAAATAATAATTGTGGTATTTTTTTAAGCACTTACTATATGCCAAGCACTGTACTAAGTGCTGGAGAATGCACAGGATAATCAGGTCCCACATGGAGCTCACAGTCTAAGTAAGCAGGAGCACAGGTATTGAATCCCCATTTTGCAGATGAGAGAACGGAGGCACAGAGAAGTTAAATTACTTGCCCAAGGTCACCAAGCAGGCAAGTGGCAGAGCTGGAATTAGAACCCAGGTCCTCTGACTCCCACGCCTATGCTCTTTCCCCTGGGTCATGCTGCTTCCAATATAAGTACTGGAAAGTGTAAATTAAACGTTCATTTCAGAGGGACTCTTCCATGAGGTTGATAACAAAGGCAAGATGTTCATTTGACTTAGTCTTGGGATCTGATGGGAACTGATCTAAGCGGTTAGTACAGTGCACTGCACATAGTAAGCGCTCAGTAAATGAGTGAATGAATTGAATGAATGATGGTGTCAGTGTCCTTTTTGGTGAACCTACGCAAAGCTCAAAGTTTGACCGACTTCCATTATTTTCTTTTTTTCACCTATTTGCAACATGCACGACTTTTCTCCGTGCCTTTTCCCCTGAACGCATGCTTCAGTGCACTTTAATTTTCTTTCAGTAAATAAATAGCTCTTGCTCAGCTCACCTGAGCCCCCTCGCAGCTAACCTGTGTCCTCCGACGGGTGGGGAAGGAGAAATTTGATTCAAATAAAAATGCTAAAAACTAATCACAGTTTCCAGAGATAATTAGGAGTGTGGAATAGACATTTAAATATCTTTCTATGGGGTTGGACCTTCAACTTCCTGCAAGTTATTCTTTTTCTTCACTTAGAAATTAAACATGGACTCATGAAAGCCTGTTGGAACAGCAAATTACTCCTTCGCTTTCTCTTTTAAAATAATGTGTGGTGGGGAGGGCAAACTGGAATTGGTTGGCGAATTTGGTATTCAATTTATCTGAAAGTGAAAATAATGCTTGTTCAGTCATTGCTAACTAAGTAGTTCAAAAAGTCATTTTTTTGTGGTATTTAAGTGCTTCCTATGTGCCAGGCAATGTACAAGTGCCGGGGTAGATACAAGATGATAAGATTGGACACAGTCCATGTCCCACTTGAGTCTCACAGTCTTAATCCCCATTTGACAGATGAGGTAACTGAGGCACAGAGAAGAGAAGTGACTTGCCCAAGGTCACACAGCAGACAAGTGGCAGAGCCAGGATTCAAACCCAGGTCCTCCGACTCTCAAGCCAATGCTGTTTTTACTAGGTTACACTGCTTCTCATCCGGGTGTTTACTATAGGTGGCTGTTTGCATTTTTGCCACTGAAGAATCTGGGCAGAAAAACGGAACCATTGGTAGGAATGGAGAGGAATGAGTGATGAGGTGAGGTAAGAGGAATTAAATTCCTTGCAGATAGGCTAATGAAGGACCAAAGCCACCAATACCACCCCCAAACTTCAAAAGTCAAGGTCTTCCAAAGGGCTAAGACTTTAAAGCACTCAGTCACCTTGTCCTTACTATATGAGAAGCAGCTTGGCCTAGGGGATAGAGCTCAGGTCTGGCAGTCAGAAGGCCCTGGGTTTTAATCTCAGTTCTGCCACTTGTTGGCTGTGTGACCTTGACCAAGTCACTTTACTTCTCTGTGCCTCAGTAACCTCATCTGTAAAATGGGGATTGAAACTGTGAGCCACATGTGGGCAAAGACTGTGTCCAACCTGATTAGCTTGTATCTACCCCAACACTTAAAATAGAACCTGGCACATTGTAAGCACTTAATCAATACCACTTTTGAAAAATGATCATTATTTCCCCCCTGCAAAAAACCTGGAGGGGAGGCTGGAAACCATATTTCTCTCCTGGCCCTAGGGCTTGATATGTAGTCTGGAACCAGAGAGTGTAAGTAGTAGAGGGAAGACCTGAAGCAGGATGGCGTGCTAAAAGGGAATTCCCAGTACTACATTTATATGTGTGAGTTATGTTTTTCCAAATTCAGGTCCTCACCAACACCAAAGGGTCATTGAGAGTAGCAATCAAACCTTGGCATGGGAGCTCAGCACACAGAGCTGGGCAGGGAAGAAAAATTTGTCATCCTTCACCTGTGTCCTAGGGATCTCTGTTTACCTTTCGAGCAGGCTTTGGGGTGCAGGGGTTATTGGTAGGGGAAGGCCAATGTCTCAAAATGAGCTAGGATTCTCATCATTCTCATTCTGCTCTTCTTCTTCTCGCCTCTGTTGGAGATCAGCTGGGTGGTGCTTCGGGGACGAATTGGACGTCCAGAGAAACCTTTCCGCATCTCCTTAGACTACATCTCAAGTGAAAATAGAAGCCTGTCTGCAGTGGACTCTTTTGCACTGAAGAACTGTAGTGAAGGTATGTGTGGCGCGGCTCAAAGTCTGCACAGCCCTGCTCTGCTCTCCTGCACTGCTATGGTCCTCTGCACTGCTCCTGAAGAGAAAAATATATTTCTGTGTCTATATAGAAAAGTAGAGTATCTACATATCTATGTGTATGTTTCCTTTATACCCTCACCAACTCATCCAGACCCACTTCACATCCCTAACACACATACACACACACACTCTCTCTCTCTTTCTCTCTACATATCTCTGCGTATACATATATGGAGCGAGATAAGTATATATAGAGAGAAGAGTGTGTGTATGTGTGTTAGGCATGTCAAGAGGGTCTAGATGAGATGGTGGAGAGAGTGTAAAGGAAACACAGCCCACCAGTCAACCAAATGAGAATGTTCCTCTAAACTCCTTGAGGGCAGAGATTTGGTGGGCAATTGAGACCACAAGGCATTGTCTTTTTCTTTTTTGAGTAAGGCCTGATAGGAGAACTACTTTCAGCAGCCATCCTCACTCCCACTTATCTTCTCTGATGTGACTAGTGAGTTCCACTTTCAGTGCTAAGGTTCATGATTTGAACCTTAAATTCATTAGACTGAGAGGAGCAGTTGAACTATCCAATGAGAGTCTCCTGCAATACAGATGGAGGAAGTTCAAAAGGTAAATCCTGTGCTATCTTGCACTGATGAAGCACCTGGCAGAAAAACTCACCAGCACTAAAAAAGCAGGCATGACAGACTCCTTCCAGTGGATAGGCTGCTTATGTGGTTTATACATTTGGACATACGCCATGCTTTTTAATCTGTAAGTCGCCAGAAAGTTGTTTGTAAATGTGTATTTAAATATGTATTTGATAGAGAGAAGGGACATTGTCCAGTTTAATGACAAATGTCTTGGGTTAGTGGCAGATTTTGAAAGCCAGATGTTCTCTTAATCTAACTGCAAGGCTACCTGAACCATTAGACCTTTCACTTTCATCCCCGTGTCGATTCACTTTGATAGGTGAACAAGTATAAAACATGAAAAAAATATATTTTTTCCATTTCCCAATGTCCTGCTCTGCTCTCAACGCTGTCACACACATCTGCTTCTCTTTTAAGTTGCTTTTCTGAACTGAATTGCCAACTCCATAATCAACAGGTTTAGATTCAGAGTGCCTATGGTCCTGAGCGGAGCTGAACTGGTGGCTCCCAGGAGGGTTAGAAGGAAAATCATCTCCTCCAGGAAACTTCCTCAACCCAACCCTACCTCCCTGATTGGATTTTTCCATCAGATACCCTTATCACCTGACTCATTCTGCCTACTGATTCAGTTATTGACTCATTTTTAAATTTATTACTAGTTTACCTATGTTTTCCCTCTCGTTCGCATTGTATATTCACTCTCTGCACCTGCCAGCTTGCCCCACTATATTGTACCCCTCCTCAGGGGCAAGAACTGGTCCCTCTGCTTCTACGGTATGCTCTCAAGTTCCTAGTTCAGTGCTGGTCGCAGCCTCTGTTACTTCTAGGGATGTGGGACCTCAAGATGTTGCCCCAGTGCTCCGACATTGATTTCTTCCCCCGTCTAGAGTTACCTGCACATTCCTCCCTGCCTGGGCAGGAAGTAGAGGAAACTTCTGTGTGCCTTGGCGATAAAACCTCTATCTGTTGCTGCTGACAATAGATTCCAGCTGGGCTTGGCAGCCCCTGGAAGGCATTTTCCAAATGATCATGGAAACCAAAGCAGGAGTGAATGGTGCGTGCTGCTTACATGTTACATCTCCTCATTTAAGACACTTGTGCCAGGGCCCTAAGGCTGTCTGGAAGCCCAATTATGTAGCCCTCCCCATTCAAGAGACAAGCACCTGGCACCCTGTTATGCCATGTTTTTCTATCCAGAGGGCATTGAGCAGAGAGTCTTCCTGTAGTTCAGCTGCTGCCGGTCGACACGTGA
Organism: Ornithorhynchus anatinus; assembly: GCF_004115215.2. NCBI lineage: Eukaryota > Metazoa > Chordata > Mammalia > Monotremata > Ornithorhynchidae > Ornithorhynchus > Ornithorhynchus anatinus. The sequence goes on from NC_041736.1 coordinate 39,141,927, forward strand.
GGAAACCGATGCCAAGCGTTAGGGTCCATTGCATTAGCAGGGGTGTTGTTTCTGTGAGCAGTTTCCTGATTCTCTTATTCACTCTCCCCAAGGCCCGTCTCAAGGCCCAGAGTGCAAAATGTGTAGGTGTGTATGTGCTGGAAAGATCACCACTGGAGAAACCTGGAATCTGCCTCTCGTTCGCCACCGCCTGCTCATTTTCTTTAGCCAGGCTGGTTTTGGCTCTTTAGTCTCAGCATGTTCCTCTGAGAGCAGAGATGCCTTGCTGAGTTGTCATGATTTTTTCAAGAGTGGAGCCTGGAGCTTCCAGTTGGAAACTTGGGGTGGGAGAGGAGGATAGGATCTGTGTGTGGCTTTCCTAAAGAGGAGGAACTCGAAACAGGCTCTTCTCAGCCTCCTCAATATCTCAGTGCTCCACCCAACCCACAGATTGCCATGACTGAATAACCAGAGCATTTGGCTATTCACAACTCCCTTCCTCTGTAGTACTGATGCTCCTATCTAGAACACTGTACTCTATTGCTTCCTCTACCTGTAATTTATCCCTCTTCCCCACTAGAGTGTAAGCTCCTCGGTGGCAGGGATCAAATCTACTAATTCTATTGTATTTTCCCAAGTGCTTACTCAGTCACTGTAGCACTGTACTAAGTGTTTAGGAGAATGCAGTGGAGTTAGGATGGTGTCCTTGAGGGACCTTACAATCCAGTGAGGAGGCCCAAACAGTAAAATAAAAATAGGTACGTAAGCGTGGTGGGGTGACTGTCTAAATGCTTGGGGGTAGGACTAAGGGCATAGGTGACACAGGGAGGGAGGGGAGAGGATTAGAGTGTGGAGAAGAAAAATCATAAAAGGTTTCCTGGAGGAGATGTGATTTTTAGTAGGGCTTTGGCAGATATGAAGAGGGAGGGAGATCCAAATCAGAGGGAGGATATGAGCAAGCGCTCAATGGGGAGGAAGTGAGAGTGAGGCACACAGAGTAGGTTAACATTAGAGGAGTACAGTGTGCGGGCTGGGTTGTAATGGGAGAACAGGGAGGATAAGCAATGGGAAGGAGCTGATTGACTGCCTCAAAGGAATGGTCAGGCATTCCTGGACTTCAGACAGTGCTCTGCCATCCCTAAAGTGCTCAATAAATAACATAGATTTTATTATGCTTCCAGTTCAGGGAGACCTCGTAGGGACTCCTGAGATTTCAAGGTTCATTCTTCTAGATGAACATGAACATGGAAGCAGGCAATATTTGGCAGGGTTATTTTTCTCCCAAAATGTTCCCTGGTCAAATCAACTTGTACTCAGAAACCTGGTGGGAAAATCAGGCAGTGATAGGAGATGTTAGATGTTTGAATCATTTAAATCCTGGAGCTGGGGGCCTTGAATAGCTATTGGAGTTGGCAGGGATGCTTCCTTCCCTTCCCTTAACGTAGGTGTTTGCTCTCCTGTTGTGGTCTGCTGATGGCTATTACTACTATCCTTTAATGCCCACATTAGCTGAGAAATAAGAAAGTCATTTTCCACTACAAGAGGGGAAAAAAGCCCTGACTACATCAGGAGCCTCTCTTTGAAAGACTGCCACATTTCCATAATGAAGTCCCAGCCGATGGGGTATAAATTTTGAGCTTCTCTGTTTCGGGCCGTCGCTCTGTATAGATTGAGTTCCGATATCATTGCGCTGATTCTTTTCACTCCCGAAATGAATGGCCTCACTTAGCCGTGGCGGGCGCTGAAAACACGAGCCCCGACCCGTTCACTCTACCCCAAAGACAGTGACGAATGGTGAAAGGTGACCGTCTCAAGCTGGCATAGGAGCGGGAAAGCAATGGGAGAAGATGAATCTGAATCTAAGCTTCCGCCAGCTGTTCTGAGCTGATCAGCAGCTGGAGCAGGGCTTCTAAAACGACTGTAAAGAGTGAAGGATTAGCCCAGGCTGGCGCTTGGCGGTGTAAAGGTGTTTCCGTGTAAGCAAGAGATCCAGAGCAAAGTCTGAAGAGCAGCTTCCAGGTCCGCACCCTGCCTCCAATTCTGAAGGTCTGGGCAGGTGAAACTGCCTGTGAACAGGAGGAATCTTTTGGGGGTCCCAGAGCATAAGGCCTATTAGCTCTCACTGAGGCAGCCCAGGGCTGTAACCCAGGGCTCAGGCTGCATGGACTTAACCTGGGATCCAGTGCTGGCCCCCTTTCCTCAGGTTCTGGAGCTGGTCCTCCACCACCAGTCAGTCATATTTATTGTGTGCTTATTGTGTGCAGAGCACTGTAATAAGTGCTTGGGAGACACAGTCCCTGCCCACAACAAGCTTGCAGCCTAGAGGGGAAGATGGACATTAATACAAATAAAATTACAGATATGTACATAAGTGCTATGGGACTGGGGCGGGGGGGGGGGGGCGCAGGGAACGAATGCAAGTCAGGGTGACTCGGAAGGGAGAGGGAGAAGAGGAAACAAGGGCTGAGTCAAAAGGCCTCTTGGAGGAGATGTGCCTTCAGTAAAGCTTTGAAGTGAAGGAAAGTCATTGTCAGATATGAAGAGGGAGGGGGTTACAAGCATGTGGATCAGCACTGGAGTAGATATAAGACAAATAAGTCTGACAGAGTCCCTGGCCTTCATGGGATTCACAAGCTAAGGGACAGGAAGACCAGGTATCAAATCCCCATTTTACAGATGAAGAAACTGAAGCACAGAGAAGTTAAGTCATTTGCCCAAGATCACACATCAGGCAAGTGTCAGAGGCAGGATTAGAACCCAGATCTTCTGATTCAGTTCTGTGCTCTTTCCACTAAGCCACGCTGCTTCTCTAAGATTACACTTTTTCTGCATAATCCAGTCAGAGATACATGGGGAGGGAATCCTAAAATTCCCTCACCACAGAGCTGGGCAGAGAACATGCCTACCACCTCTGATATATTGTGTTCTCTCAAGTGCTTAATACAGTGCTCTGCACATGGTAAGCCCTCAATAAATACAATCAATAGATTGTAGCAATGAAAATAATAATAATTGTACTTATTAAGCGCTTACTATATGCCAAGCACTGTTCTAAGCACTGGGGGAGATACAAGTCAATTATGTTGGACATGGTTCATGTACCACAAGGTGCTCACACTCTTAAGCCCTATCTTACAGATGAGGTAACTGAGGCCCAGTGAAGTTAAATGACTTGCTCAAGGTCCTACCGCAGACTTGTGGCGGAGTCGGAATTAGAACCAGATGCTTCTGACTCCCAGGCCCGTGCTCCAGCCACTAAACCACGCTGCTTCCATAAAGGAGAGAAAAATCATATACATTTCCTTTACTGCTGTCATTCAATCGTATTTATTGAGCACTTACTGTGTGCAGAGCTCTGTACTAAGCGCTTGGAAAGTACAATTCGGCAACAGAGATAATCCCTACCCAACAACAGACTCACTGTCATGACTAAGGAGCTCTTTGACCACCACACTGTGTATTTGCCCAGAATACTTCCAACACTGTACCTTAACACTTTGGGAGGTCACCTACTCTACAGTTCCCATTTTACAGAAGATAAAACTGAGCCCCAGGGTGGTCACAGGACACACACAGGATTTAGTGGTAAAGTCAGGATTCAATTTTATTGCCTCTCTATTTTCAGCACTAGCCATTGCCTTCCTGTAATAACCAATAAAGTCAGTTATAAATTGCTTCTAAAAACCCACTGGGTGCTTGCAAATATTTTTTTAAATTAGCCTTTGGACCTATCGTGGAAGAGAAGAAGACCACAGATTGTTTTAAAAACAGAAATAAATAAGCTTCTCAGAGTCTGAGGGCGCTTTGCCCAAAAAAACAAACTGTATTCAAATTACAACTACATAAAAGTAATAATTGGAAAGATTAATCACATTATAATAATTGGTCCATTTTACAAGTAATTTGGAGCAATATTCGGTAATTGACATCGATGTCTCCTAGTAAAACACTAATGACTTTCATTTCCTGACTAATGTATTTATTCTATTAACATTACTAAATGGCATCCTTGTGGCTTATAAATACCTCATAGCTTGTAATATATTAAAATTTACAAGTAATTTCCAAAAGTATTTATTGGTGTAAAGTCATCTTTAGAATTCAATATGGAATCTCCACTTTGTGTCAGTAATTAAAAAATTACTGCTTTGGGTGGTTGAAAGTTTAGTTTTTGAATTGTTGAGGACTGACCCACAAACCTTAGTGATCAAGGAGTCCCAGGCGCCTCTCTGGATGGTAAATTAGAGGCTAGGGAAGAAACATTCTCCCTTTCAGATCACTCTATATCAGCCACTGTACTAAGCACTGGGGTAGATGCAAGATAATCAAATTTTACACAGTCCCATTTTACACATGGGACACGAGTCTTAATCTCTATTTTACAGTTGAGGTAACTGAGGCCCAGAGAAGTGAGGTGACTTGCCCAGGGTCACACAGAAGACATGAGCAAATGGGCAAGTGTCTGCCACATAGGGATTAAGAAATACCATTTTAAAAAAAAGACATATGATGGAGGCAGGATTAGAACCCAGGTTCTTCTGACTCCCGGGTTCATGCTCTATCCATTAGGCAACACTGCTTCTCCCGTACTATAATTGCCTTATAGGACCTTGGTTTGCTTTGTACCTTAATGCCACACTTGTGGCAATCACTGCTTTTTAATCCCACAGAGGGCTCATTAGCCTTTTTGATTTTTAGTTCTTCGTCCTGGTCTCTCTTATGCACTTCAGGTAACAAAAGTGAATGAGTAGGGTCTACCAGGTGAGGCTTTGTACATAATCTGTCTTCCTCAGACTAAATCAAAGTCTGAATTGAAAACTCCTTGTGGCCTCTTATCATGTCTTCTACTTGGTCTTTCCCAAGTGCATAATACAATCCTCTGCACATAGTTCATATGTGTCATAGAGCTTTGCTGACTCAAAATTGTTGAGTGGCTAGCTAATAATAATAATAGATTTGGTATTTGTTAAGCGCCTACTATGTGCAGAACACTGTTCTAAGCGCTGGGGTAGATACAGGGTAATCAGATTGTCCCACATGAGGCTCACAGTCTTAATCTCCATTTTACAGATGAGGTAACTGAGTCACAGAGAAGTTAAGTGACTTGCCCAAAGTCACACAGCTGACAAGAGGTAGAGCGGAATTTGAACCCATGACCTCTGACTCCCAAGCCCGGGGTCTTTCCACTGAGCCACGCTGCTTCCCATATCTACACATCTTCTCCCCATAGCTACATATCTTCGTGAATACGTGCTTCCAAAATCAAAATCTGACTCCGTCTTTCAGATGTTGTATTTTCTGGTGTGGCTGCAAAAAATTGGTTGAATATTATGGACCTAGGTTCCTAACCCTGGTTTGACTCCACCGAGGAAAGGATGTGATGTTTCCTCCAGTTTTCCTCCAGCCAGCCCTATCATCACAGACCGCAGTAGACATCTCAGGACAGACCAACTTCCTCAGTAGTTTCCTGAGCTCAAAACCTCTGACTGTGTCAGTTGGGTCCCAAAGAGAAGTCTTGAAGTTTCTCTGTGTTGTTCTTGCGTCTGACATGCTGCTGGCAGTTCAGTCCATGTCTGCTGTGCCCCACTGTGGTCCGAAGCCGCATTGCAATTCCAAAATGGAACTCAAGATTCCCGACATTGTTTGGTAGCCAGACAAGAAGAACAGTAGCTAAGATCTGACCAGCAAAAAGCTGAGACCCATGCACCCTCTCGCCTCCAGGGCTTCAGAGGCCTCGGGGCAAGAGCGCTGGAATCAACTTCCCCCTTCTGTCCAAAACTGTGAGAGTGAAGGGTTACGCCACCCTCCTCCCCCTACCAAAACACACACACACAACACACAGCCAAGGATGGATGGAAGCTGGCTTCATTATCCAGTGGTATTTATTCATTCAATCATATTTGTTGAGCGCTTACTCTGCACAAAGCACTGTACTAAGCGCTTGGGAGGGTACAGTACAACAGCAAACAGACACATTCCCTGCCCATAACAAGCTTACAGTCTAGAGGGGGAGAAAGACATTTATATATATATATATAAATTAATTAATTTACAGATATTTCCTTAAGGTAGACCTCTAGCCACTCCTGTCCATATATCTGCTTCCCACATCATTTCAATCAGTCAATCAGTGGCATTCTTGGAAGAGTACAACACAGTAGAGTTGGTATGCAGTAAACACTAAATACCACTGATTGACTGACTGGTTGAAGGACCTTATAGCCTAGAGGAGGTGCTTACAGTCTTTAAGCATTTAGAACATTGTTTTGCACTCATCTTCCCACACCTCAAAAACCTGCAATGGTTCTCCTTTCCTCTGCATCAAGCAGAATCTCCTAATCGTTGGTTTTTATGGCACTCGATTATGTGTCTTTGCTCCTCTCCCATTACATCCCAGCTCACACATTTTACTCCTCTCAAGCCAGCCTACTCACTGTGCCTCATTCCCGCCTCTCTCACCACTGACCTCTTGCTCACACCCTCCCATCCCACCTGGAACTCCCTCCCCGTTCACATTCCACAGATCAGTGCTGACCTCTTGCTCACACCCTCCCATCCCACCTGGAACTCCCTCCCCGTTCACATTCCACAGATCAGTGCTCTCCCCATCTTCAAAATCCTTCTGAAATCACATCTCCTCCATATTAATCGCTGGTTAATCTCTCTTCTGCCCACCTTATTTCCCCACTTACTACCACTTCAGCACTTCATTGTCACCTAAGCACTTGGGCACATAGAACTTATGTTCATATATTTATACTCTAGGGCTTCCCCTTACCTATAATATATTTTAATGTCTCTCTTCCCTCAAAACTGTAAACTCCTTGTCAGCAGAGATCATGATATTATATAATTCTTAATAATTATTATTATCACATTTCCAAACTCTTTTGTACTATGCCAAGATCTAAGTTCTGCACAGAGTAAGCTCCCAAATATTATTGATTGATTGATTAGTCCATGGGGAAAATTATGGCAGTTTCTCACCAAAGATGATGGAATGAAAGTCTACTGGGTTCAGTAATTGCATTATTTAGGAGTGCTCAATTTGGGGAATGAGACTTTTATAGAACTTTGTAGAATCCAGACAAGAAAGCACGGAGTCGATAGGAACTCAAGAGAGATTGAAAAACCAATTATAGGAAGCTGAGGATGGGCTATTTGCTGCTTTTCCAAAAGATGAAAATTTAAGTGTTACAAGTCCAGAGGTCTGTCACCCACCACCCTCAAACCCCATGAGGAATTTCCCCTACATTTCCAGACAAAGTTGTTAAAATCTGGATCACGTGGTCCTTATGAGTAGGGATCATGTGTTCCACAAAGGAGGTGCTCATCAAATACTACTGATTGAATGTCTGACTCTCATCATCTGAAATCCTAATCAGCTACAGATCCTGGGTTAGGAGATTGGAGGACAAGAGGGTAACCTCTTGCTCAAAATAGTACTGTTCCTTCTAGAGGGATAATTGATCTTGCAAGAGGGAATGCCAAGCTCCCAGCACTGGCAAAACCATTCTCCAGCTTCCCTGTTCCTAGATTTAGTCAAAACACCTTTTCGGAATCTGCATGGGGCAACGCGGGTGCCAGGTTTTTAAAAAAGTTCCCAGCTCTGCCTGTTTATGGATGACACTTATGTGACCTGAATCATTACTCAGATAATGAGTTTTGGCAACTAGTTCTTGTATTTTTATCGCTGTGATGTGAGCTTGGGCTGACAGAAATGGGGTAGAAATGTCACGCTATCATTTCCTTGTTCGTGCCTCCCGATTGACTGTGGCCACTCACCAGGATCGGCGGCAGTTAGAGGCTGCAGGACTGACTGCAGTGGGGAGATGTTGGCCCGAGGGGTGGAAGAAGCAGGAAATCTCTTGGTTAGTCAGATGGACGTGCCAAAAGAAGGGTTCCTCAAGGAACACGGAGGCAGACCTAGTCATGGGAAACTCTAGGGGTTCAGTCTGTTTGGTTCACTCGCTAATAGCCTCAGATTGCTGGGGGATTTTTTTTACCCTTTTTATGATATTTGTTAAGTGCTTACTATATGCTAGGCATTGTACTAAGTGCTAGGAGCGATACAAGCTAATCAACTTGGACACATGTCCATTACACAGTCTTAACCCCATTGTACAGATGAAGTATCTGAGGCACGGAGAAGTTAAATGATTTGCCCAAGGTCACACAGCAGACAGGTAGCAGAGCTGGGATCAGATCCAGGTCCTTCCGACTCCCAGGCCTGTGCTCTACCCTCTTGGCCATATTGCTTCTTTCCTAGGCCACACTGCTTCTCTGAACCTCCCCTAATCTTCAGTGGGTCATGGTTTCAGTATTCCAAACTTATTTCCATTAGCTAGTTATGGGCAGGGAATGTCTCTTTTTATTGTTATGTTGTATCCTCCCAAGCTCATAGTCTAGTGCTTTGCACACAGTAAGCACTCAATAAATGCAACTGAATAAATGAATAAATGAATGGTGTCTGGTAGCACTCCACTGGCTGTCTGATGAAATATCACTGAACAGAGGTGCTTCCTCCAAAATACTGCACTGGCTGGACCACTGGGCTCACTCAGTGTAATAGCCTTTCTTAGACCCTTGAGTTTTGGGGGTTTTTTTAAAAGTATTTGTTAAGTGCTTAGTATATGTAAAGCACTGTTAGAACACAAGCCTGGGAGTCAGAGGACCTAGGTTCTAATCCCTGCTCTGCCACTTATCTGCTGTGTGACCTTGGGCAGATCACTTAACTTCTCTATGCCTCACTTTCCTCATCTGTAAAATGGGGATTAAGAGTGTGAGCCCCATGAGGGACAGGGACCATGTCCAACCTAATTAGCTTGTATCTACCCCAGAGTTTAGTACAGTGCCTGGCACATAGTATGCACTTGACAAATACCGCAGTTATTATTACTGTTGTTATTATCATTACTGTTGTAAGTTTAGAGAGGGTGGTTAGATATTAAAAATGAGGAAGCACATCTTCTTATTAACCACTTCACCCAGCAGGCAGGAAACATGTACAATTAGTTCCTACAGGGAGCTATGCAGGCAAAAAATGCAAATAGGTTCAAGAAGGATTTAGGTAAATTCCTGGATAATAGATCCAAAATGAGATTTTAGAAAGAACATTTAGGAATGCTAGAGAAAATGGTTATGGATGTGAGAACACTCAAGGAGAATTTGGATAGATTTGTAGATGATAGGACCAAGATGAGTTATTAAAGGGAACCATCAGGGATGTTAGAAAGTGTTATCAGTGGTGTTTATTGAGTGCTTACTGTGTGCAGAGAACTGTATTAAGCTCTTGGGAAAGTACAGTACAACAGAGTTGGTAGACAAATTCCCTGCCTATATCGAGTTTATAGTCTAGTCAGCAGTCCAGCATGGTTCTACCTCACTGGGCAGAACACGGACAAGAAGGTGCTAATTCTCATTTCGTGGTGAAGCCGAGCTGGCCGAGACAACGTAGACAAAAAGGAAGGATCGAATGAGACTAACAATCATTGGAAGCTCCAGACCGGTGGTCGGTAGTGTGCTGTCTGTCCAGGACTCAATGAATCAGTGATATTTATTGAGTTCCTATTGTGTGCCGAGCACTGAACTAAGCGTTTAGGAGAGAACAGTACAAGAGTCAGTAAGCGCGTTCCCTGCCTACAATGAGCTACAGTCTACAGTCCCAGGGTACCTTGATCTCATCTATCTTGCTACCGACCGATCGCCCACGTCCTGCCTCTGGCCTGGAGTGCCCTCCTTCCTCAGATCCGACAGACAATTACTTTCCCCCCACTTCAAAGCCAAACTGAAGGCACATCTCCCCCAGGAGGCCTTCCCTAGCTAGGCCCTCTTTTCCTTTCCTTCCTCTCCCTTCTGCATCTTGCTGTCTTTACTCATCCCTCTCCCCCAACCCCACAGCACTTATGTACATATCTGTAATTTTTGTATTAACGTTAATGTCTGTCTCCTCCTTTAGATTGTAATCTTGTTGTGGGCAGGGAATGTGCCTGTTATATTGTTATAGTGTGTTCTCCCGAGCGCTTAGTACAGTGCTCTGCATATAGTAAGTGTTCAATAAATACAATTGGTGAGTAAAGGGGGAGGATAGAGAACAAAGGAAAGGCAGATGGGTTCACTGAGACTAAAACTTGCCCTCTCTAAAACACGGCTCTCCAGACGGTCTAGCCCACAGCATCCCGCTATCCCTTTCAACATCCTTGTCTCCCATCCTCGAATCCCGTGGGAGGCAGGAATTGGGTCGACTGTAAAACTAGGAATATCCCACTCCAGGTGCTTAATCGGTGCTCCTCAATGCCGAGCCCCACCCCTGCAACTCCCTAGAGCTCAACTTCCCAGCCTCTGCAGCCGTGATCCTATCTCAACCCTGCATTGCAGAGTTTCAGGAGACGGGGGCTTCCCTCCCCTCTAGATTCCCAGTCACACCTCCTGCCCAAAGAAGGTGTCTTAACACAAGGTACATGTCAAAAATATCACAGGGTTCATTTCCAAAAAGAAGATTCGGACTTTCAACCTCCTTGGGCCTTAGGTAAGAATCTATTCTAAAAGCTAGCTGCCTGGAAACAGACGTTTGGCTTTCTGAGACTGCACTGGCTTCAGCTAATTAAGGTTTATTGTCGGTTAGCCGCCATCGCTTCCAGATTGGGTTTGTGTACTGTATTTGTCCATGGACCACGGAGGCCCAGTGAGATATCGGACACCTCCTTAAGGCCGTCTGACTGATCACTGCTTCACACATGGAAGCCAGCCAGATATGACTTTGCCCTGGGCTGAATGGAGGTAGGAGGGAAACTCACCAAGCACACTGTTTACCAGCTTGTGAGTGCAAATAAAGACCAAGGCGGCTAATTGTGCCAGTTGCCTGAATAATTAATAAGGGTTAATTAGTCAATGTTTGTTAAGCACTTTGAAGATGAAAAGCCTGGTAAGGGTGGAGTGCCTAAGTGGGGAGCAGCAGCAGAGCTAATAATAATATTTACTAGAGAAGCAGCATGGTTTAGGAGTCAGAAGGACCTGGGTTCTAATCCCAGATCCACCACTTGTCTGCTGTGTGAAGCTGGGCAAGTCACTTAACTTCTCTGGGCCTCAGTTACTTCATTTATAAAATGGGAATAAAGACTGTGAGCCCTATGTGGGTCAGGTACTGTGTCCAATTCAATTGGCTTGTGTCTACCCCAGCATTTACTACAGTGTCTGGCATGCAGTAAGTGCTTAACGAATACTGCAGTTATTATTATTATTGTTATTAAGAGCTTTTTTGTGTGCCAAGAACCACGCTAAGCATTGCACTAGATATAAGATCATCAGTGTGGATGCAGTCAGTTTGGATCACTCTGAGAGAGGCAGAATGGGTATTGTGTCCCCATTTTGCAGATGACGAAACTGAGGCCCAGCAAAGTTAAATGACTTGTCCAAGATCACACACACAGTAGACAAGTGGCAAAACTGGGACTAGGACTCCCACTTCTGTGCTCCCAGCACGGTGCTCTGTGCACAGAGTCACACTGATACCTGAGAGCCATTTTACTATCTTTATGTTCAAAACTCCATTTAACAGCGGTTGGTATATATTAAGTCCACCACCAAATTTCTGCATTTTAAAGGCTTCACCAATGTACCGCTGGCTACAGACCTCCAGAGGGTGAGTCTCTCCGGGCAAATTCTCTAGCCTCCAACCTTTATTTCCTGGCTGTCTCGTAAAGTCTCTGTCTTCCTTAATCCAGACTGGAGCCCAAGGTATTGCTTCGGTAATCGGCTAAACGTTTCTCTTATCAGGGTCCGTATTTTGGTTTGAGATATGCTGACAGGTTACAATGGACCAGTAAATCTTAAGGTATTCTTTAAATTTGAGTTGAGCCCCTCAGCACATAAGAACTTATCTATAAATCATCTATTATAAATTATTCGTTCATAGTGACGTCTCACTTTCTAGACTGTAAACTCATTGTGGGCAGGGAACTCTGTTGTACTCTTCCAAGCACTTAGTACAATGATCTGCACACAGTAAGCGCTCAGTAAATATCATTGATGTTGATGAAGGTGAGTGCCTCTTGTAAGCATGCAACTTAGTGCAAAACAACCTCAATAAAGACATATAATCAATCGTTGGCATTTACTGAACACTTACTGCATACAGAGCACTGTACTAAGCACTTGGGAGAGTAGAATATCACAGATTTTTTGGTTGCTTTTTATTGATATTTGTTAAGTGCTTACTATGTGTCAGGCACTCTACTAAGCGCTGGTTAGAGTCTCCATACCTGTTCCCTGCCCACAAGGAGCTCAGATATAATCCAGAGAGTCTCAGATCTGAATGGCAGAATCCCCCGAGCACTCATTTCTGGAGCATTAGCGTGGCTCATAGGGATTGCAGGAGCCAGGTGTCAAACGAAGGGCATCTCTCCCCTATTCTTCCAGTGACCCCTGGCCATAACTACCCAGTCCGTCCGCAGGACGAGACGTCGGCAGTTTGCTTGTGACACTAATGGATTTTCTGAGGAGCTGGCTTGCCGGCTCTGAGTATGCCTCCACGCTCTTTCTTGCCCCTGTCTCATTTGGTTAAGTGGAAGTTTGGAAAGAGTTCGGGGTTCATACTTAATTTACCTTGGTGACGAAAAACCTTCCAGACTAGTTGTGATAGTTCTATATTTCTCCAAGCGAGCTGATTTTTAAGCCTTGGGTGAATTTCTGATGGAAAAATATGACATTGTGTGTTTGTGTGTGCATGAGCTTAATTTACCAAGTTATTATTCTTAGTAGTAGTAGTAGTAATAGTAGTAGTTAAGCTTACTATGGGTCAAACACTGCTCTAAGCACTGGGGTAGATACGAGTCAATTCGGGCACAATCCCTGCCCACATGGAGCTCACAGGAGTAGAATTTAAAATCTTTTACAGATGAGGAAACTAGGGCCCAGAGAAGTGAAGTGACAAACTCGTGTGCAGGGAAGAGCACTGTTTTTTGTTGTATTGTACTTTCCCAAACACGTAGTACAGTGCCCTGCACACAGTAAGCACTCAATAAATACGATGGAATGGAAAGTCAAATAGCAGACAAGCAGCAGAGCAAGGATTAGAACCCAGGTCTCTGACTCCCAGGCCCAGGCTCTATCCACTAGGCTCTGCTGCTCCTCATCTAGCCCAGACTCAGCCTATTTGCCTGGAAGCAGGATATGCACCGCATTGTAAGTTCCTTGAAGACAAGGACCATGTCTTGTGCTTTTATTGTATGTTCCCAAGCACCGAGTCTAGTTCTCTGCATGAAGTAGACTCTCAGTAAATACCACTGAACTAATCAGACGAAGACACCAGAAACGTAATTCCAATTCCACTGCTGATTTACCGAGGCAAGTCGCTGCTCCTCTCCTGACCTAAGATTCTTGTCCTCTGGAGGAAAAAGGGAGAATGGCTTGAGGTCTTATGGAGAAATTAAAAGGCCACTTTCCTGAGAATTGCCTTTGCTGCATTCAGTAGTCTTGCCTGATTCTGATTCCAGAATAACAGCATTTGCCATGAAATGAGGTGGGACTCCTTTTGTAAATACAGATCTTCTACCTTGCTAACACTGCTAGTGATAAATGTGGTAGATGCTTATGCTATGCGCTTACAACTGTAATAAGCATTGTAGTAGATACAAGTAAATCAGGAAACTGAAGCCCAGAGAATATAAGTGACCCGCCAAAGATCACACAATCAGGCAATTGGCAGAGCGGGATCAGAACCCAGATCTTGCAACTCCCGGGCCCATGCTCTTTCCGCCAAGCCAAGCTTTGCTCAGGCTGTGGAAGGCATGGTTTCAGTGGAAGAAAATCACCCAGCAATGCTTTCATTTGCTCCCATCACAGTTGTTCATTTTGCCTGAAATAAATAACAGCGAATGACCCTGAGCCTGGGGGTCACTCTACTGGACAGACATTTATTTGAGAGAGGCAAGGGGAGGCCTACCCAATCTCACACCAGAAATCGGGAACAGGAGACTCACAGCGGGAGAAGTGACAATTCCAGCCTAGGATCGTTACCCTCCATTCCAGGTAGTGATTTGATTCTCCTGGAACGTTTCACAGGCAGATAGTAATTGGGTCTCCTCTATACAGTTCTTAATAACTTTGCTGAAGAAAAGTTGCCGGGTCTAAATTGTTGACTTGAAATGCAACAGCTTTCTAAGAATCCTGCCCTCGGGTCTGAGAGTGATGAATTGAGAAGTTATTTATTTTGATTTCTTTAAATGAGCCCATCGTGGTAGTCCCTGGGTTAATGTAACTAAGCTTCCAAAGGCCTCCCCCCAGGGAAGGATAGAGGCAGTCATCTGTGGGAAGAAGAGACCTGGTACAGTCTCTGTCCAATGGCCTTGCTTCCTAGCACTATGGGTAGCATAGCCTGGTGGAAAGAGCAGGGACCTGAGAGTCAGAGGACCTGAGTTCTAATCCCAGCACTGCCATTTGTCTGCTGTGTGACCTTGGGCACTTAAATTCTTTTGTGCCTCAGTTTCCTCATCTGTAAAATGGAGATTACGACTGTGAGCCTCATGTGGGACAGGGACTGTGTCCAAAGTGATTCTCTTATATATACCCCAGCACTTAGTACAGTGCCGAGCATATCGTAAGCACTTAACAGATACCACAGTGATTATTATTATCATTATTGGTATTTATACTGTAATTAAAACCACGGGTGTCAGTGGAGCAATGGGAAATTTGTGGGGTGAGATAATGAGTCTGGATGCCCTATCTGCTTTCCACTGAAAGACTGAAGGTCCCCAAACTGGACCTGGACCCTGTTGGCCAGGGTGGGGACGAATGCTTAGTGCTGTGCCTGGAACATGGTAAGCGCTTAACAAATACCATAAAAGAAAGTTGCAGAGAAGCGGGCTCCTCCATCCAAAATGCCTCATCTTCATCCCTTGAGAAGAAGGTATTAGGCAGGAGAGGCAGGAGCAGAGGACCACAGCCCAAATTGCATCTCAGAGGTGGAAAAGAGGAGGCTAATCAATAACTGGTATTTATTAAATGCTTAGTGTGGGCAGAGCACTGTACTGAGTACTTGGGAGAGTACACTACAATGCAACACAATACGGTACAATTCCAGACTTTAAGATCACTGTGGGCAGGGAAAGTGTCTACCGACTCTATTGTAGCGTACTTTCCCAAGTGCTTAGTTCAGTGCTCTGCACACAGTAAGCGCTCGATAAATGTGATTGATTGAATGATTGATTACAATACAGTTGGTAGACATGATCCCTGTCCTCGGGGAGTTTACAGCCTACTCTTCCCAGGTCCGAGTTCAGCTGAAATTTGGCAAGGAAACAGCAGGTGCGGAGCTGGTCCCCTCTGGAAGTCAGGCTACCCAGTTGAGGGCCCACCTGAAATGGGACTCCAACCCGGGAGACCCAAAGGGTCCTGAGGAAGCCGGTAGATCGGAATCGTGGCGAGTCATTCTTCTGGCAGAAAAATGCATCCAGTTCTGGGGAGGGAGACAACAGCTGTTTAATAGCCGCACCAGAACCCAGGATGATGGTTCTGAACTGGGAGAGTGGAATGATACATTCCGCTAATAGTTCAAAAGAGATTTGGGGAGACGGTATGTAATTACCCAAACGGCCTTTATCCGGGATACCAAAGTTCATCCTCATACTCTGGTGAATAATACCGAGAGATCTTTCACGATTGGTTTCCGCTTCATCGGAACGCTGTCACCACTTTCAAGAGCACCGGGCCCCTTTTCACCAGCCAGGGTTATTGATTCGGGACCAACATAGAGTTTGGCCTGTTGAATCATCCATTTCCTAAAAGCTCCTGAGAGGGTTCTCTTATTCAAGGAGCATCCTGAGGTGTCACACTATTTAATGACAGAGCGTGCGGCCCCTGAGGGCACAGGGTAGATATGCTGTCTCATTCTCCTTTGCTGATCTCTCCTTTTCGAGCTGTTTACGTCCCCAAGTCCCACAGCCCGCTCGTTGTGTTCCTGGCCCTAACGACAGCTCACTGCCTCAGCCGGTTCACTGGACGGACTCCAGAGGTTCCGGAAGCGACTGGGGCCGGTAGCCAGCAGCCCAGTTTTCCTTGACTCCCCGAGGATGCTGAAGTGCTTTGGTGTGACTGTGTCTAAGGAACAAAGCTGGTCCTTGGCCTCGGTGCCTTGCCTCAGCCCGCCTCTGTCCCAACCCTACCCAAAGACCTTCCCCACCAGAGGTGACTTTTTGGTGACTGCCTTTTTTTTTTTAATGCTATTTGTTAAGCACTTATTATGTGCTAGTCACTGTACTAAGCACTAGGTATAGATAAAAGATAATCAGGTTGACCACAGTCCCTGCCCCACATGGGAGTCACAGTCCAAGTATTTATATTAAAGTCTGTCTCCCCCTCTAGATGGAAGCTCACTGTGGGCAGGGGACGTGTCTACTAACTGTTATACTGTACTCTCCCAAGCGTTTATTACAATGCTCTGCACACATGAAGTGCTCAATAAATATGATTGATTTAAGTAGGAGGGAGAACAGATATTTAATCCCCATTTTACAGATGAGGTAACTGAAGCACAGGGATGTTAAATAACTTGCCCAAAATCACACAGCAGACAAGTGGGAGAGACTGGATTAGCTGCAGGCTGAGATTTGGGGATCTCACCTTGAATGGGAAGGTGTGGGGTCAGAGATATCACAGGGACAGATGGGGAGGGCAGAAAGAGAAGGGAGAAACAGGAAAGAGAAGGGAAGAGGGAACAAGGGATTGAGGAAGTGGGGAGCAAGAAGTGAAGTGTATAAGGGTCGGTTGGAGAGGGCAAGGGACAAAATCAACACTGTCTGATGCCATCTGCCGCTGGCCGGCCCAGACTGCTCTGCCAGTGCCAATAGGGCACACGGAGTGGCCACGAGAGTTTTCAGAGATGTCTACGATACTCCTATCCTGGGGGCTCTCGGCACTGCAGAGGAGATGGGGATCTCTTGGAAGCTATGTGGCATAGCGGAAAGAGCATGGGTCTGGGAGTCAGAGAACTTGGGTTCTAATCCCGGCTCTGCCACTTGTCTGCTGCGCGACCTTGGGCAATTCACCTCTTATGCTGTATATATACCCTAGCATTTAGCTCAGTGCTTGGCACATAGTAAGTACTCACCAAATACAATTATTATTATTATATTATTCTTCAAATGCCATCGAGTCATTTCCGACCCATAGCGACTCCATGGACCCACCTTCTTCAGAATGTCCCAGCTTCTGTCATAAAGTATCCATAGAGTTTTACATGATTAAATTTAAGTCACTAATAATTTATAGTGGAACCTATTTACCAAGAGTACTAAGGGATTAAGGAAAAGCCTCTATTAAGCAATCTGCCTAATAGCCAATTCTCCCCTTCCCCACTAATCCTTATCCTCAAGAAGGAGAGGGTAATGAGACACTAAAAAGCAGGGGGTTTAGTTCTCAGTAGTCAAGCGACTAAGCGTAGGGCTTGAAAGAAATAATATTGGGAGTCAGTACAAATTTAAAAAACAACTGCATCGTGATGGTAGTCCAGATCATTGCTGATGTACTTTATCAGTCTTCTAGTTTGGAGTATCATTAAGTGCATAATCCCTGTGACGGGGGAGATGGTGGGAAAATGTTCAGACTGGAAAATCCTGCAGTAGATCAAGAGGTTCAAAACTGACCTACAAAAATGGTCCAAGATAGCACTGTAGACTGGAGGTGGTTTGAGTAGGAACTTAGAAGAGTCTTATGCTACACCAAGAATAGGGCTTGGTTAATATGGTGCTGTAGGCCACTGGTGTCCCTGTGACGATGAAACAAGAGACAAGGAGGCTGACCCCTCGAGACTGTAAGCTTCTTGAGGTCAGGGAACATGTCAACCAACTCTTGTTTTATTATACTCTCCCAAGACCTTAGTAGAGTTTCTGCACACAATAAGCACTCAGTAAATAAGACTGATTATCAGTCATGGATTGATGCAAGGAGAACGAAAACCTTTTATTCATTCATTCATTTGTATTTATTGAGCACTTACTGTGTGCAGAGCACTGTTCTAAGCGCTTGGAAAAGTGCAATACGATAATAAACGGTGACGATCTCTGCCCACAGTGAGCTCACAGTCTACAGGCAGTGAGAAGGCAGAAGGTTTCCTAACAAAATGGGATCCTCTAGAGGTAACAGAAAGTGTTGAATGCCCTTCTGTGGGAGAAGTCAACTGCAGTGGACTGTTCATGGCATAGCAAGAGTTTTTATGAATTGAGGCTCCAAGAGTCCACCTAGCGCAGTGTATTGATCCCAGAGTCATGCTCAAGTTGAGAGACAGTAAATTACCAGTCAGGTTTTATTATGTGAAAGGCTTTTAAAATCTCCAAGAGCCTGACTTTTCATTTTTATTATCCTAATGAAAGACCGTGGTTTGTGGAAGCATTGGGAGGCAGCATTCCAGGGAAGGCATGAGCTGGATTCTTGGGGTCGGGGAGTAGCTGTCTCCCCGAGAGCTTATTTCTCCCTAAAATGGATTGTCCCCGACTCCCAATTTCCTTCGACCAGGACTCTTTTTGGATTTTTACTAAAAGAGAGGTTAGCCAGCTTCCTGCCTTTAAGAGACTGAGGGGAGCTGTCATAAACCAGAAGGGGAAGACAGTGTGAGTGTGACCCTTATCAGGGATGGGATGAGTAGAAAGGGTGGCTATACAGTTTTTCAACGGAACTGTTCCCCTATTCAGGCCTGGTGGGTGGGTCAACAAATGGGTGTCCAGTTTTCCTGGTTGCTGTCTGTGGTCACTCTTGTGGTGAGCTAATCAATGCTGAAGAGGCAGGGTTAATCTGGCCAGACAGACCCCGCCACAGCCTAGGAAACTTGCAGCCATCTAAACAGTTTTGGGTCCAACTTCCTGAAGCCCCAGAATCCCTATGAGCACTGGCCACTGGACCCAGAGCTATGGAGTGGACATTTTCTTTCTCACCTGCATGTCTTTGTCCTGAATCTCTCAGCAGAGCCTGCCTAATATGAGGTCAGATATCTTCCTCACAGAAATACTGAGAATAGGAGTATCTGTGAACTATCATTCTTCCTCAGCTCGGATCCGAAATCCTTAAAAGAAATTCACTGGCATTCTCATCATTTTTTCATTCTTTCTGTTCCTCTGAGCTTTTGGCCAGATGAAGGAAGTGACAGAAATCTCAGGACCTGAAGATTTCCAGCCTGGATTTGAAAGTGAAATATTGAGATTTTTCAAGCTGTCTGTTTAGATGGGCTTTGGCCCCAATCTTTTTCCCAAGTGACTGCTGAGGCTTCCAAAGCACTTAGGCCTTCCATCTTTCAATCAGTCAGTCAATCGGTGGTATTTATTGGGCACTTACTATGTGCAGAGTACTGTATTAAGCACTTGGGGCAGTACGATACAACAGAATTAGCGGGCACATTCCCTGACCATAACAAGTTTACGGTCTTCAAGGCAGGAGGATGAAGGGGCCTGGAAAACCAGCAGAGACTCCATTGCTCGCCCTCTGTTTGGTGGAACTGGCAAGGGAAACGTGCCATGTGCCCTCCAGCTCCCACCCCCCTCACCCTGCCGTGGTCTTTGCTGTCACCCTCTCCAGGAAGAGGCTAGAAGAGATGGATGTCGGTTGGGAATGTAGCCTTCTGATAATGCAACCTCACTCTAGGTGTCCTTCCTCTTTGTGCCTGTGACCTTTGGGGGTGGATTGGAAAAAGCGTTATAATGGCAGCCTCCGCCCTCAGCTCAAATCGGGGGTATTTGATTAAATGCCAGATTGGAGGGTCTGAGAGAGTTAAGATAGTTTTCAGGTGCTGACAATTTGATCTAGGTTCATCGAGTCCCATGAGACCGAAGGTCATGCCCCCAAGCTTGAGGGAAGGCAAAAGATGAAGGTAAAGAAAGAATTTTCCAGAGGCCTGAGTTGGGATGAGAAAACGAAGGGGAGAGCTGGAGGTAGGTGGCAAGATCTCTGGGTGTCAGCAGGGCCCCTGACTCTGGGAGAGCGAACACTCCCGATTCCCTGCTGAAGGTAAATCATAGCGACCAGCTGCGGCGGGGATCCTGCCGTGGGCCGGGCACAGATGGCACGCTGGTTTCTTTGTTTCAGATGTCATTTACAACTTGCCTGAGTGATTCTGCCAAGCCAGTGGGTATCCTTACTCTCACACCCTGTAAATCAAAAAGGAAGAAATAAGTATGGCAGGGAATCTCTGCGGTATGTTTATTACTTATTGATTGAGTGGTGCTCCAAGATGGCACTCTCTGAAGAATTAGAAAACCGTGGTTCAGAAAATACAAAGCAGAGAGGGAAACCTGATTGCATCCACCACCCTCATGCAGCCACCTCTGGGGTGTAGCATTTAGTGAGATGTCGGTCATCCCATAACAATGCATTAGGCTAGATTAGGAATGGTACTGTCTGGTCTTAGCAAGGATTTAAGTGATTGGCACATAGTAAGCACTTAACAAATACCATTATATTATTGGGGAAGCAACGTGGCTCAGTGGAAAGAGGCTGGGCTTCGGAGTCAGGGGTCATGGGTTCGACTCCGCCACTTAGCTGTGTGACTGTGGGCAAGTCACTTAACTTCTCTGTGCCTCAGTTACCTCATCTGTAAAATGGGGATTAACTGCGAGCCTCACGTGGGACAACCTGATTTCCCTGTATCTACCCCAGCGCTTAGAACAGTGCTCTGCACATAGTAAGCGCTTAACAAATACCAACATTATTGTTTATTGTTCCTGCCTTAGGCTCCCGCCATTTTTTCCCCCTCCCTACGGGCTCCGGATCTGGGAAAGAGGTGGGGGGTGCTTCCAATCCAATAGACGAAGCTCTCTAGCAGAGGTGACTTCTTTGAATAGATTTGAATAGACTGTGAGCTCGGTGTGGGCAAGGAATGTACCTGCCAACTCTCAGTGGAAAGAGCACGGGCTTTGGAGTCAGAGATCATGGGTTCGAATCCCAGCTCGGTCACTTGTCAGCTGTGTGACTTTGGGCGAGTCACTTAACTTCTCGGTGCCTCAGTTACCTCATCTGTAAAATGGGGATTGAGACTGTGAGCCCCACGTGGGACAACCTGATTCCCCCGTGTCTAACCCAGCGCTTAGAACAGTGCTCGGCACATAGTAAGCGCTTAACAAATACCAACATTATTATTATTATTACTCTCCCAAGTGCTTAGTAAAGTGCTCAGTAAGTGCTCAACAAATGTGCTTGATTGAGGAACAGAATTAAATGTCAAACTGAGGGAAGGTGTCGTACACAAAGTGGTGTAGCCTGGAGCACCAGGAAGAGCAGCAAAAGTCGCTTTCCTCCCCGGAGAACATGCTGCCTATTTGCCTGAGCAGAGATGCATCCCTGTCCAGCACTGCAGCTCCGAGGCTGAGAACTCTGACGATCTAACTCAGAGCCCTCCGCCAGTGTGGGGAGAAGCACTACTAATTCTAGGGGCTGGAGGAAGGAAGGGTTGTGGGGGAGGGAATGTTACAATTGTGTGACTGTGGGCAAGTCACTTAACTTCTCTGTGCCTCAGTTCCCTCATCTGTAAAGTGGGGATGAAGACTGTGAGCCCCTCGTGGGACAACCTGATTCCCCTGTGTCTACCCCAGCGCTTAGAACAGTGCTCTGCACATAGTAAGCGCTTAACAAATACCAACATTATTATTATTATTACAAAATCAATCATACTTATTGAACACTACTGTGTGCAGAGCACTATACTGAGCTGGGAGAGTGCAATATAACAATATAGCAGACAAATTCCCTTCCCACAGTGACGAAGGGTACAGGGTACTGCTGCCCTTCACTAGAAGGTCTTCCCTTTTGAGGATCACCCATTCAAGTAGTAATATAGAGCAGGGGACCGACATAAACTCCACAGTACTAAGACAGAGTTCCGCCTAGTAGGAGTAGAGATGAAGTCGTTCTGGGGGGTGACTTGGCACATTCTTTCATCCCCTTGACCCTAGACTATCCCAGATCTGCAGGAGGGATTTTTTTGGCAGTAACGTTGGGGATTTTCTTAGCCAACGAATTAGAGGTGTGGCCGGCTGAGGGTTGGCTCTCCAAGATCGCGACCCGTGCTCAGGAAGGCCAGTGTGGCCCTGACTCTTAAGACCTGAAACCCCCTGTGTGCAGAAGCGGAACACTGCTTCACTTGAGGGGAAGGGGACGTGTCCCCGCCCGTGTCCAGAAGGCTATTATTGGAGTTCTTGGGAGTCAGAAAGAAAGGATTTGCTAAGCAGAGGGGATGGTGTTGCTTGCTTAATCTTGATTAACTCATACTCAGCGAGTCAAGGACTTCTGGGAATTGCTGAGAGCAATTTGGAGTCTTTCTGAGATGGCTTAGTTAGCTGGTGGTTTTCTCCCTCTGACCTAATTTCATCCTACCACAGAGCAGGGAAAGCTCCTTGAGGGCCAAACCATATCTTATACATCTACTGTACTCTTCCGAATGTCTAATGTACAGAATACGCCCTCTATAAACTTCGATAATGACGATACTAAGATGCTTCCCATGAAGTTAGCTGACCTAGTGGATAGAGCGCCAGAGCCTGGGAGTCAGAGGACGGGGGTTCTAATCCCAGCTCCATCTCTTGCCTGCTGGGTGACCTTAGGCAAGGCATTTAACTTCTCTGTGCCTCAGTTACCTCATTAGTGAAATGGGGGTAAAGTGCCTGTTATCCCTCCCTCTTAGACTGTGAGCCCCGTGTGGGAAGGGACTGTGTCCAGTCAGTTCATTTTCCATCTACCTCAGTACCTGGCACATAGTAAGCACTTAACCAATACCCCAATTATTATTATTATTATTTATCAGGACAGTATCAGAACGAACTGCCTGTTGTTTGAATTTGAATTTCAGATTGGTGATTTTGGGGGTTTAAGTTATAACAAAGCAGACAGGGGGCCTGTGGAAAGGGTTGGTGAGAAAGGACCACCATTCAGGATAGCCGCTGCCCAGTCCAGGCTGGCACAGAGCAGCGTGGGAGACTGTCAGGAGCCCGGCTGGGAAGAAATGCCAGCAGAGCAATATTGGTCCCCTCTCCCAGCCTCCTCTCCCCCATCCCACCGGCATCAATAATAATAATAATAAGGTCGGCATTTGTTAAGCGCTTACTATGTGCAGACCACTGTTCTAAGCACTGGGGTAGATACAGGGTCATCAGATTGCCCCATGTGAGGCTCACAGTCTTCATCTCCATTTTACAGATGAGGTAACTGAGGCACAGAGAAGTTAAGTGACTTGCCCACAGTCAGCTGACAAATGGCAGAGCTGGGAATCGAACCCATGACCTCTGACTCCCAAGCCCGTGCTCTTTCCACTGAGCCACACCCGTTCAGGCCCTGAGCCATTCCTGAATAGGGGCTGTACCATTGGAGTCCTAGAAGTCTCCCAAGTCCAAGTCTTCACGCATTTCATTCGTTCATTCAATACTATTGAGTGCTTACTGTGTGCAGAGCACTCTACTAAGCACTTGGGCCACGGCCCAGAGCCCTGTCCCATCTTGCAGCCCACCCATCCCCTTGGCTAGGATCTGCCCCTGTCTGCCCCAGCATCCCATCTGCTTTTTTAAAAAAATGGGATTTTATTAAGTGCTTACTATATGTCAAACACTGTTCTAAATGTTGGGATAGATATAAAGTTAATCAGGCCAGATGCAGTCTCCGTCCCACACAGGTCTCACCTTCTAAGTAGAAAGGAGAACAGGAATTGAATCCCCATTTTGCCATGGAGGAAACCGAGGCGCAGAGTAGTCAAGTGACTTGCCCAGCGTCACCCAGCAGGGAAGTGGCAGAGTCGGGATGAGGACCCACGTCCTCTGGCTCCCAGGCCTGTGCTTTATCCAATAGACCATGCTGCTTCCTTAGCTAGGGGCCGCCCCTACAGAGAGGAAAGGACAATTGGGGTGAACAACACATTGTAGCGGATTTTCTGCACCGGAGGGTGTAAAACAACTTCAGCACCAAGGCATCTGACCCGGAGGATCTACAGTCATCTCGGCTCCAGCCGCCTTCCGCTATCCCCGCTGAGGTCATGTCGACTGCTTCGGCGTAATGCTGTCTGATTCCCCCACTGTGACCCTTAATGGGTTACTAAGCCAACAGTGTCCTATGTCCAGTGAATCTTAGGAGAGTTGGAGATCATAAACACAGTGAAGCGACTTGTTCCTGGCTGTAACCTTATCACAGTGGGGGGAGACAAGTGGAAGGGCAAAGCTCAGCCTGAGGCTTAATGTCTCAGAAAGCTCCCGGGGTGCAGGGGATGATGGAGCAGGCTCAGTCTAGAGCTGGGAGTTCAAGAATCGCCCCCAGGGGCAGACAGGCTTCTCTCTCCCCCAGGCCCCACGAGGAGGCAGCTGGGAGGGAGAGTATTCGGTTCTTGTGTGTTCTTTGATGAGGCGACAGGCAATATATTTGTCGCCCCTCTTGGATTTCCTCTGGTTTCTCAGTCCAGGAAGCTCCCAGCCCATTCATGTGGGACGGAGAGTCTGGGGCCGAGAAGAGGCGGCCATTGCTCTTCCTCCCACAGAGATTGGACTAGGAATCACAGGCATTTTCTGGAGCCTCCTTTCTGAGTATATCTCTTCCTCCAAGAAATGTTTGCCTAGGATCACTGCCTCAGAGCCTGCTCTCTCAAGACAGGATCATTGAGGAGGACATGCAGATATCATCAGATCTATTAGCCACCTGGCTGTGCCCAGGCAGCAGGGCCAGAGGCCCGCTGGGACCGTGTGTCCAGTCGTGTTAGCTGCCTCGGATGCTGATATCATCTGACGAGCTTAATGCGGAATCACCTCTGGCCCTTCCGGTCATTGAGTCAGACTGGAGCACTGGGCTCTGACGTCACTCCCCTTGCTGTGTTGTGGACGATGATGGGCTGGGATGACTAGGGAGGATGTGTTGCCAGATGGTCAGTTCCATCCATCTTCCATGAAATGAGGGAACCCTGGCAGGCTGGAATGGGAATTGTTTCCTGAAATAGGAGATTTTACAGTTTATACACGAGCTAGTAAATTTGCACTGATCTGCACTTGAGTTGTGTCTGCAATAGCATAATAAATCAGGACTGAAGAGGCAAATCATAAATGTCACAGATTGGTTTATTTGTTAATTTAAATGTCGATAGCAATCTGACGTAAGCATTCAGTGCTGGCAAGGAAATGATTTATGCCACTGTCCAAAATGGTACCCTAAAGCAGTGATTTAGAAATACTGAAGGGCCATTGAAGTGACTTCAGAGGCCTGGAGCCCTTCTGGAAAAGGGAAACTTTTGATTCTCTGGTTCTGGAACTCAAGGGGTAGTCTTTCGATCTTTTCATATGCTTGTATCTCCTTCCTCTCTCTCCTCCAACTCTCCTCTCTCCCTCTCTTTCCATTTCTCCCACCTCTTTTTCTCCCCCTTTGTCCACCCTCTCTCTCCCTCAGTCTCCTCCCTTCTATCCATTTCTCTCCCTTAATCCCCAACTTCCATCACCTGGTTACTGTTTCTCTCTTCTGCTCATCCTGACATCCCCAGTCTCCCTTATGTCTCCTCACTGCTTCTCTCCCTATTACCTTGCTCCTTCTCATAACCCCACCTCAACACCCTTTATGATCTCCTCTGTTCCCTCCTCTCTCCTTCTTCTACCGTCTCTGTCAACAAATACAGAAACGCGCGGGTGGCGACATTTAGAAAAGGACAAAATGGGCAGAGCGCTCTAGTGCCAGGGCATATGGTCTTTCAAGGGACAGATCCTCAGCTGGGAAGAGCCACACTGTTTTTATGGTATTTGTTAAGGGGTTACTATGTGCCAGGCACTGTACTAAGCACTTCGGTAGATACAAGGTAATCAAGTTGGGCACAGTCCATGTCCCACATGGTGCGCACAATCTTAATCCCCATTTTACAGATGAGATAACTGAGACCCAGAGATGTGAAGTGTCTTGCCTAAGGTTATGCAGCAGATAAGTAGCAGAGCCAGGATTAGAACCCAGGGCCTCCTGACTCTCGGGCCCATGTTCTATCCACTAGGCTATGCTGCTTCTCTCTGCATCCTCACCTCATCCCCACACCATAAAATGGTGGAAATGTTTCTCCCCTACATCTCTGTTCTTCTGTCACTTGTGGGTCACAGGCTCAGGTAGGAAATGCTGGCTGGGGAGAACTTTTGACCCACAGTTAAGAAAACAGATGCCAAAATAATAATGTTAATTATGGTATTTGTTAAGCACTTACTATGTGCAAACACTATAGTAAGCTCTAGGGTAGGTTCAAGATAATCAGGTACGGTTCCCGACCCACATGGGACTCACAGTCTAAGTAGGAGTAAGTATTGTATTGAATCCCCTTTTTATAGAAGAGGAAACTGAGGCCCAGAGAAATTGACTAGCCCAGAATCACACAATAGGTAAGTGACAGAGCTGGGATTAGAACCCAGGTCTTCTGTCTCCCAGGCCCAGACTCTTTCTATTAGACCACAAAAATAAAAGCATTCACTGTATTACCAAACAGCGATAAAATTTTGGACATCAGGAGCCAAAGCAGAGACCGGCCTGGTCCATTGATAGCATTTGTTAAGAGTATTCTATCGGAGAGTATGATTATTAATAAGGGACAAACCCATTAGCTCAATGAGGATCTCACCTTACTTGTCAATTGTCAATCTCCCTAAGTCTTAGCCACAGGAGCATGCAGGGATAGAACTTCCCAATCAATGATGCCCTATTCAGAAACAAAGGAAAGGGGGGTTTTTTTGGGTTTTTTTCAAGATAGCTAACCATGGCACCAAAACCAGCTCATTGCAGGCAGGAAATTTATCTGTTTATTGTTACATAGTACTCTCCCACACAGTAAGCGCTCAATAAATATGATTGAATGAATGCTTGGAACATAGTAAGTGCTTAACAAATACTGCAACAATAATACTAATGATACCTGGAGAGAGAAATAAATACCTGACTGATTCTCGCTTGGGCTTAAATATGGGGGCAATTGCACTCTGGATCCCCCAGAAATTATGTTTTTGACCCCTTTCCTACCAAACTCCGTAAAGCCAACTGCATCCCTAAACCTTTTGTGCCCTGCCATGGCCCACCTCCACTGGGGTCTGCAGCATTCAGCCTTTCCTGGCCTCTCTCCCTGCAGTCTGAACCACCACTCTCCCTCCTCCAACCGCTGCCTCACCCCTCCTATCATCCCCAATGTTCCCTTTTAATCAACCTTTATGGACTTGTGGTCCATAAATGCATCTAAATCGTACTGAAGCTACTGCTACTTTCTGCCAGCTTAATTTCATGCTATTTTGAATTCCATTCCACTGGATAAAGACATGCTTCTTCTTTCTCGTATCAAACCTGTCACTCAGGTGCCAGTGGGCAACCTCAAGTTGTGGCTTTGTGGATTTGGACCACACCCTTCCTGGTTTTGTAGAACACATCCCCTCGGCCTTTGCGGGCTAAGCGATCCTCAGCTTTCTAACCTTGGATGGGATCATCCTCATTTTGCTGTTCCCTGGACCTCTTCTAGAGCAGGAAGGAGAGACAGAGTTTATATTGAATTTCTCATTAAACCTACTTCCTCTTGCCCCTTTTCTATTCGTGCCACCATGATTCTTTTTCAGTCACTAGCCAGTGCTGATTGATGAGGCTGGGACACGCAGTCAGCTGCTCTGGGCTTTTTTATGCAAAGGCTTTTATAAGAGGTTGGAAAGAGTGGACCTGCCAGATGGTATGATGCTGAAGTAATCTAGCTGATCCCTAAAGACCCCTCCCGGGTTTGCTCCCCATCACAACCCTGCATCTCTGACCCTGACAGACCCATCTATTGGTACTCACTGACTATCATCAATTCCCATGAGGTTGACCTTTTCTCTCTAATTTCTTCCAGAGTTTGGGTGGTATTGGGTTGACTCTGGAGGAAGGGCAGTTATTCAGCCATTTGCTATAAATAAAATAGAGGCACCCGTCTTTTTACTTCACATATCTCTGAGCATCAGAGAGGCCGCTAGCAGGATTTCTCCTCCCGCTGAATCATTAACACCCCAATTAGTGCTACCCCTCAGCCCCGAGTGAAATGATCTGCCGTAACGAGGTTTGGAGAACTTGAGTGATGCGTGAGGCGGTAGACGCGACAGTGCTAATTAGAACAGGGTCAGTCTTTTACGGGGTACGTGCTCGTGTTGGCATCTCCCAGCAAAAATGCATCCTGCAACTGTTCGGTGAGAGTTTTGAATTCCCTTCTGGAGAACTCAGTACAAGTTTCTGAGGGAAACCACAAATCCTGATGTAGAATGGATAGAGTACAGGCCTGAAAGTCAGAAGGTCATGGGTTCTAATCCCAACTCTGCCTCTTGTCTGCTGTGTGACCTTGGGCAAGTTGCTTCACTTCTCTGGGCCTCAGTTACCTCATCTGTAAAATGGGGATTGAGACTGTGAGCCCGGAGTAGACCGGGGACTGTGTCCAACCAGATTTGCTATATTCACCTCAGCGCTTAATACAGTGCTTGTACAGTGCTTACCAAATACCCGATCATTATTATTATTATCATTATTATTATTATTGGATTGATTAGAGGATCATAGTGCTGGGCTCGACACGTTCCATTGTTAACGTCTCTGACCTCCAGGTACTTAAAATCTAAAACGGACAATATTTAAGCCCAGAAACACTTATCAAAGGGTGTCAATCAAGCTCGTAAGCTCCAGCTCAAACTGTAAACTCCTCTCCAGACTGTAAGCTCATTGTAGGCAGGGAACATGTTTGCCAGCTCTGTTGTACTCTCCCAAGTGCTTAGTACAATGGACTGCACACAGTAGGTGTTCAGTAATTACCACTGATAACAACAGTGAGAGCTTACAGGGTGCAG
Source organism: Ornithorhynchus anatinus (assembly GCF_004115215.2). NCBI lineage: Eukaryota > Metazoa > Chordata > Mammalia > Monotremata > Ornithorhynchidae > Ornithorhynchus > Ornithorhynchus anatinus. Next base: position 39,170,714 of record NC_041736.1, read on the forward strand.
AGCACTGAACTGAGCATTTGAGAGAGTACAGTGGAGTTAGTAGACACGATCCCTGCCCTGAAGGAGTTTACATTCTAAGGGGGGAGACAGACACTAAAATAAATTAGGGATGGGAGGAAGCAGTAGAGCGTAAAGAATGCTCTGGTGGCTCAAAAGAGGTGAAGTGATAGTTGTGGAGATACAGGGTGGGGAGATAAGAGCTTAATTGGAGAAGGCCTCCTAGAGGAGTTGTGAATTCTGAAAGGCTGTAAAGATGGGGAGAGCTGTGGTCTGTCAGATAGGAAGGGGAGGGAACTCCAGGCAGGGGAGTGGGTGTAAGCAGGAGGTTGGTAGCAAAAGAGATGAGAAGGCAGCACAGTGAGGAGATTAGACTCAGAGAAATGAAGCTTGTGAATTAAGAGCATATAAAGAGAAGAGAGTGGGTAAGTAGGAGGGAGAGAGCTGATTGAAGGCCTCAAAGCCAATGATCAGAAGGTTTTCCTTGTTGTGGAGAGGAATAGGCAACCATTGGAGGTTTTTGAGGTACGGAGAGATGCCTGTAAAGGGCCATTTTAGAAAAATGATCCAAGCAGAAGAATGAAATATGAACTGCAGCAGGAGGAGAGCCTGGAGACAAGGAGGCTGGTGAGGAAGTTGATGGGGTAATCAAGCCTGAATATTACAAATGCTTAGACCAGCCCGAGAGCAGTTTGCTTGGGGAGTAAGGGGCGGAGCCTGGAAATGTGGGGGAGAAAGAATGAACACGATTCAGTGACTGGTTAAATATGGGGATTGAAATAAAGGGAGGAGTCAAGGATAATGCCAAGGTTGTTGACTTGAAAGGGATGGGGAGGATGGTGGTGTTGTCAGCCATGATGGGAAAATTAGAAGGAGGGGAGGATTTGAGGCAGAAGATGAATGAGTTCCATTGTGGACATGTAGAGCTTGAAGTGCTGATGGGACACTCACATAGAGCTGTCACAGAGTCCAGAGTAAATGCAAATGGTGGAAGAGAGAGGTCAGAGCTAACAAGGGAGATGAGGGATCCATCCACACAGATATGGTAATGGAAGCCTTGGGAGCAGATAAAAGCCTCAGGGGAGTGAGTGTAGACTGAGAAGAGAAGGGGACCTAGAAAAGTGCCTTGAACGACTCACAATTACGAGGTGGGGAGCAGAGGGAGAGCCAGAGAAAGGAGGAATGATTGGCTAGAGATGTAAGAGCAGAACCAGGAGGGAACTGTACTAGTAAAAGGTGAAAGAGTATTTGGAGAAAGTAGGGGTCCAGTGTCAAAAGTAGGCGAGAGGTTAAAGGAGAACTGTGACAGAGCAAAATCATTTAGGTTTGGCAAATAGGAACTCACTGATGACCTTGAAGAGAGCAGTTTTAGTGGAGTGAAGAGAGTCAGAAAGGGAGTTGGTGGAGGCAACAAATATATTCACCCACTCAAGAAATTTGGACAGGAATGAGAGGAGGGAGATGGGCTGGTAGTTTGATGGTAGGTAGAGTCCAGAGAAGGATTTTGTTAGGATAAGGGAGACCTGAGTGTGTTTGAAGGCAGTGAGGAAAGAACCATCAGAGTGAGTGGTTGAAGATTGAAGTTAGGGAGGGAAGAAGAGTGGATGAAAGAGTTTTTAGAGGTGTGAAAGGATGGGTTAGAGCTTGGTGGGAGTAGACTTTGAAAGGTGATAGATCTCTTTAAGCTTACCCAAGAAGGATAAGAGAACATATGTGTAGGCGGGAAGGAGCTGGGAATGTGTCGAGAATATTTAGGGGAACTCATACCTGATGGTTTCAATTTTGTCAACAAATTAGCTGGCAAGGTTTTGGTGGGGAGAGAGAGTGGGAGGAGCACCAGAGGTTTCAGGAGGGAGTTCAAGGTTTGGCATAAATTGTGAGGAGGGAATGGGCATTGAAGTCAATGAGAGAGGAGAAGTTACATCTGTTTAGAAGACAGCGTAAAGTTTCAGGTCAGAATTGGCCTGGTGCCTGAATTTCCAGCAAAGGGACTCTGGGGCCTGAGTTCTGGGGCAGAAGAGAAGATAACCATGGGGGGTACTGTTGGTGTGAGATTAACCGAGGGATGGGGCATGGAGAAAGTTAAGTGTGATATATAGGATAGAGTTGAGGGGACATCACTGTGCATCAAGAAAGGGGAGATAAAGTAGGGAGTCCAAATGGGGTATGATGGCCTGGGATACTTGGAGGGTGTCTACGGAGCAAAAGTCTCTCTGAGTGGAGAAGATGGTTGTGGGGAAGAGAAGGCAGGAGAGGAGTGTTTTTGTTTTTCTTAGGTTTTTTAATGGTTTTGTTAAGTGCTTTCTGTGTCCCAAGCACTGTACTAAGCACTGGAGTAAGCACTGGAGTACTAAGCACTGGAGCTAATCAGGTGTGATCTATATCCCATGTTGGGCTCAGAGCCTTATTCCCCATTTTTCAGATGAAGTAACTGAGGCTCAGAGATGTTAAGTGATTTGCCCAAGATCACACAGCAGACAAGTGGCAGAGCCGGGGATTAGAATGCAGGTCCTTCTGACTGCCAAGCCCATGCTCTATCCACTAAAGCCATGCTGCTGGTCCTTCTCCTCCCCTCTCTCTTCCTCCTCCTCTGCATCATCATCATCAACGTTGTAGCTGCTGATAACTATTAATTCTCCAAGGCGCTGTTGGAATTGCTCATGGTTTATGTAGCAAATCTCAGAGGAGGGTGACACATTTTATGGGCGCCATCTCAGGAAACGGTAAAATGCCACAGCTCCTTGGAGAGATTAATGGCAAAATGTGCTCAGGGGTCATTTGTTATATTAAAAATAAAATTATTTGTGTGCGATTTCAGGGAAACAATGAAGATAAATGTCCACCCAGGAAGCCACGATACTAATTGAAAAAACCATCAATCATGAAGTTCAGGGCAGTTTAAGCCCTAAATACTTAATGGTATTGTTAATATCTTTACAGATATCAATCACACATTAAAAAAAATACACTGGGCATGTACACTGATACCCCAAGGAAGTAATGAGTTTATGGCTTTTGAGCCATAAACTTCCCTTGTAGCAAGAGTCCTTTAGGATCACTGTCCCCTTCAGACTCCCCCGATGTCTAACTGGAGTGGAAAAAGTGATCTTAAATAGTTACTCAAACACCCAGGACGGCACTTCAATCAATCATTGGCATTTATTGAGCGCTTACTGTCTGCCGAGCTCTTTACTAAGCGCTTGGGAGAGTACAGCACGACAGATTTGGTAGACATGTCTCCTGCCCACAACGAGCTGTCAGTCTAGAGGGGGACACAGACGTTAACATGAATAAATGAGTTATGGGTATGTACGTAAATGCTATGGGACTGAAGGTGGTATAAATCCCAAGAGCTTAAAGGGTACAGATCCAAGCGCACTGGTGATGCAGAAGGGAGAGTAAGTGGGGGAAAAGAAAGTGTAGTCTGGGAAGGCCTCTTGGAGGAGACCTTAAAATGGCTTTGAGTGTGGGGAGGTTGGTGGCACTTGGAATGAATCTGCCACCCCTGTGGCCCCAAGACCTGCTGCAGCCAGGTCAGGCGGCAGAGAGTCGCCCCTGATGGGAGGCTAAAAGAGTCCAGGGCTGAATCGTCTTAATCCCCGCTCCAACATTTGTCTTCTGTGTGACCTTGGGCAAGTCACTTAACTCCTCTCTGCCTCAGTTACCTCATTTGAAAAATGGGGATTAAGGCGGTGAGCCTCACATGGGAGTTGGACACAGTCCATGCTGATTAACTTGTTTCTGCTCCAGTGCTCAGTACACTTGCTTGGCACAAAGTAAGCACTTAACACATACCATTAAAATAAGGAAAAACAAGGGTTGGATTGAAAAATACTTCGGTCTCCTCCCATATTACAGCTTGGCAAACCACCACTTGCCAGTAGGTGGCTGTTGTGTATGAAAAAGCATTAGTTCTCATAGTAGGATTTAATTGGCATTTTCCTGGTAGAAAACTCCTAGGTTTCCTGGTGGAGACCGGGGGAAGGCTGGATCAGACCCCATTTTGCAAACATGAAACAAGGGCAGGAGCCTGCCCTTGCATCCCAGCCAGGCTGATCCCCTCTCTCTGAGACTCATCACGGTCCTAACAATTTAGCACATGGGGATCAGGCTCCTATTCTCCAGTGGTGCCAGGCAGTGGGGAGTTGGAAGGAGATGGGGGCATGGAGGCTGCCCCCGTTTGATTCTGTGTAAGTGAAAGTTGATTCTTGGGAATTCCCCCAACTGCAGCCCTGAGGAAAGTCCACAGGGAATATACATGAGAAGCAACCCCTTACTGTCCCAAACCATCTCCTCCACTGCCAAGGCAAGGAAATGCCAGGGATTGGCAAGATCTCAAGGCCTCCTTCCTCCCCTTCCTACTCTGTTCTCCCCCTATCTGACCCCATCTTTCCTCTCTGCTCTCTTATCCCACCATTTCCTAACCCGCTGTCTTCAATCCTCTCAAGCCAACCCTCTACCTGGACCTCACTCTTGACTTTCTCGCCTCTGTCCCCTCACACGTACTTGGAACTCCCTCCTGCCCCACATTCATATCCCTCCTCCTCCAAAAAGCCTTCCTTGATTCATTTCCTACCACCCTAAGCCAAATCATCCCATCAACCACCTTTAAGACTTAGGATCTTTTTCACGTTCTCTTTAGCCCTTATGTTTCTAAGTGTACTCGTTCATTTATTTTGACCATCCTAGTTATAAACGGATTCTTGTTTGTCTCCTCCACTAGAGCATAAGCTCCTTGTGGGCAAAAACATGTCACTCCATCATTCCGTACTTCTCAAGCACCTAGTACAGGGCATTGCACCAAATAATTAGAAGCAGCATAGCGTAGTGGATAGACCACGAGCCTGGGAGCCAGAAGGACCTGAGTTCTAATCCCAGTTCGTCCACTTGTCCACTGTGGGACGTTGGGCAAATCAATTAACTTTTCTATGCCTCAGTTACCTCGTCTGTAAAATAGGGATTAAAACTGTGAGCCCCATGTGGGACATCGACTGTGTCCAGCCTGATTAGCTTGTATCTACCCAAGTGCTTTGTACAGCATCTGGCATAGAGTTAACACTTAGGAGATTCCATTAAAACAGTGAGTACTCAAATGCTGCCATTGTAGTGCTTAGTTATCCTTAGAATTTGACGTTAGGATGACATTTGATGTGATTGGGTGTGGATGTGGCTGATGAGATTATAGCATGACAGAGACAACCCCTTCTTCACCAGTGGCCTTCTAACCTCAGAACAGGAAATCCACGTGTGCCGGCATCATTATCAGAGTGGCAGTCTTCGGCTGGCTTGTTTGACCCTCTCTTCCTGCTCTCTAACTCCAACTCAACTTCTTGCCCTCAACCCACTCCCATTAGACCTCTTCTTCCCCTTTCCTGTTGTAATCAGGGAAATACAGATGCAGCACTCAACCTGTCTTGCATTTGCAGGTGGAGTTGGGCCAGAACAAGCAGATGGATGGCCAGGAAGCTTGATCTAAATCCACATCAATCCTTTCAATTAAAAAGGAATCTAAAGCACCAAAACTGGGGAGCCCAGATATTTGAAATGAATTTGTTCTGCTCTTGGTGTACGTTTAGCAGCCTGAAAACCCCTCCTTCATCTCCAAAGCACAATCTGGTGTGTGAGCTTGTGTGTATGTGTGAGAGAGAGAGAGAGAGAGAGAGAGAAAGAGGGGGCGAGAGAGAGAGAATGTGTCAAATATGCAAGAAGGGAAAAGTAATAGTTCACATAAATTGACTTCAATTAATCACCCGTGGTGTGGAGCAGAGATGTGTGTAAACTGAACCATTCTACAAGCATATGTAGCTCTGTGTGTGTGTGCACGCATATGCGATGCAAATCTGAACTAATTCAGACTGCTGCAAGAAAAGAGATAAGTGGACAAACAAATGTGGTTCAGGGAGTTTCTCGCAAGAGCAACCTCAGGCTAATGGAGACAGAGCTGGTTGAAATCTTAGCCTGAATCAACCAGGGAAGCCTTGTACACCATTGTTAGCACTTTAGCAGAGCTGCCCAGCAGCTTAGAGGATTCTTGGGGAAAACATCTCATAATTATAAGCAGTAATGTGATGCTATATTCATAATATCATCAGTCTTGCAAATATGTATTAGCCCACTAACATCTTCCCAGCCTGCCCTTCTCAAAATAGGTCCTGGAACTGGACTAGTAAAATGTATGACCTCCATATTAGTTATTCCTACTGATGCTTTTTGAGGCTTCCTGGACTTGCTCCTCACCCAAAACTCCCCTCCTGGCCTGGGCTTGGGGCCCTGGCTGAGGCTGGGAGGTCACGACACCACAACGCTGCCTCATCACAGTGTGTAGCGTGTGCGTTCCGGGGCCGGGGGAGCTCTGCGCCCAATCCTCACCACCGTCACTCCGACAGCCAGGCCGAGCTTGGGTGTCTTTCCAAGACATGGGTTTCCTTCCCTCTCGACTGTAAGCTGGTTGTGGGCAGGGAGTGTGTCTATCAACTTTATTGCATTGTACTCTCCAGAATGTTTAGTACAGTGATCTGCACAGAGCAAGCGCTCACTAAATACCATTGATAATGATTGATGAAGACACATCAGGTGGTCAAGACTGACACCTTGGCCAAGCCGAAGCAGACCCCGGAGCTGGCAGTGGCTCCATGCCAGGATCGGAGAAACCCTGTAGCAGCTGCTCCTACGTTCATTCATTCAATCGTACATATTTATTGAGCGCTTACGGGGCCCTTGGGAGAGTATAACAGCAAACAGACACATTCCTGCCCAAGACCAGCTCACAGACTGCTCCAGCCCTGGCTCTGGCTCTGACCGGGCTAAGCAGTAGGACCGGGGATGGCCTGTGACCACCCAAGGGCAGCAGGCAATGCCTCAAGCTGAGCAGGAGTAGGGGGCCCGAACTGTACTTTCCAAGCGCTTACTCTGCACAAAATAAGTGCTCAATAAATATGAATGGATGAATGAAAGACCCTGATTTGGAAACTAGGGCCCTTTAAAACCATACTTCATGGCAGTGGGGGCCAGGGGAGATTTTCCTCCTTGGAATTTGTGAACCCTATAAAAAGGGATCTTGAGGAGACAGAGTGGCTGTTTTTGCCACACCTCAGTAGTTTTTAGTATTGGCCGGCAGTAAAGATTGGAGTGATTAGGCCCATGCCTAATTGAACCACCTTTAAGCCTGAGCTCCCTGGGTAAAGAGATGTAGCTACTGCCTGTTAAGCAGAAGGACAGGACTTGGGCGGGGCAGACACCTCAGAGAGGGAGGTTGATAGGATTAAGTGTTTAGTATGTGCCAAGCACTGTGCAAGCGCTGGGGTAGATACAAGATAATCAGGTCAGACAAAGTCCCAATCCCTCAAGGGTAGGGTTGTAAAGAGAGCTCTTTTCTCAGAACCCACCCAAACCACCTGTCAAGAGGTCAGCTGATTTAATAATAATAATAATAAATATGGTATTTATTACTATATGCCAAGCACTGTTCTAAATGCTGGGGTATTTACAAGGTAATCAGGTTGTCCCAAGTGGGGCTCCCAGTCTTAATCCCCATTTCCCAGATGAGGTAACTGAGGCACAGAGAAGTGAAGTGACTTACCCAAGGACACACAGCAGACAAGTGGAGGAGCCAGGATTAGTCACACGTCCTCTGACTCCCAAGCCTGTGCCGTTTCCACTAAGCCATGCTGCTTCGAAAGGTCCTCGAGGACCAGGACCGTGTCTCTGACTACTACTGTGGTGGACCAAGCAAGCTCTTAGCTCTGCACGAAGGGAATTGATTAGATCCCATCCCCGTCAGAGATACAGATTGTACCAAGGGAAGAAGGAACACTGTGGATATCCAAACGGGTCATACTTCTAAATACCAAATCAACCTATGGACCGATCCTTTCCCATTTCCTATCCTATTCTATCTCTCTCCTGTGTCCAACCCTATTTCCTTGTATCCACCCCACCACTTAGTACAGTGCCTGGCACATAGCAAGCGCTCAACAAATGCCAGAGTTATTATTATTATTATTATTATCATCCCCACACTGACAAATGGAGAATTTAAAGTGGCTTTTATCTCTCTGTATAGAGGTTGCTGCTGAGACAAAAAAAAAATCCAAAGCAAAAGACACCCCAGCAAACTGAATTCACTCTGACTGTGGAGGGATGGAGGGGGACAGAAATTGAATTTTCCAGCTTCAAGGGGACATCACCAACAAACGGTGAATCAAAGCTATAAAAAGTGTTGGATGCTTTACCTTTAAACATGTGACACAGGTTTCTCCTGTCATATCTTTTAGGTTTGGGCTCTTGGTTATACTGTTGAAAACCTGAGGATGAAGTAATTATCATCATGCATTTCTTTAGCTCTGGTTATTTGTAAAGTACATTTTCTAGACATTAATTTATTTTTCTTAGAGGAAACCTAGGAGGCTTGTGAAAAAGAAATATTGTCTTTTTCCCTTTTCTGTGAAGAATCAGAGTAGGAAAGAGGCTCACATAAAGGTTACACAGGAAGTTTGAGTGCTTTATTGAGAGCATATTTTGTGCTCTGTACTTAGTCCTTGGGAGAGAACAATACATCTGGTAGACATGATTCCCTGCCCTTAAGGAACTTAGTCTTGATGATGGCAGGAGGATAGGAAGGAGAACTGCAGACATGAAAACGACAGAACATACCAAATTTCAGGGAGTCAGTCAGTCATATTTATTGAGCATTTACTGTGTGCAAATCACTGTACTAAGCGCTTAGGAGAGGAAAATATAACAATAAACAGACATATTCCCTGCCCACAACTACCTTACAGTCTAGAAGGTCAGAATGATGTTCCTGAGTTGTGAAGTCCAGGAGTCCAGCCAGGAAGAATGGAGTTGTAGATAGAGATAAAACCAGGAGAGGTCTTCCCCCAGGGCCTCTAGGTAACACTGAGGTCTGGCCGTAACTCCGCCCAAGACAGTAGGCCCAAAGAGCTCCCTAACCTAAGTTTGGTAAATAAGAATGCAAAAGAGTTGGGGAAGAGTGGAATGAGATAAATTGTGGATCAGGGAAATAGTAGAGCATAAGAATATTTGCATAAGTGCTATGGGGATGGGGTGAGTATCAAAGTGTTTAAGGGGTTCACAACCATTCATTCATTCATTCGATAGTATTTATTGAGCGCTTACTATGTGCAGAGCACTGTACTAAGCGCTTGGAATGGACGATTCGGCAACAGATAGAGACAATCCCTGCCCATTGACGGGCTTACAAGTGCATAAGTGACAGAAGGGAGGACACAGAGGGAAAATGAGGGTGTTTCCACCCCTATTCCTTAAATCTGAACAGATATACCAGTGTGAGATGGGCCCACCTGTTGTCAGAAAGGGAGGGGCTTGAGAGGGCCAGGGGCAATCAGAAGAGACCTGTAGAAGGACGTTCCTTTGGGCCTGATTTTCATGACACTATAATAATTATTATAATTGTGGCATTTATGAAGTGCTTATCATGAGTTAAGCACTGGGGTTCATGGGTACAAAATCATCAGACTGGACACAGTCCCTGTCCCCCATGGGGCTCACAAACTATAAGGGAGGAAGAGTTGGTATCTTATCCCTGTTTTACAGCTGAGGCAACTGAAGTCCAGATTGGTTAAGTGATTTTTCCCAAAGTCACACAGTAGGGCAGTGGCAGAGCTGGGACGAGAACTTGGGTATCCGGGCTCCCATTCCCGCCAGGGACCTCACTGCCTGCCTATGCTGCTTGCTTTCTTTTAGGCGCCCAAGGACACAGGCCAGGGCTTATTTTCATAATTGTAGTCATTTTTTTATTTCTTGGATTAATATGGTCTTTATATACTACAGCCATATTGGCATCGCTCTAATTAATGGCATTATCTATTGTAGGGTTAAAAATCTGGTTATACAATGGCTATCAGAAGAACCGCATCTTGGACGAATGTCAGCAAGATAGAGTTTTTCCCGAAGAGTCTGAGTTAACATGTTTGGGTTTTTTTCACTTCCAGGGATGTCACCTGGCTCCAAGATGGCCCTGCAGAGCTTCTTCACCTGCTGGAATGGAACCGTGATAGCCCTGGGGCAGGCGTGTGACCTGCGCAGAGACTGCGTCCATGGAGAGGATGAAGGGGAGCTATGTAGTGAGTAAAGTGCCTTTCTCTCTGAGACGCAGAGTCCCCCACTGCTCTTTGAGCCCCAGTACTGTGGGTTCATTTCAACCCTCCTCCCCAAAATGGTGTCATTCCTGAAAGGCCCCGTGTGAAAGTTTGTGGCTCCAGAGAGTCTGAATCTCTGGACTCCTCGCGGGGCCAGGTTGGCGACTTAAAGCTGCTCTCGCTGTCTGACCCCAGCCCCTGCTGTGCCTGGAATCAAGGCTGGGAAAGTATTCAGTTTTTTAAGCACTTTAAAGCACTCAATCACCTTGCCCCCTCCTACCTCATCTTGCTACTCTCCTGCTAAACCCAGCCCGCATACTTCACTCCTCTAATGCTAACCTTCTCACTGTACTTCGGTCTCGTCTATCTGCTGCCGACCACTCACTCACATCCTGCCTCTGGCCTGTAACGCCCTCCCTCCTCATATCCAACAGACAGTTACTCTCCCCACCTTCAAGACACATCTCCTACAAGGGTCATTCCCTGACTAAACCCTCCTTTCCTCTTCCCTACTCCCTTCTGCATTGCCCTGACTTGCCCCCTTATTCATCCCACCTCCCAGTCGCACAGCACTTATGTACATATCTGTAATTTTATTTATTTATATTAATGTCTGTCTTTCCCTCCAGACTGTAAGCTCACTGAGGGCAGGGAAAGTATCTGTTATACTCTCCCAAGCGCTTAGGACAGTGCTCTGCACACAGCAAGCATTCAATAATTACATTTGACTGACTGACTGAAGATCCAGAATCCACAGCTTCGGTGGCAAATTGCCAACCAGAGCAGCACCTCAGCCCTCTTAATTGAGCTGGAGAAGATGCACATCAGGGGCCAAGCTGAGACATACACCCGGAGACTTGCTCCCCACCCCCCGATTCCCCACTCCCCACCACATCACTTCACAGACCAAAGGCCATTTTTGAAATCAATTGCTTAAAATCCCCATTGACCTGTATTTAATCAAGACAAACCTAAAATACAGCAGTAAACAATTGTCCTGACTGGGAAAGGGGAATGTTTTTAGAATTACACATTGCTAATAGTAATACTAGTAGTATTTGTTAAGTGCTTACTATATGCCTGGGACTGGACTAAATGCTGAGGTATAAACAGGATAATCCAGTCATACACAGTAAGTAGACCAGCATGATCAGGTGATGAACAGGCAGCGTTTTAAGCGTTTCCCGTAGTCCATAGCCCTGCCCTCCCCTACCTTGCAGAAAACCCAGTGTGAGGTGAGGAGAAACCAGATTGGAAAAGATCAGACAAGATAGGAGGCTGGGGTAGTTTGCTGGAACAGCTTGTTGCTAAAGGGAAAAGCAAAGTCAGTTGAGTATTCACTGATCTGTAAGTTCCAAATCTTTTTTCTGTGCCCACATGGCTATCTAAATGGAGAATCCTTGCAAATTCTCTGCAGATAAAGGCAAGAGAGCCATCCAGATAAACCCATTAAACCCCCGGACCAATCAGGAATTTTGTTGATGACGCAATCCCTCACACACAAAAAAATCATGCCTTCACAACCCGGAGCTAAGACTTTTCAACCCTTTCATGCTGATTTGAGACCAAAAAAATAGTATTAGCAAGCCCCATTTTCATTAGTTTGAAAACAAAGCTGCTAAAGTGAACATCATTAAGAAAAATAGATTCTGCACTTGGCTTCCCAAATGAGCATTTGTTTGGCCAGGGTCAAGCTGAGATTGGGCCATCATTAATCCAGGTCATTTGATCAATGAAAATAGCCCAGTTGGCCATTTTGTGAAAGCCGCTAGACCACACTGTCCTCCTTGATTGGATGTGTTCAAATTTTAGAGGTTGTTATTCTGCAAAACAACCCCTCTTTGTGAATCCCATGACTTCTAGGGTCAATGTCAAGGACCTTTGGTTCTGGTGGCAACCAGGAACTACAAACAACAAAAATTTCACAGACTGTAAGAACCTTGAAGGAGAGGAGGCAGGAAATGACCAGACCTCCTGCTTTTATAAGATGCATCTTGTTGAGGCCAGCTTGTTTCTGGGAAATAATTTTTGACTTGGCCCTGAATCTCTACAGGGAAGCATCAGCGAGGCACCTAATTAACAGTAACACAAAAGAAGAATATACACTTGGTGCCAACTCTGAGCCTTTCCTATGACTCCTGAGTGTCACCGTATCTTCCTGATTGTCAGAGATCATTTCAAGCATTTTTACTTCCTTTCATTTTATTTCATTTTTATTTCATTTTTACTTCATTCATTCATATTTATTGAGCTGTGTGCAGAGCACTGTACTAAGCACTTGGGAGAGTACAATACAACAATAAACAGATACAGTCCCTGCCCACAGTGAACTTACATTCTAGAGAGGGAGAGAAAGACATCAATGCAAATAAATTCCAGATACGTACGCAAGTGCTGTGGAGCTGGGAACTCTATTGCTAAAAGTCTACCCTTTTCTTGCCATCCAAACTGCTATCATAATGTTGGTATTTGTTAAGCGCTTACTATGTGCCGAGCACTGTTCTAAGCCCTGGGGTAGATACAGGGTCATCGGGTTGTCCCACGTGAGGCTCCCAGTCTTCATCCCCATTTTACAGATGAGATAACTGAGGCCCAGAGAAGTGAAGTGACTTGCCCACAGTCACCCAGCTGACAAGTGGCAGAGCCGGGATTCGAACCCATGACCTCTGATGCTGAGCCAAACACCTATCTTGTCCCATCTTGACATATGCATCTGCCTCCTCACTAACCTCCCTGCCTCCTGTCTCTCCCCACTCCTGTCCATACTTCACTCTGCTGCCCAAATCATTTTTCTAAAAAAAAGTTCAGTCCATGTCTCCCTTCACCTCAAGAACCTCCAATGGTTGCCCATCCACCTCAGCATCAAACAGAAACTCCTTCCTGTCGGCTTTAAACCACTCAATCAGCTCGCCCCATCCTACCTCATCTTACTGATCTCCTACTACAGCCGAGGCCGCACACCTCTCTTCTCTAGCGCCAGCCAACTCATTGTACCCTGATCTCGTCGTCCCTCTCACCTCCAACTCCTTACCCACAACCTCCCGGTAGCCTGAACCCTCCTCTCCCTCCATATAAGCCAGCCCATCACTCTGCCCATCTTCAAAGCCTTATCTAGGTCACATCTCCTCCAAGAAGCCTTCCCTGATTAAGCCCTCTTTTCCCCGGCTTCCTCTGCCTTCTGTGTTATCTACACACTTGGATCTGTGACCTTTGAGCATCTGATATTTTCCCCCCACTCTATAAATTATATCTTATAAATTATTTACCTATATTAATGTCTATCTCCCCTTCTAGACTGTAAACTTGTTATGGGTAGGGAGCGTATCTACCAACTCTATTGCAGTATACTCTCCCAAGCACCTAGTACAGGACTCTGCGCATAGTAAGTGCTCAATAATTACAATTGATGATGATGAAGGTATTCTTCCATGGGCTTAGTAAAGAGCTCTGCATAAAATAAGAGCTCAGTAAATACCCCTGATGGATCCTTAACACTCACTCCTTCCACTCACCTCTTGCCACTTTCTCTCATTTCTTTTTCTTCCCCATCACCCCATCCTTCCCCTTTCCTGTTTCTCCTTCTCCTGCAAATAAGCAACTGCCTGATAGAATCACCGCCTCTGGCTTTCTTCCAGCAGGCTAGTTAAAAAGAGAGATTGCCCATCACCAACCCCTCCCCACCAAATCAACCTGTTTCCCCATAAAGAAGTGCCTTTGTTACGATTTAAAAAAAGAGGCAGTAAAAAAATTCTCATTTACAACTCGGTAAACCTCCTCATTCTTACCCACAACTTTCAAGCAGCGCTTTAAAAAAATTATAATGCGATTTTTATTGCATTTTAATTCTTAATTAAAAACGTTCCATAAAGAACTGCAATTAGAAGCTCTTTCCCACTGCCGCACTGTTCTAGTTCACTGCATTTCTAGCAGGGTTCTCGCTGTCAGTCGCTGGTCCTATCTGGGCCAGAAACCAGGAGGCCATAGGCTTGGTTGTACACAGCAGGTGGTGAGCTTGGATATTTATGTAGGCCGCAATTTCACAAACCGTTCTGAGCAACGTTTAGAAGCTTTATTTTTTGGCAGAGCATTGGCCTCCATTTGCATTAGCTCTATTTTATGACCCTGGTGAGAATAATAATCATCACAGTACTTGCAAAGCCCTTACCAATGTGCCAAGCATTGTCCCAAGCACTGGGGTAGATGTAAGAGAAGCAGATTGAGAACTGGATGAGACTACCCTAGCCCTATTTGTCAGACCCGGAGAAGGTCATCGAGATGCCCAAGGTAACACAGCCATTCTGAGCCAATCAGGATTAGAACTCAGGAGTTTGGAGGAGCCCCATTCATCATCCTTTCCCTGAAAACATCCCACCTCTTGGCAAACCTTCTAAAGAACCCAAATCCCCGGTTTAATACCTCTCAAGAGGCTTCCCCAGTCAACATTTCTAGTGGCCCCCAACCCTCCCTGGAGCCCAGCCAGGCAAAATGGGATGGTGTTCAAAAGTAGTATCTGAGTGAACAGGAGAAATAAGATCAAGGAAAAGAAGGCCGCTTTTATGACTAGGGTTTCCTTCCCTTCCCCTTTATTCTTCCATGTTCAATTGGTCACGAAAACAGCACCTGCACTGAATTTGTTTGCTTTATTAGTTCCAGGTGTTGGGTTGTCATGTAGTGCAGTGAACCAAATCCAGAAGAGTATCAACTCAGGAAATTGAGTGGAGTCTCTAAAATCGGGGCGGGGAAATGGGGGCAAACCTGAAGAGTTGCCAGCTCCATAGGCCCCCAGACAGAGGTGGAAAGGGAAGAGAATCAAGGGGGTGTTATGAGCGGGCTGAACTGGTCTCTACGTCTCTGGAACTGGCCTCCCTTCCAACTTGCAAACCAATGCTGATTTGGTGCTGTTGGAATGGTGGAATTAGGTGTGGAGGGCACCTGGAAGTCCTCGGGGCATTACAGACCAAAACTACATTGGAAAGCACTAGGACAAGGGTCTCCAGCCAAACCCTACTGTGGTCCAGACTTCGGCCACTAGCCTACTTCTGGACAAAACCTCTCGGCTGTTATCCTGCTGAAATAACCCATCACGGTAGGGTTTCCTCTGGGCTCTGGTTAGCCTGGGCAAAGAGAAGGGGCTCTGAGATCCCTAAAGGGAGGAGAATAATAATAATAATAATAAAATTTCCTTGGCTGTTTGATTTTTAATTGGAAAAACAGTAAGGTTAGGGAAAAAAAAGATAAGAGAGATTTCTTCAGCGGGCCATAAATAAGAAGATATGTTCGATGTTGATGACAACTCGGTTTAATTTACGATCATGCCTCGGCATGAAATGCACAGAAAAATCAGCCCAAAATGAGCAATGCTGTAATTCCCAGAGTCACCATGTCAGCCGGAATAAACTGCCACTGGTGGGGAGGTTGAGCAGGATGGGGAGGGAGGGTCAAGGGGACCAGTGCTAGTGGTGTTGTGGATCAAAACCCTGCTGGCCTAGGCGGAGAGAGCCTGGTCCCGATCCCCCTCCCCGACTTCTGCCAGGGTATCTGAGCTGGCAGCCCCCAACTCAACATAGCTGAGGGTCAGAGGGCACCGGAAGTTGAGGGCTCCCCCTCGGAGGAAGGAGCTACCTGTGCCCCGGTGAGACCTGTGGCAGCCTTGCTCGTCAGAGCAGAAAAATCCTAGGGCTTAAAGCTCAGCTGCTGGAGGTGTCTTTCCAGTCTCCCCAGCTCAGCAGCTGCCTCAGTTGGATTTCCCACCCTCCTGGAAGAGGGCGGGACCATGGGCACCAGTCCCTCTGACGTCTTAGCCAGCCTGGGCTCTGGAAGTGCTGCAGTCTCATGGGGCCTGAGGGAAATCCGCATTAGCTGCCATCCACATTTCTCTCTCTCTGGGTCACAACTGTTGGCATCGATGTCATTGTCCGGTCAAGTCTAGTTAGCAGAGCTGGGGAGATTCCCATCCCACAGGGCCCTTCGCCATCTTTAGGAATCACCTGGACCTGACATGTTCCCCCGGTTTTTCTCTACAGGAAAACTCCCCACTGGCTTTTACTGCTCCTTTGAAGAAGGAGGTTGCGGCTGGACCCAGGACCCGCCCGCTCCTCATGCTCCCCAGTGGCAGATCGGGAAGCTGGATGGAGCGCAATTCTCGGCTCAGCAAGGTACTGTCCCTCAACAGGAGAGAATTTGAGCAGAGCCAGAGGTGACAGGGTCGAAACTGGGGCCAGAGCCCATAATCATCATCATCATCATCATAACTGTGGTATTTGTTAAGTGCTTACTAGGTGCCAGGCCCTGTATTAAGCCCTAGAGTAATCAGGTCAGATACAGTCCATGACTCACATGGGGTTCACAGCTTTAATCACCATTTTACAGATGAGTTAACTGAGGCACGGAGAAGTTAAAGTGACTTACCCAAAGTCACATTGCAGACAAGTGGCAGAGTTGGAATTAGAACCCAAGTCCTTCTGACCCCCAAGCTTGTTCTCTTTCCACAAGACCATGCTGCTTCTCCCATAGGGAAAATACCTCCGCAGATGGACTGCCCTGGGGAGAGTGGCCGGATCTCCTGGTCCCTGGGCAGGCTAAGGGTGACCACTGAATTTAGTGCCCGAGAGCCCCATACCGGGGAATGATCAATATAATAACAATAGTGGAACTTAAGCACTTACTACGTGCCAAGCACTATACAATCAGATCAGATACAGTTCCTGTTTGATGAGAAGCAGCGAGGCTCAGTGAAAGAGCCCGGGTTTAAAAGTCAGAGGTCGTGGGTTCTAATCCCTATTCCCCCAGCTGTGTGACTTTGGGCAAGTCACTTCACTTCTCGATGCCTCAATCACCTCATCTGGAAAATGGGGATTAAAGACTGTGAGCTTCGTGTGGGACAATCTGATGACCTTGTATCTCCCCCAGTGCTTAGAACAGTGCTCGGCACATAGTAAGCGCTTAACAAATACCAACATTATTATTATTATTACTATATGGGGCTCCCAGTTTAAGGTGAAGGGAGAACGGATATCTTATCTGCACACTCACTCCTCTAATCTACTACCTGCCAACCTACTCACTGTACCTCCATCTCGTCTATCTTGTCGTCGACCCCTCGCCTACATTCTGCCTCTGGACTGGAATGCCCTCCCTCTTCATATCCGACAGACAATTTCTCTCCCTGCTTTCAAAGCCTTATTGAAGGTACATCTTCTCCAAGAGGTCTTCCCTGACTAAGCCCTAATTCCTCTTTTTCCACTCCTTTCTGCATCGCTCTGATTTGCTTCCTTTATTCACCCCTCCCTCAGTCCCCCAGCACTTACGTACATATCCACAATTTATATTAATGTCTGTCATCCCTTCTAGACAGCTCATCAAGGGCAGGGAATGTGTCTACCAATTCTGTTGTAGTGAACTCTCCCAAGCTCTTAGTACAGTGCACTGCACCCAGTAAGCACTCAATAAATATGACTGATTGATCTTCTCGCCATTTTACAGATGAGGAGACTGAAACACGGAGCAGTGAAATGATTTGTCCAGGGTTACAGAGCAGTGAATGGCAGGACTTGTGGGACATGGGAGGGTTTGGGGTGGGTTCACCTCTGCATTTTAGAAGTCCAACAGTACAATAAATGGTCTCTGACTCACAGAGGGAAAACGGGCTAGGACCACTTTACAGAGGGCGGAAGTGGAGTTGAGAGAGAGCGCAGGAACAGGCTGATAGCTCAGAGCCCCCCAACTCCCTCCAGGAAGTGTAGAGAAGGAAAGACTGTGGGTTTGCTACACACCAGACCCAGATGCCAACAGGTACCTGGCAGAGCTCAGTCCTGAGCCTTGGGGTTTCAGGCCCTTCTGCATCTTCAGTCAATCAGTGATATTAACTGAGCACTTTCTGTGTGTAGATCACTGTACTGAGCACTTGGGAGAGTACAGAGTTGGTAGACACATTACCTGCCCCCAATGAGAGAAGCAGCGTGGCTTACTGGATAGAACATGGGTCTGGGAGTCAGAAGGATCTGGGTCCTTAATCCCACTTAACACACTTGTCTGTTGTGTGCCTCAGTTCCCTCATCTGTAAAATGGTGATTAAGACTGTGAGCCCCGTGTGGGACAGGGACTATGACCAACCTGATTAACTTGTATCTACCCCAGCGCTTTCCCTCTGCCCCGGGGAAAACAGAGGAACTTGATCCGCACGGCCAGCGATCTGTCTTTTCTCATCCGCGTCACAGCTGTTTCATAGCCATCCTTTCCTCTGGTCTGCGGAGTGTGCCAATCCCAAGGTGCGGGTTTAGAACGATAGGAATATTAAATGAAAATGTGCAAGTGGAAGATAACTAGATCCCCTCCCTCTGTTCCCCGTGAGGGCCCCAGGATGTGGTCAGGGTTGAAAGGTCCCAGATTTAAGTTTCTGCTACTGATTAAGCTCTATCTGGCTAGGGCAGCCCAAGCCCCATCACACTGGAAGGAGTGTGTGGCTGCCCCGTGCAAGTCTAAGGCCTCCAAAACACAAACACACACCCCCTTTCCTTCTCCCTCTTTGTTTCCCTCGTCTTCTCCCTCTCCTGTCCTGTGCAGCTCCTGACATGTTCTGAGTGGTGGGATTAGGGGAGAGGGAGATCCAGTTACTAGTTTATTGAGGGCCCTGGCTTCTCTTCTTTTCTGTTTCCTGCATTTTGGAACATTTCATTTAACAGTGATCAGTTTTCCTGCAGTCGAAGGTGAGAGAGAGGGCCAGGGAGGAGAATAGGGTTGGGGAAGCAGAGGAGGATGAGGGACAGGGAGGGAGTGAAAAGAGGAAAAAGACTAGCAAGAGAAGATGAAGATGAGAGGGAGGGAGAGAAAGGAAGGAGGTGTCTCACCTCGTTGCCATCCACCTCCTTTCCCTTCCAGTGTGTCTTTACTTCCGGCCCCTCCCAGGACCCTCTCTTCCAAGTAATGGTGTGGGAGAAGCTAGTTCTGGTACTGATTAAGGGCTGGAACTCCATTAAGCACTTAGTACAGTGCTCTGCACACAGCACATGTTCACTTATTACCATTAATGGATGGATTGATTGACTTCATGCAAAGCACTGTACTAAGCACTGGGCCTAGTGCAATAGAAATGGGCATCCCGCCCCCCAGTGGTGGTGTATTTGGCAAGAACTGGGGCAAATGAGAGCTTCGAAAAGGGATTTTTTTTGGCGGAGTTGACTCACCTCGGTGCCCTGCCTCTGAGTGGGTGAAGCCCTTCTTAGAGACCAAAGGTTCACCTTGGCAATGACGATGTGCCCTCTCGGTTTCTCTTCCCCCAAGGCTACGTGCTGCTGCTCAACACCACTGATGCTCCAGCTGCTGAGAGCACTGTACTGACCAGTGCTGTGTTTCCCGTGCCAATGAAGAACTCTCCATGCCAGGCAAGTGCCCCCACCGTCCGTCCACTTCCCTCCCTCGCATCCTCCTTGTTTGATTTCCAGCTTGGTGTTGAGGAAAAGAAAAATCAATCAACTGATGTTACTTATTGAATACTTACCTCTTGTAGAGCACTATAGTAAGCGCTTGGGAAAGTACAGTACAACAGAATTAGCGGGCAAGTTCCCTGCCCATAACAAGCTTACAGGTATTACCTCTTCTTTGGTTCTCTTACCGTAAAGGAAGTTTACTCTATCATTTCTTGGTTTTTTATGGTGTTTGTAAAGCGCTTACTAAGAATAATAATAACGTTGGCATTTGTTAAGCGCTTACTATGTGCCGAGCACTGTTCTAAGCGCTGGGGGGATACAAGGTGATCAGGTCGTCCCACGTGGGGCTCACAGTTTTAATCCACATTTTACAGATGAGGTAACTGAGGCACAGAGAAGTTAAGCGACTTGCCTAAAGTCACACAGCTGGCAAACGGCGGAGACGGAATTCGAACTCATGACCCCTGACTCCCAAGCCCGGCTCTTGCCACTGAACCACGCTCCTTCTCTACTGCTTACTGTGTGCCAGGCACTGTACTAAGCACTGGTATAGATATAAGCTAATCAGGTTGGACACAGTCAAGATAATGATTGCCAGGTCCTGATAGATGGGGCAGTCTGAGGGGGTTAAACAGGTAGTCCTGCCCTTGGGCGACCCTCAGGAGCCTGAGGGGCATCTTGTGCTTGGTATCTCTGGCTCTCCCGGCATGACCCCTTCCTCTGCCTTATCTCATCCTATTCCTTCTTGATCTCTCCATTGGCCTTGGCACTGTGGACCACCCTCTCCTCTTGAATGCATTTACTGGCTCAGATTTGCACCTACGGCACTAGCCTGGCTCTCCTCCCGCCTTTCTGACTGCTCCTTCTCAACTTCATTCACTGGCTCCTCTTCCTCCCCCGTCATCTCCTAACATCAAGGCTCTTTTCTGGGACCCCCTATTCCTCTACCTCCATCCTCTCTCATCTGTTCACAAGGCTTTGAGTGCCACCTCCAAGTGCAAGATTCCCAAGTCTGGCCTTGACCTCTAATCTAAACCACACTCCTGCATCTCCTCTTGCCTCTAGGATATCTCCACATGGATGTCCCATCAGCACCTCCAACTTAACCTGTCTGAAACTGAACTACTCATCTTCCTTTCTAAATTTTCTTCTCCCTTGAATCGATCAATGGTATTTATTGAGCACTTACTGTGGGCAGAACACTGTGCTAAATGCTCGGGAGAGTAATATTTGATACTCAGTCGTTAACCCCACCATCCTCCCTGTTCCAGAAGCCCACGACCTTGGTATTATCCTCAACTCTTCCCTGACTTTCAACTCTCACTATTCAAACTGCCAACATTTTCGCTGTAAAGACGGTGTCCTCTAAAGCCACTTTTCAGGAGCCTTCCCCCGCAGGAAGGGGGTGAAAGCTTATAAAGGGGACACTGCAACTCAGAGCGGTTATCGGAGGCCTGGTCAGATCCAGGTTAGAGTACCGCTAGCTCCCAGAGGATCCAAGTATGCCAGCCCAGATCAGAGCAGTTTGGGTCCCACGAGAGGAGACCCAGGCAGGGGCTGTTCCCTTGATGTGCTTCCCTTCCACTTGCTTCCACTTTTTCCTCTTCCAGATGCTCCTCAGTCAATCAACTATATTTATTGAACATTAACTATGTGCAGAACATTGTTCTAAGTGCTTGGGAGAGTACAATGCAGTAGGGTTGGTAGACATGTTCCCTTCCCATCAGCTTCCTCCTGCTCCTCTTATGCCTCTTACTCTGCCTCTGCCTAGTCTTCTTCCTTCTCTTCTCCCCCTTTTCCTGCTCCCCCTGTTCCTCTTACTCCTTCTCTTCTTCTTACTCCACTTCCTGCTTCTTCCCCTCTTACTCCTCTGCCTCCACCTCCTCCCCTGCCTCCTCCGGCTCCTCTTCATCCTCCTCCTCCTTACTCGTACTCCACATACTGCTCTTACTCGTCGTCCTCCTCTTCCTCATCCTCCTCCTGCTCCACTTACTCCTGTCACTCCTCCTCCTCCTGCTCTTACCCCATTTCATTCAGGTGCACATGGGACATGAATATTTAAAGATCATCCTCTGCCTACGGACAGGCATGTGGGAGTGGTTTTCGCAAAATGATCTTCGCAGAGCTGGGAACCACTGACAATATACCCTGATTTTTTTCTTCGCGGGCTAGGGTTCAGATCATTAAAGTTACTGTCGAGGGGGGACTCCAGCAGTCGGATTCTTCCGTTCCCCCGCCCCCTCCACTGTCAGACTCCCCTAGGCCCCAGCAGCCCCTGAATGTGTCAGGCATGGCAGCTGTTGGTAATAAAGAGGAAGACAGAGCCGGGAGGACTCTCCTCCTCCGCCGTTCATTCATGGGGTAGAGCGGCCTGGTGTCTAAATGAGCCCCGGGCATGTTGGGGTTCTATTTTGTTTGACTCCCTCTGCCTGCACAGTGACTTAATGCTTGTTCCCGGGCCAGAACCAGGGCCAAAAGGAACTCTGCATCTGTGTTTAGTTTCCTTCGCTAACACCCCCTCACCCCCTAACACCCCCTCCCCCTGACAACCCCATCCCAGATACCCCTACACCCCGACACACTCCCCCCAACACAAACCTGCCTCATCCCACCGCACACCCTCTCCCCTCACCTTACACACCTCCTCTACCATACACAACCCCTCCTGTCACCGCACACCCACTCCTCCAACACACACACACCCTCCCTCTGCCACACTCCCCCCCCCAATACATATCCCTCCTTTTGCTACAAACTTCCTCCCCTTGCTCAAGGTGCGGGCAAAGGAAAGCAGCATGGCCTAATGGAAAGAGCATGGGCCTGGGGGTCAGAGGGCCTGGGCTCTAATCCTGGCTCCACCATTTGCCTCCTGCGTGACCTTTGGCAAATCATTTACCTTCTCTGTGCCTCAGTTTCCTCATCTGTAAAATGGGAATTTAATACCTGACCTACCTCCTACTTAGACTGTGAGCCCCATGTGCGACAGAGCCTTGTGGCTGAACGGATTAACTTATTGTATCTGCCACCCTCTGCCACACACCTCTCCTCTTGCTATATACTCCCTCCCCCTGCCATGCTAACCCCTCCCCAGCCGCACACCCCCTCCCAATACATGAAACAAATTTTTCTTAGCAGGGCAGGTTGGTGGCAGAGGGACTGGGGCTTCCCAGGTCGGTGAGCTCAGTTCCCCGTGGGGGAGGGAGACTCATTTCCTGGTTGTACCGGGGCTGTAAGTAACTCCCCCCGGCTCAGGTCGAGGATTCCAGCTGGTAGGCCTAGTCTCTGGCATCAGTGCTGGGAAGGAGCACCCTGCCTTATTAACAGATGAGAGTGCTGTCAATCATACATCAATCACCAAAGTGCAGTCCAGCTGCTAATACACATCTGGATCACCTCTGGGGTTTGGGTTGGAAAAGCCATGTTTCTTTTCAGGAAATCCAGCAGATGTAGCTTGAGGTACTGCATGGGGAAGGACTCGGTAGGGGTTTCCACTTTGCTCACTAGAGCTGTAACTCATTAGCGCCCAGCTCTCCCTTCCCAGGTTATTCTTCTGCCCTGGACCGGGCCCAGTAGCTGTATTTTTTAGGCAATCACCATCTGGTTGTTCTCCCAGAGTCGCTTTAATGCAAACGGCTCAGGAGCCTTCCTCTCTCAGCTTCCCTCTCTCAGTGATGTGCTGCAAAGGGCTTCCTCAGCTTCTACACTCCCTGTTCATTCAGTCGTATTTAGTCAGTGCTTAATGTGTGCAAAGCACTGTACTAAATGCTTGGGAGAGTACAATATAACGATAAACAGATACATTCCCTGCCCCCAGTAAGCTCACAGTCTAGAGGGAAGTTCCACCTCTCAGTGTAATGCAGAATCGGGAAAAGAGCACCTCTACTTCTGAACATATCTGTAATTTATTTATTTTAATGTCCATATCCCCCCCCAGGAGCTTACAGTCCTAGTGGAGAAGAGAGTCACTATAAAAAATTACAGGAAGTAATAAAATGCTGCGAAATGGGGCGAGGCAGAGTGGAAGGACCACCAATGTGCTTAGTAGAGTGTGGTATTAATACTAATAATAATTGTGTTTTTTGTTAAATGCTTCCTGCTTGCCAGGGACTATACTAAGTGCTGAGTTGGATAGAAGGTAATTGGGTTGGACAGAGTCCCTGTCCCATATAGGGTTCAAAGTCTTAAGCCCCATTTTACTGATGATGCAACTGAGACAAGAGAGGTGAAGTGACTTGCCCAAAGTCACCCAGCAGACAAGTGGTGGAGGCGGAAATAGAAGCTAGATTCTTCTGACTCCCAGACCTATGCTCTATCCACTAGGTCATGCTGCTTCCCTTTATTGAGAATATCATGCTGCTTCCCTTTATTGAGAATATTGAGAGAGTAGTTAGGGAAGGTCTCCTGGAGGAGATAGGATTTCAGAAGGGTTTTGAAAATGTGGAGAGCAGTAGTGTCCTGGTGGTGAACTGAGAAGGAGTTCCAGTTTTTGAGAAGTGGGGAGATGTACACAGAGCAATGTTTTTAGGAAATAATAATGTTGGTATTGGTTAAGCACTTACTATGTGCAGAGCACTGTTCTAAGCTCTGGGGTAGATACAGGGTAATCAGGTTGTCCCACGTTTGGCTCACAGTTAATCCCCATTTTACAGATGAGGTAACTGAGGCACAGAGAATAATAATGTATTTGTTAAGCGCTTACGATGTGCAGAGCACTGTTCTAGGCGCTGGAGTAGATACAGGGTAATCAGGTTGTCCCATGTGAGGCTCACAATCTTAATTCTCATTTTACAGATGAGGTAACTGAGGCACAGAGAAGTTAAGTGACTTGCCCACAGTCACAGAGCTGACAAGTGGCAGAGCTGGGAATTGAACCCATGACCTCTGACTCCCAAGCCTGTGCTCTTTCCCCTGAGCCACGCTGCTTCTCTGAGAAATGATCCAGGCAGCAGAATGTATGGACTGGATATCGTAGAGGCTGGAGGCAGAGAGGCCTGCGAAAAGAGGCAGATGCAGTCATTGAGTCAGACTATTAACAGTTGCTCGGACCAGTGTGACGTGAGCAGCACTGTCTTCACCAGTCATTTCTAATGTAGGCCTCAGGGGGCCGGGGAGCACTGAGGTATGGACACCAGGACATCATAGATGAAAGCAGGGAAGCAGCATGGCCTAGTGGAAACGGCAACGGGGCTGGAAGTCAGAGGACCTGGGTTCTAATAATAATTATGGCACTTGTTAAGCACTTACTATGTGCCAAGCACTATTCTAGCCATTAGGGTAGATACCAATTAATCAGGCTTTTTTTTTTTTTAATGGTACTTGGTAAGCAGTTTCTATGTGCCAAGCACAGTTCTAAGCACTGGAGTAGATAGGAATTAATTAGGTTTCATTTCTATTTTTAATGGTACTTAAGTGCTTTCTATGTGCCAAGCACAGTTCTAAACACTGGGGTAGATACAAGTTAATCAGGTTGGACACAATCCCTGTCCCACACGGAGCTCACACTCTTAATGTCCATTTTACAGATGAGGTAACTGAGGCGCAGAGAAGTGACTTGCCCAAGGTCATCACAAGGCAGACATGTGGCAGAGATGAGTTCAGAACCCAAGTCTAAACCCGACTCCGTCACTCGCCGGCTGAGTATGCTTGGGCAAGGCACTTCTAGGTGTCTAAGTTCCCTCATCTGCAGAATGGGAATTCAACACCTGTTCTCCCTCCTATTTGGACTGTGACCCCCATTTAGGACCTGACTATCTTGTATCTACCCCAGTGCTTAGTACAGTACTTGGTACATAGTAAGTGACAGAAGTGGGTGGTCGGTAGCTTTGGTTCCATGCAAGGTCAGAGAGATGACCTCACACTACCTTCAAAACGAGAAGAACTGAGCCCATTATTTCCGATTTTTCATTCGTCAGCTCTTCCTCTGATGCGCCTTTTCCAGGAATCTGAAAAGTCTTATTGTTCCATTACACTTTCCTCCTAGAATCTTCGTGCAAGTCATTTTATCTTTATTATTTCTCAAGACTCCTCGGAGGGGTGAGTTCCCATTTTGAAGCCCAGTGACAGAAACTGGCCACCTTGTGCACCTAAGAGGCTGCACACAAAGGTCTTGCCACAGATAACTGACGGAGTTGGGATTTGAAGAGCATGTGTCTGCCCACAGACCCGCCTCTGACATCTCCCTCCTCCTTTCCTGCACCACCCCCTTTCCGGACCAGAAGGGGCCCGGTAGGGTGGAAGCCATTGAGCCCAGATTCCGACCTCTTCCTTCCAAATGTACCATGTGGGCCGCCTCTAGCCAGGTCAAGGGAAGACCATCTGGCATCCCCTCGTCCCTTCGTTAGGAAGCTTTCCTAGGGGGAGTCTGGCAAATCGTCAGCTCCAGGAGGCAGAATGGTACTTGGCCTTCTCCACCAAGAAAACTGCCATCTTAGGTAAGGCTGGGCAGAGATGGCCAGTGGGGGTCAGCCCTCGGTGGAGGGTGTATTCTGCCCGCTGCAAATGGGTACCTGCCAGTAGCTCTTCTCTGAGTGAGAGAGTGAGTTTGTGTGTGTGAGTGACTTCAGCAACTGCTCCAGTCTGTCTCCCCTTCCTAACAGTGTGAGGACAGTGTGGATTAGTGGATAGAGCACAGGCCTGGGAATGAGAAGACTGTGGGTCTGAGAAGGCTCTGCCACAAGTCTCCTGTGTGACCTTGAGCAAGTCACTTAACTTCTCTCTGCCTCAGTTCCCTCATCTGCAAAATGGGGATTAGTAGTGTGAACTCCGTGTGAGACAGGAACCGTGTCCAACCTGATCAACTTGTTTCTACCCCAGCGCTTAGAACAGTGCTTGACACATAGTAAGCGCTTAACAAGTACCGTTATTATTATCGGTAAGGAGCTGTGACAAGCAGCAAGACCTTCTCCCAGGGGGAACCCTGGCTGACACCAGCTGAAGGATGTGAATTTTTCAGCCCACCCCCACCCCAGACTCAAGGTATCCCTGCCCAAAGAATTTTTCCATGACCCTCAGTCCCACTGAAGCTTCAGGCCCGGAACTGCTGGAGAGGGGAAAGGAGCAATGGGATCCTCTTGACTCCTCTAGAATCTTCTATGCTCCTTGTGGGCAGGGAACATGTCTGCTAATTCTATTGTATTGTTCTCTCCCAAGTGCTTAGAACAGCCCTCTTCACACAGTGATTGCACAATAAATGTCATTGACTGATGGAATGATCCAGGAAGAGGCAGGTTGTTGTGGAGGAAAATGAGAGGAGTGATGGGGAGTGGCTAGCATTAATTGTAAACCCTCCCCCCACAACCTTCCCAGAGCACAAAAACACGGGCCCATCTCTTCCAATAAACTCTGGTCATCGTTGCTGTGCTTCCAGATTTGGGCAAAGAAAAGACAGAATTGAATATCTTTTTCCAAATAATTCTCCTCCCCTCTCGTCTTCACCCCCTCCTACTCCCTTCCCTCCTCCCGCCCTTGCCTTTGCTGGATTTATAATCACTTAATCAGGACTTCTGACTCTCCAGTCACATAGCCTCATTATCTTCTGTGGAGTTTGAAAACACAGGCCGGACCTGTGTTTGGCACAGGCAGCTTCTGGCAGGAGGCATATTTCACGAGTCCAACTATTTGCCTCCCTCAGAATGCATTGCTTGAGAGCCCCAGTTGTCTGCCCGCTGCCGTTCCAAACTAAGGATGGAGCTCGGCATCGAACACATTTCACAGCATCTGTCCCTCCTCACCCGGGTCAGAGTCCCCATTCAGAAGCTCCTGGGGCACTGGTACTCATCTTGGGGCTGCTCCCCAAGTCGTGCTGTCCCCTATTTCAGAGTGGCCCCCAGGACAGGGCCGTAAATAATTTTGATCCATGGGTTCTGCTAGAAGGAAGAGCCTTTAGATAAGCCAGCCAGTGGGTGGCAGACAGGCCGACGTGCTGTTGGTCTGGACAACAGGAGCTTCACGAGATGGAGAATTTCCTGGCTATCCTAAAATATAAGGCCTTATAGCCAGTACAGCCACTGGGCTTGTTTTCACTTTGTGGTTTGGTTAAACTGTGACTGTGAACTCGTTTCGGGCAGGGAATGTGTCTGTTTATTGTTATATTGTACTCTCCCAAGCGCTTAGTACCAGGAACCAATTATTCTTTTTTAATGGCATTTGTTAAGCACATTGTACCAGGCACTGTACTAAGTGCCGGGCAGATAAAAGTTAATCAGGTTAGACACAGTACAGGCGCCACATGGGACTCACAGTATTAATCCCCATTTTACAGATGAGGTAACTGAGGCACAGAGAATTAAGTGCCTTGGCCAAGTTCACACAGCAGAGATGTGGCAGAGTCAGAATTAGAACCCAGATCTTTCCGATTCCCAGACCTGTCTACTATCCACTCGGCCATACATTTCTTCATTTATTGTGTTATTTCTTAAACTAGCGTAAGATAAGTTCATACAGTAATGGAAAGGGGCATGTTATCAGATGAGACAATAATATGACTGGTTCTACCAAGCGTAATGAGTGTAATTATCCTAACTCCCTTGGCTGGCTACAGGCTGAATTTGGTGTGACAAGTTAAAAAGAAAGAGGCTTTGGGGGTGTTGTGAATCAAGACCCCAGTGCTTTGGATCCTCGCCGTGGCCAGGAAAATCCATCATTTCTGAAGCCTCAATAATTACTTTCCTTTTGGCACCTTCACATTTAATTTGCTTGTTTTTGAGAATCTGCATTTAACCTGCCTCTGATGGCATTGTTGTGGTTTTTCATTAGACTATTTATAGAATTGGTCCTTCTTCTTTTCCAGGTGAATTAGAAGGTAGTGTTCCAAAACACTGAGCTTTTGAAATTAGCTAGCATTAGCGAGGTTTAAGTTTTATTCTTTAAAACGGCGTGTCTTCCAGAACAGGGAAATTTGGGGATTACCATAATTTCCTGCCTACAGCATTCTTCCCTCTGCATTCTGAGTGTTCTATGCAGGGTAGGGGATATTTGCAATTGTTGAATTTTGGGGGGAGTGTGCAGTTAAATTTTAAGTCAATTTAAAATGTATGCATTATGTACAAGGTGCAGACTGCATTGAGTCAGGAAGGAGTCTTAAAGCTGATATAAGGTTTGCACACTAAACATCGGAGGAGATAGTATAGCAAAGAAATTATGCTAATTTTATTTCAAGGAGAATAGTGCCACAAAGGAAATAATAACATTACACCAGCCAC
This sequence comes from Ornithorhynchus anatinus, assembly GCF_004115215.2. Lineage (NCBI taxonomy): Eukaryota > Metazoa > Chordata > Mammalia > Monotremata > Ornithorhynchidae > Ornithorhynchus > Ornithorhynchus anatinus. The sequence continues at coordinate 39,199,457 of NC_041736.1, forward strand.
AGTGTTCAAGATTGCTTTACATACAAAACTTTAATTAATAAAATGATGAACACTGGTCGTGCATAATTGGGAAGTCTGTCAAACCCCATGGAGAGAGAGGAGAGAAATTCTTTGGAAAGGGCTGGTTGCAGCCAGGAGATATAATTGGTGGTGGCACTCTCTTGTTGCTTCGCCTTATCACTTGTCTCATTTACTGTCTGAATATAAAAGAGTTCATTAGCAGAACGCTGTCAGTTTTAACCTATACCTATTAGGAGGTGTCGGTGTGGGGGGGAGGGAACCGACTACCCAGAGCCTGCTGTTGAAAGTTCAAGGAAGTACATGATCACCCCGTGCCTGATTTGGGTGAAAGCCATCAATGACTTGAACTCCGGTCAGTATAAAAATCTGGTGGGATTCAAAGACGAAGCCACTTTCAGGGGTAATTTCCTGCTTTCCTGCTCCTCTAGCGACTCCCTGGTTCAAAGGAGCACAGATGCATTTTAAAGGTGGAGAGCACACAGTAATCTTTGGGATCAGGGAGAATCTGGCTCTGTTCTCTTGGTTCCCATGCAGTCAATCAATGGTATTTATCGAGCGTGTGCTGGATGCAGAGGACTGCATTGAGTATTTGGGAGAGCTCAGTGCAATACAGTTGGTAGACATGATCCCTGCCCAGGCTCTGATAACACAGGAATATGATGTTTATCTACTATGAGGGTCCAGGCTCCAAAATTTTGAAATTTACAGTCGGAAAGCTCATAAAACAGCCTCAGCCCCTTTCCTCAAAGACTCTTAAGGCATTTTCCAAAGCAGTCATTGGAATGATCCCTTTTTTTCAGCGGGGGAAACTGAAGAATACAATCCTTTGCCCTGGGACCTTCCAAGGGAACGGCCGGCTTGATTTTTGGATCTATTCTTCTTTGCAGGTCCAGATGTCCTGGCTCATCCATGGGTTCTTGGGGGGAAATGTTTCCCTGCTGCTGGTGGAGAACAAAACAGGAAAGGAGCAGAGCAGGATGGTCTGGCATTTTGCAAACGGTGAAGGTTTGAGTACCTGGCAAAGGATGGTCTTGCCTCTCGCTGAGGTGTCAGACAGGTAAGAACTCCTCTGCCCCTCCCCTTCCATTCATTTCTTTCTCCTCACTACTCTTAATAATAACGATAATTCTGGTATCTGTTAAGTGCTTACTATGTGCCAAGTACCGTACTATGCCCTGGGGTGAGAAGCAGCGTGGCGCAGTGGAAAGAGCACGGGCTTTGGAGTCAGAGGTCATGGGTTCGAATCCCGGCTCTGCCACTTGTCAGCTGTGTGACTGTGGGCAAGTCACTTAACTTCTCTGTGCCTCAGTGACCTCATCTGTAAAATGGGGATTAAGACTGTGAGCCCCACGTGGGACAACCTGATTCCCCTGTGTCTACCCCAGCGCTTAGAACAGTGCTCGGCACATAGTAAGCGCTTAACAAATACCAACATTATTATCGATTAGACTGTAAGCCCGTCAAACGGCAGGGACTGTCTCTATCTGTTGCCGACTTGTTCATCCCAAGCGCTTAGTACAGTGCTCTGCACATAGTAAGCGCTCAATAAATACTATTGAATGAATACAAACAAATCGGGTTGGACACAGTCCCTGTCCCGTATGGTCTCCCAGTACTCTTTTGCCAAGACACACAATCACACTTGCACAAGACCAGTCAACCAGAAGCAGTGTGGCCTAGTTGTAGGAACTGGGTACTAATCCCGACTCTGCCAATTGTTTGCTGTGTGTGCCCTTGGTTAAGTCACTTAACTTTTCTGGGCCTCGGTTCTCCTGTGCTCCCTCTTAGACTGTGAGACACAAGCAGGACAGGGACTGTGTCTGACCTAATTAACTTGTATCTACCGTAGCACTGAGATCAGTGTTTAATGCATTAAAAAACCAAGAACAATTGGGCATCAAGGAGGCCAATTGGAGTGGTGATGGAAGTCACTGCTTGGGCCAGGCATTGGTAGCTTGAGACTCAAGTCCTGCGGCTTTTTTCACCCGGTGTCTTCTATCCACGAGCTCCCAACCTTTCCCTAAAAAGAAGGTCATGCTGTTTGAAATTTGGATTCTAGTGTCTCCAACTTGGGTCCAGCGAGTTGGCACCAAGCCATCACCGAGATCAGCCCGATGTGAACTGTGACCCTGAGATATTTGAGAGGGAGAGCTGGGTCAGTATCAGAGCTAACGTAATTCTGAAATATTTTGAAAAGAACTAAGACAATTGGATTTGGATTTGGCATGCCTCTGGCAAAGTGAGGACATTTTTTCTTCAGGAGAAGAAACAAAGGGTTATTTTGGGGGAGGAGTTGGTGTATTTCAGATGTCCAAGCAATGTTTTAATGAGTTCTAGATCCCTCGCAATAAATTCAAATTTCCCTCTGTAAAAGGGTCTGAGAAGTGAGCATTTTGGACATTTTAACGTGCCCCCACATTCTTTGAAGTACTTTGACTTTTTCAGGTACCCTCTCACCCCACCCTGTCATTCACGTGGCTGGGCTTCCTGACTTGCCACCTCATCGATCAATCAGTAAGATTTCCCGAGCTCTTACATGTGCAGAGAGCACTGTACTAAGTGCTTGGGAGAGCGTGAGAGAATTGAGAGAAAGGGTCCCTGACCTCCAGAAGCATGAAATCTGAGGGGGCCCCTTGGGTGAAGTTGAACTTTTTTCAAAAGTCTCTAATCAGCCCCGCCGTGGAGTAGGTGCTGTGCCCTAAGCTAAGACTCAGACGGCCAGAGGTCCTTGCGGTGAGGGAGTTAAAAGATTAAAGCATCTGGACTAGCTGAGACTCAGTGCAGTAGGACTAATGGATTGAATTAATTAATGGGACAGATTGTGAACGACCCGGCATAAATGAGTCTTTTTGTCCTGTGGGATCTTGGGGGCTGTTCTCGCTGCACAGAACAAGAGAGAACAGCTAGTACTTTAGCAGAAGTCGCTTAGCGAATTCAGAGGAAAACTTTAAAAGTGGGAGAGTTCTCTTGCACAGTCATTGTGCTTGAGGCTTTAGAGCCAGCAGAGTGACCATTGTGTTCATTTCTATCATTTGGACTTCCCTGAGTAACTCTTTCTTTGCCTTAACTCTTTCTATGAAAGTCTATTTACCGAGCTTAGTATGGTGTGCTTAGTACAATGCCTGGCACAAAGTAATCGCTTAACAAATACCATCAAAAAAAAAAAGAGATGGTATTGTGGTTTTAATGTTGATTAAAAATGCCCTAAGGGAATTTTTAGAGAGTTTATTTGCCCGGCACCTGCCCACATGTGCACTAATCAGCATATATATAGTAGTCCTTCATGTTCAAAGATGGTACCACTGGCAGAGAAATTAATCAAATGGTGCATGTGGCTGAAAAGTCCCAAGTAGGATCCACTGTCCTGACCTCACCTTGCACACACGACGCTTTCCTCTCTTTACATCCCATGAGAAGTAGTATGGCCTAGTGGAAAGAGAATGGGCCTGGAAGTCAGAAGAGCTGGGTTCTAAATCTACTCTGCCACATATCCTCTGTGTGACCTTGTGCGAGTCTTTTTAACTTCTCCTACCTAGATTGTGAGCCTCATGTAGGGCAGGGACTGTGTCCAACCTGATTCATTTGTATCTCCCAGCCTTAGATCAGCACGTAGGACGTGCTTAACGAGTATTATTGTTATTATTATAAGCCCTTGCTCAGTTTTATAAGGGACCAGATGCCTTCATCTTCCCAGATGCCTTCATCTTCCCAGATACCTTCATCTTCCCTTGACCCCCTGGCTTCTGAAAATCCAGAAAACATTAAGCTTCTGCTCTCACTGTCCAGAAAGTCTCCAGAGCCAGAGTGTAGGAAGCAGCTTGGGGTTTGAATCGTCTGTGATTCATGTTCGTCTCAGAGAAGATGAGAGACAAAGCCTGGCCGGGAGGCCCCAGGAAGCAAATGTACTACAAGGAGAGAGGCCTGTTTTCTTCTATTCCTCAAGCCAAGCTAGCATGGTTACATTAGCTCAGTTTTGAACTTTCAGAGGCATAATTCAGAAGCATCCACTGGCTCTCCAATTTGACAAATTGAAGGGAAGAAGGGAGAGAGAAATTTGAGACACATTTTGTCTAGGCTGTAAGCTCTTTGAGGGAGGGGATCATGTCTACTAACTCTACTGGATTGTACTCTAGCAAGCTCTTTGGTCTGCACAGAGGAAGTGCTCAATAAATACCCTTTAGCGATTGATAGATTGATTTCCCTAAAAGAGGCCTAATCTGGGGAAGAAAAGTCCTGTTCCTGTGGATCCCTAGATGAATTCAGAATGCCTATTGTCGTGGTCAGCTGTATCCAGGAACCTTGTCCCTCTTTTCTCAGGCTGTTGTTCTCTGCCTCACTGTCAGTGACCCCTGCCATCCTGTAGCTGGAGGAATGAGTTTCACGTGTCTCTCCTCCAGCAGTGATGAATAATAATCATTATGGTATTTAAGTGCTTACTATGTGCCAGGCACTATTGTAAGTGCTGGGGTGGATGCAAGCATATTGGGTTGGACACAGTCCCTGTCCCACACAGGACACACAGCGTTAATCCTCATTTTACAGATGAGGTGACTGAAACCCAGAGATGTGAAGTGACTTGCTCAAGGTCACACTGCATTTAAGTGGTGGAGCCGGGATTAGAACCCGTGACTTTCTGACTCCCAGGCTCATGCTCTATCTGCTACATCATAGTGCTTCACTAGAGATGGGGCTGGAGTGGTACCCTGGGCTCTTCTGGCATAGGCCAGTGTTCCATGAGGGTCAAGGGGACTATTGCCCACCCCTCAGATTAACATTGGCAGGGGCAAAGTCAATAGCTTCACCCTCTTCCTTCCTCCACACGTACAGCTTTTTAGGCTGGATGAGTGCCAGAATGGAGCCAAGAAATCAGCTCTAATTTTTGCCTCCTGCACACAGCACCCGGGCCCCGGAATACGGTGCGGTTTTCTGGGGTTCTCTTCTCCTCTCTGTCCATTCTCCACCCCAATCACCAGGGCCAGGCTGGAGGCTCCCCTTGCCTGAGACCCAGATGGAAAGCTAAAGACTTACTAGAGGAAGATGATTTTTGTTCTAGCATTTTCTCTGCTGGACCAATTTTTTTTAATGGTCTTTGTTAAGCATTTATTATGTGCCAGGTACTGCACTAAGTTTTGGGATAGTGTGTCCATGTCCCACTTGGGGCTAACACTCTTCATCCCTACTTTACAGATGAGGTAACCGAGGCACAGAGAAGTAAAGTGACTTACCCAAGGTCACACAGCAAACAAGTGGAGGAGCCAGAATTAGAACTCAGATCCTTCTGACTCCCAGATCCATGTTCTATCCACTAAGCCATGCTGCTTCTCAATTCTGGGGAATCACCTAGGACTAGTTTAGTCTCCTGAGCTGTTCAATCCAGCATCTTTCATTGCAGTCTGGAATTTTTGTAAATTACAGGACAGCATGTGATTTGCTTTGATTTTTATTTGTTTTACCAGTGACATTATCCTACCAGAACTGCCTAACCAGATATCTGCTTTGAGAGAGTCCATTTTAGATGATTCCTTCCTGAGCCCATTAACCCCGCGCAGAGAATTTGGATTAGGGATTTTTGTTCAGCAATTTGAGGGAGTTCTATCCAAGCCAGCTCCAGCCCAGCCGGGCCCCAGCAGAGAGTAGGCATCCCAAACACACCCACCCTCTGAGCAGTGTAACCAGCCAGCAGAATCTGAGACATCCAGTCCATCTGTTAAGCGAATTCTGCCGAGTCCTACTCCTCTTTCCCTCTAAAACGTTTCTGTGTTGAAACACACGCCTTTGTGTCAGCTACTTGAAATCAATAAGTGAACCTAATTAGGTTTGTCAGTCCCCAGGGCCGGCTGGGTGGCAAATAAGGCAATAAGTTAACAGTCTGTTGACTTGCTTTTTTCGAAGCTTTGCGTGACATACAGCAGCTTATTTTCCGGTCCAGAATTTCCTCAATGAGTCTGGCGGCCACCTAGATACCAGACTGTCCTATTTAAATCTGACCCACTGAAAGACTCATGGCATTCAGCCAAGCCAGGGAGTCACAGTCTGGTTCTAGGGACCTTTAACATAAATGTGCAGGAGCACAGAGTGAGTGGTAGGGAGCAATAATAGAAGGATTAGGGTATAACTAAGCAAAATGGCCATGGGCCTGGAAATATAACAACTGGCTTTTGTTAAGCGCTTACTCTGTGTCAAGCACTGTACTAAGCCCTGGGGTAGATACAAGATGATCAGGTACTCCACATGAGGAAGGACAGGTGTTGAATCCCCATTTTGCAGATGAGGGAACTGAGGCACAGAGAAGAGACCTGTTCAATGTCACAAACAGTAGACAAGTGGCAGAGGCTAGATTAGAACCTCAGTTCTCCAACTCCAGGCCTGGGACTCTACTCGACCGCGTTGTTTAAACACTTCTCTGCATGACACCTTTTAATACTGAATGATCCAAGTCTATTGAATGGTATCATTCATTTATTCAATAGTATTTACTGAACGCTTACTCTGTGCAGAGCACTGTACTAAGCACTTGGAATGTACAATGCGGCAACAGATAGAGACAATCCCTGCCCAGTGACGGGCTCACACTCTAATCGGGGGAGACGGACAAAAACCTACCAAGCATTTAGTACAGTGCTCTGAACATAAGTGCTCAATAAATAGGATTGATTGATTGATCTGATGAGTAACAGCCCCCAAATCTCACTGAAAGGGAAAAAGGAAAGCAACCAATTTCTCTTACGTTTATATTAGTGTCTTCTCCCAGAAAGCTCAGCGTTCTCCTCCAGTGTCAATGATGCCACCACCAACAGTCAGGTATCAGGAACTCCATTTCACAAGTGGGATGGCTGAGGATGGAGAGAGAAGTGACCCTTGAACTCTGTTAAAATAAATCTGGGGTGCTAATTCTATGTACCCAATAGCCTTGCATAACATAATTCTCAGCCCCTTGAACTCTCTCCCCTTTTTTATACTGCCTTGAGGAGAGAAAGGAGGAAAGCCCTGGAATAAGGTGAGGTGTATTAAAGGGCTTTCTTGTTTCCAGGGCACAGAGTTTAAGCTTTGACATCAGAGGGGACTTGGGGGTCATCCAAGCATTACATTGGAATAACGTGGATTAGAGAAGCAGCATGGTCTAGTGGGTAGAGCATGGGCCTGGGAGTCAGAAGCACCCGGGTTCTAACTCTGGCTCTACCTCTTGTCTGCTGTGACCTTGGGCAAGTCACTTAATTTCTCTGTGCCTCAGTTCCCGCATCTGTAAAAAGGAGGATAAGACTGTGACACTTACGTAGGACAAGATCTGTGTCTAATCTGATGAATTTGCATCTAACCCAGTGAGTTAATATAGTGCCTGGAACATAGTAAGAATTTAACAAATACCATTTTTTAAAAAAAAGATTAGACTCCCAGGGTAAATTACCCCCAGCTTCCAGCCTCCAAAGAAATCAAGTTCCAGTCCACAGACCTCCAAGCCTGAGGTGGAGTGAGTGAAAGAGACTCCCATAGCTCCTAAAAGAAGGAGAGGCAAGACCAGAGGAGCTCTTTGGGAGCCTTCTCTTAACCCGATGACCTCCCTGTGACCACCCTGCGGCAAGAAAGTGGTAAGAGGAGGCAGTAGGGACAGCAGCAGCAGCGCCTCTGAAATGGATTACCAGTCTCCCCAAAACCCTTCTCTTCCAAAGGCTGACCCCGTTTCAAGGATTTAGCTGTATTACAGGAAGAATTGGCCCTTACACCCCTCGGCCCCTTCCCTCAGGACCTCTCCCTTCAAGACCCCTCCTCTCAAGGCCCTTCCTCTCAGAACCCCTCCCCTCAGGGCCCTTAGCCTCATGGCGTCTCCCTTCAGGGCCCCTCTCTTCAGTGACCAGTGTCCCAGATCATGGCCCTTCTGGTAGGCTGTGAGGCATCTAAAAGATCAATCGAACTTGGGCTTCCCGAACAAACAAGACAGCTTGGTTTGGCCAACGCGTTTACATGTCTACATCTGATTGCACGTTCCCTGATTACTCCCAGTGTTCCTTCCTCAAAATATATGCAATTCCCCGTGTCAGTCAAGCTCCTCTCCGCAGCAGCTGCCACCGTCTCACAGAACACTTTAAAATGCACCCTATTTAGCAACCATCCCAGGCCCGGCTCCTCTCATCCCGTCCATGCTAAGAGGTGCCAGCGACTGCAGGAGTACATCACTGCCCATGTTCTCTCAGCAACAACAAACAGAGGGGGAGAAATGTGCAGTGAGTTGATCTCCTCTTCCCAGGGAAGAGCCTATTTCCATGAAAATAGGCTCTTTGAGCTTTCCCCCCCTTCTCGGTTGATTGATTTCCAATTAATTTGCCCCCTCCCGGTTCATTTACTCTGCTTACTCATTCCCCACCTGGCTGTTATGTCACAGTCTGAGTAGAACAGTGACATCACAGCTGGCCACAGGGCAGGTCAAGAGCAGGTCTGAAATGGGAGCCGACTTCCCATGGAGAATTCCCTTAGGGGTAGAGTGGAATTATGCAGGTGGTGGGTGTGCAGAGCCTCCATGACACCACATGCTGAAACACTGCATGCACTGTTGATTCTCAAATGTTCAACAATGAGAGGGAGAGAGAGAGAAACAGGTATTATGCCCATTTCATTAATGAAAAGACTAAGATCAGCAGAGGGCAGGAGAAGAAACCCATTGGGAAATGGCAAAGGCTGAGTTGTTCTGTTTATGTGATCTAAAACTAAAATGAATGTCGAGAGAGAAACGGACAAGCTAAGGACCAGAGAAGGTAGAACAACCCTATATTGTGCATTAGATGTTATGTACCCGTGTTTTCGCCAAGAACTAATTGATAGTACTTACTGAGGTCTTACTCTATGTGGAGCACTTGAGTGCTTGGGAGAGTACAATAGATTTAGTAGACATGATCCCTGTCCTCAAGGAGCTTACAGTTGAGCCTATGCACTGGCGTGCATACACAGGCCCACGCTCACGTACATGACACATGAGCCTGTAGCATTGGTGGGTTTTCCAAAAAGCCAAAAGTTGGGCTTGAGGCAACAAATTGGGGGTTGCCACATTTCAACTACGCTACACTACTGGCCAGGGTCTGCATCTCCCTGACAAACTACAAGTCCCGGCAGGTCCTGCCCAAACTGCAACTCTCATCATATCTTCTATCCCCAGCTCTAGCCCTTCCTGAGCTAAGCTGAGGAAATGAGGCATTTGTCACTGGGCCAGGGGCAGGCAAAACAGAAGTCACCTTTGTCCTTGGACTCGATTTAGCCATGAAATAGGGCAGAGGTTTAGATGTTTCTTGGGTGGCTGGGCCCTCAGGCTTCCATTTCCACTAGTTTGTTGTGTTTTGTTTTTAATGGTATTTGTTTAGCACTTACTATGTGCCAGGCGCTGTACTAAGCAGTAGGATAGATACGAACTAATCAGGTTGGTCACAATCCATGTCCCACCTGGGGCTCACACTCTTAGTCCTCATTTTACAAATGAGGGAACTGAGGCACAGAGAAGTTAAGTGACTTTCCCAAGGCCACACAACAGACAGTGGCAGAGCCAAGTTAGAATCCATGTCCTTCTGACTCCCAGGCCTGTGCTCTATCCACTAGGTCATGCCGCTTCTCCATTAGTTCCTTCAGGGCAAGGATACTGACTCCGTTGTTCTGTCCCAAGTGCTTAGTCCAATGCATTGCACAGAGTAAATGGTCATTAAATACTTTAATGGATCGACCGATTTCCTGAAGAAAGGAAACATTGTAGGACTGTAGCGATGTGAGATTCTGGTTAGAAATGCGGATCTAGAAACCATTCCTAAACAGATGGGGACTGGATGAGTTCTCCAAGGAAGGAGAGCAGAGTACCCCAGAATGGGGAAGGAGAAGAAACCACAAGAGCCCCATAGAGAAAAATTCGAGAAATGAGGCAAACTGAGATGGTGCCTCAAAATGTGTCATCTCCCTTTTATGGGAGATGGGACGACTCATTAATGCAGTTCCAGCTTCCAAGTCCTTTATGGGTGGAAGGCCGGGACGTGCTCATTCAGCCTCACTCTCAGTCACTCCCCCAAGTAAGGAGGGGCAAGTAAGTAGGGGACAAGTAGGGAAGAATAGGAATTGTGTGTCTTCTTGGAAGAGCCTATGCTGATAGCATAACAGGGGCTAGTTTGGGCTACTGGTACATGTGTGGGCTACATCAGTGGTACGTCATCAGCCACAGATGACTAACAATTTAACTCACGGCAGTTTTCCCTTTTGCCTACCCAGGTTTTGGCTCCAGATTGTCACTTGGTGGGAAGAAGGTTCAGATGCTGTCATTGCTTTTGACAACGTGACCCTCAGCCTGGACTGCTACCTGACAAGTGAGTTTGCCCCTCTTCCAGTCCCTGCGATCTCTAGTTCCTCACCTCCCTCGCTAAGCCCTGTCAGCACTCCCCACCCCCAGCCGTAATAGACAAGACCCACAATCGCCCGGGGTTCTTCACCTTCCTGTTCAGGGTTGGGGGAGCTTGGGGAGAGAGGCCCTAATTCAGAGCATGGGGTCTGTTTTCCAGTCAGAGGAGAGGACACCACCCCGCTAGACTCAGCTCCCAACTCAAGCAACCTGTTCAACGAGAGAAACATGTACAAGAAGGCAGTGACGGAGACCAAGACCTGGGAGACTGCACATGGAGAAGTCCCCATCTCTGACCCTACAGGTAAGATATGAGTTACATATGAACATCGTTAAGCACTCAGCTTTGGCATCATTGAGGTCCAGTTTTTCCCCCCTCCTATCCCCTCTGCCTCTCTTCCTCCTCCATCCCCTCCCTCCATCTTCCCCACAACATAACTAGTTTCTGCACAAAGAATGATCCCTAGCCTACAACCAAGACCTAGAGCACAACCATGAGAAGCAGCGTGGCCTGGTGGATAGAGCGTGGGCGTGGGAGTTGGGAGGACATGGGTTCTAATTCTGGCTCCACCACTTGTCTGCTGTTTGACTTTGGGCAAGTCATTTAACTACTCTGTGCCTCAGTTACCTCATCTAAAAAATGGGGAAACTGAGTCCTGAATGAGCTATGGACTCTGTCCAACCTGATTAGCTTGTATCTACCCCAGTACCTAGTACAGTGCCTGACACATAATAAGCGCTTAACAAATACCATTAAAAAAAAGGACCTCTAAGAAACCTTGCTTCAACAAAAGTGCCAAGAATCAGTCAGCTGTTGATACCAAAAGAGCAGATGAGAAAAAAGAGGCTAGTCAGATTTGCCTCTACAAGTTAATGCTTTCAGTGGGGCTGGAAGAAACGTCAGACTCAGTTGGGATTTGGTATCTGAATACCCCGGCTGTGAGCCAGAGGAAGAAGATATGATCATCAGGCACGACGCAGCCATCTTATGTTACTAGAGGGGAACGGGATTTGTTAGAAAGCATTCCCTAGATGGGTGGTTGAAGGTAAACACATAAGTCTCCAAATCACCTGGAAAGACTCTGTGAGATGCCTAATTGTACTCCCACGCCCCCACCCTGCTTTCTAATGCCTGACACAGGACCAGCTGCTCAGGGGTCTGTCCTGCCCACTGTCTCCCTTGTCAGCCTGGAGAATTCTGTGGCCCTCCTGGTCCTCCATTTCATATGTCTTGCTGCTGACTTCTCGCCCCCATTCTGTCTCTGGCCAGGAATGCCCTCCCTCTTCATTTCTAACAGACAATTACTCTCCCCACCATCAAAACCCTATTGAAGGCACATCTCCGGGAGGCCTTCGCTGACTATGTCCTCCTTTCCTCTTCTCCCACTCCCTTCTGCTTCTCTCTGACTCACCCCTTTTATTCATCTCCCAGCCCAGTCCTACAGCACTTGTGTACATATCTGTAATTTTATTTATATTGTCTGTCTCTCCCTTCTAGACAGTAAGCTCACTGTGGGCAAGGAATGTGTCTGTTGTACTCTCCAGACGCTTAGTACAGTGTTCTCCACACACTAAGTGCTTAATAAATAAGACAGACTGACTGACTGACATCTCACAGCCCAGTTACAGCAGCCCATATCCAGGTGACCATGCACTGGCTGGAAAGTCCATAGCTGAGGTCTCCTCAGGTGCTCTGCACCACTCTTTCTCGGAAGGCCTCTGAGTCACTTTAGCTAATCAGATGAAGGAGCTGGAAGAGAGCAAGTATTAAGACTGGGAAAATTACATTTGTCGGCTTTGCACACGCAATTACACTAACTGAATGGTTGGGATAATGCAATCAAGGGACCTGCAGAATGGCATTTCTAGATTCAGCTTCAATAACTGGAGTCGGGGCCCGCGTGCACAAGTCCCCTCCCAGAAAAAGGGAGAAGAAGATAAGTGGGAAGAGATATGGGGTTCAGCTCCCATGAACCTTCTTGATCCCACCCTAGCTTCTACATCCTGCCTTTTTTATGGTATTTGTTAAGTGCTCACTTTGTGCCAGGCACTGTACTAAGTACAGGGGTAGATACAAGCTAATCAGGTTGGACTCAGTCCCAATCCTAAATGGAGGGCTCATAGTCTTAATACCAATTTTACACATGAGGTAACTGAGGCACAGAGAAGTCCAGTGACTTGCCAAGTGGGTGGAACCAAGATTAGAACCCTTGTCCTTCTGACTCCCAGGCCTGTGCTCTATCCACTAGGGCATGCTGCCTCGTCTACCAGATGATTCCGTGTGTTTCCAGAGTAGATCTGGAAACTGGGGTTATTCAGAATCACCTCCGAGGTGATTCCAAACCGAGCCAGCCACCATCCGCTGAGTGTATGTATATGGATCCGTCATTCAATCAATGGCATTTATTGAGCACTTACTGTGTGCAAAGCATTGTACTAAGAACTTGGGAGTTGGTAGGCACTTGCCCTGCCCACAAGGAACTTTCAATCTAGAGAGGAGCTTACAGTCTCATAGAGGAACAGGAGCATAGCCAGTGTGGGTTCATCCACTTTTCTGTCTCCGGAAACTTCTTTTATGATGACATGATTCTCTGGCAGCTTGCCGATGTGAAACTTCGTAATTCACCTCCTTTTTCTCTTTGTAATAATTGTAGTATTTGTTAAGCTCTCATTATGTGCCAGGCACTGGACTAAGCACTGGGATGGATACAAGCAAATCGGGTTGGAAAAGTCCATGTCCCACCTGGGGCTCGCGGTCTTGATCCCCAGATGAGGTAATTGAGGCCCAAAGAATTGAAGCGATTTGCCCAAGGTCATCCAGCAGAAAAGTGGCAGAGTCAGAATTAGAACCCAGGTCCTCTGACTCCTAGGGCCATGGCTCTATCCACTAGGCCACGTTGTTTGTAGTTCAGACTCCTGGTGGTCTGGAGGAGCTGGTCTCGCTAGCTGCATTGTCCATATAATCACAAAAGGTCACCCACTCCCCATTCCTTTAATCCTATCACAGAGAGAACTCCAGTGTGAAAGGGTCTGAAAATAGGAGCTGAGACAGAGCTGTTGTCCCAGCACTATACCCCTCCTTTCTTCCAATTAACCTGTGACCCTTTTAATGCCCAAAGAGATAAAGGTGACACACTGTCCCTTTCCACAAATGGTTCCATTGTGAAAGAGCGGATGTGAATGCCAAATTGAAAAGTTTTCTACATTTCATATAAATTGATTGGGTATACTTCTGCTTAATGCGTTGCATGACCACCACAGAACAACTCTTAGAGATAATAGGGATTTGTAGCCGGGGCCATTTGATGATTAAGTGAAGGCTACACTTGTGTGTGCATGATAGAGTCGCTTGTGGCAGAGTTGCAGTTCAGGGTAAGAAGGCCATTTCCATTAGAATATTTTTCTTCCCCTGATTCCTCAGAAGGGGCAGGATTCCAGTTCTGGAGCTAGAAGGGCAATATCTCTTTTTGTGGGAGAGTCAGAAGTCATTCAGGATCTGGATTGGTTTTCCCTTTCCTTGCCATTAAATTCATTTTCTTAAAAATCTGTGATTTTAGACCAAACGTGAAAAACCCTCTTACTAATTGCATTGGAATTAACCATTCACTGACCCCTTTAAACCCATGAGCTAGGTAGGACTGACCAATGAAAGTGGAGGCTGCTGAACTCTGACCCTTACTTTAAGAGAGCCAGGTCTTGAGATCCAAAGGCATCGGTGCCCAATAAAGGCCATAAGCACATCTCACGTGAAATATTCAGGCCAGAGGTGCCGACAGCCCAAGACCTTTCTCCATTGCTCTATATGGCTCCAGAGTGGATATTATTATGGTTTTCGTTAAGAACTTACCGGCACTTAACACATGCAAAATGAAACCAAAAACCAACACCAAAAACCCACCAGAAAGTGGAATAAAGATCGAGGTCAAGGTCCAAGGGACTGACCCTACCTCTTTCCAAGCCAGATCCATCCTCCTGACTCCTCTCTTGTACCGAACAGTGTGCCGGACCCGAGGTTGTCATTGTATGTGTATGATCAATCAGTATTATGTATTGATTGCTTATTTTGTGCAGAGCGCTATACTTGGGAGAGTACAATCCAGTTTAGACACAATCCTTCAATTGGTCATATTTAATGAGCACTTGCCGTGTGCAGAGTACTATACTGAGTGCTTGGGAGAGTACATTAAAACCAAGTGGATAGACAAGTTTCCTGCCCAAAATGAGCTAACAATCTAGAAGGGGAGACGGACGGTAATATAATTAAGCAAATTACAGATATGTACATAAGTGCCTTAAGACTGAAGGAGTGGGAAAAGGCAGTAAATGGGCACTCAGAAAATGATTTAAGGCCCTTAAGGTAACTTTTTGTCCCTTATGAAATGAGTGGCCTGGTTGGTTTTAGAATGTATTTGCAAGATTGCTGGGTTGTTCTATGTTTGCTATATGCTGCTAATTCTCAAGAGCCTACATCCCACCCCTCAGAATGGAAAATTGAATGTCTGGGGCCATTCAGGGGCTCACTGCTAGGCTTGATCGCTGCAGAGTCTGATGACCGACCTCCTCGTGGGCAGAACAAGAGAGGAGGGTATGTGGCCTAGTGGATAGACTAGAGCACGGGCCTGGGAGTCAAAAGGATCTGAGTTCTAATCTGAGCTCCACTACATGGCTGCTGTGTGGCCTTGGGCAAGTCACTTCACTTCTCTGTGCCTCAATTACCTCATCTGCAAAATGGGGATTGAGACTGAGTCTCTCATGGGACAGGGAATGTGTCCAACCTGATTTGCTTGTAACCATAGTGCTTAGTATAGTGCCTGGCAAATGGTAAGCACTTAACGAATACCATAATTATTATTATTATCTCACTGTTCAACAACAGACTGACCAGTAATCACCTCTCCCTCAGCACAGGATTTCCTCTCCTCACTTTTCCCTCTCACCCTCTGAGTTCCCAAGTCCCAGCCTGGGAAATTGCTGGTGTGATTCTTCCCCTTCCTTAACCTGCAAGCATTTGAGGAGCTGCCAGTTTGGGCCACTTCACACGATTTTTCCCCAATTGCACATGCTACAGGAGAAGGTGGGCGCCTGTCCCCAAAGGACGCAGGCTCCAGCGGAACACAAGACGAGCAAATTCTCTAGCCCTGGCCACGGGTCCGGACCCCAGGATGAACCTACCCACCCTTGGATCTATTTGCTTTCCCAATTTAAAGACCAGGCAAGATACCTTGTAAATAAAGTAATATGTTTGTAATTACGGTAAGATTGTAGTAGGAAAAAAAATCCCTTAACATAATATCATAATTCCTCTGGGGAGCAGAGAGGCCTCTGTCTTTTTTATAAGGCTAGCTAGAGCAAAAACACTTTTTCATCCATTTGCTTCAACGAAAGGTTACGTAAGCCAGAGACAATAAATGAACTGGGATCCTCGGGCTCAGCCTGCCTTGATTAAGGCCATTTAGCTCAAAGTATAGGAGAATACAAAAAGCCCTCTGTCTCTTCAAGAACATTAAACTCTTATTTGTTTCTAAGGAATAACTCTAATTATAATTCCTCTGAAAACAATTCCAAATCCCATTCTGTGCTATCCAACCCAATGTGAACCGTTCTCTGTAACTTCAGGTGCTTCTTAAATATTCACAGGTCTTCTTGCATCTATCCAGGCCCTAGAGCTAGGTGGAGGGGAAAGGAAGAAATGCTGACATTCTAGATTCCCATCTTTTTACATTTATCCCTCCATCTAGTTGGTAAGCTCCTATGTCTATTTGTCCTTTGTGTTAGAAGACATCACTGATAGTGAAGTTCACCTATTCATGAAGGTGAGATTCACAGTCCCGGCCACAAGAAGGTCGTCCCTTGTTATGTTATTGTGCACAGTAAGCGTTCAATAAGTAACATTTGTTGATTGATTGACTTCCAACAGATGTGTGTGTGTAGGTTAGAGAGATCGAGCAATGCAGTGGAAGAAATGGGAACCGTGCCCTAAACCAGTTGTAACGGTGTCAGAGAGGATTATGACCTGAAGCTCCAACCAGACACAGAATCCTGTGCATATTTGAAGGGGAAGGAGAAAAGACTGAGTCTAGGGTGAGGCAGATGGAGGGAAAGTGGCCAAAGCAGGCTAATGCATGCTGGCTGCCACTCCCTAAAGGCACTCTGCCCCAACAGTCACTTTTGACATTCCTACCATCCTTCTTCGTTTTCTCCATCTCGGGCCATCAGGAGCTGGAAGGGGTAAGCCCACAGGGGCAGCTGGGGTGCAGCTGTGTTATTTGGCAGCAGGGGAAGCAGCAGAGGCCTCCTGGTGCTCCAGGGAAATGTCTCTCAGGGTACGACAACACTAATGGTTGCTTCTCCTGCCAGGTGCAGCCGTAAGGTCTCAGCCCCTGGACTGGGCCCCAGGCAACGATGGGGCCACTTGAACACCCTGTTTCTTTGTGTTACAGCACACTGGTTGTTCACTACATGTGGGGCCAGCGGGCCCCGGGGCCCGACCCAGACACAATGCAACAACGCCTACAGGAACTCGAACCTGACCGTGGAAGTCGGGGCCGAGGGGTCTCTGAAGGGCGTGCAGATCTGGAGAGTTCCGGTCACCGACACATACAGGTGAGCAGACACCACCCCGGAAAAAGAGGTGGGAAGTGGGGTGGGCCCGGAAGCAGACCCTGCCTTTCCCAGTGGGATTCGAGTCCTGGGGTGTGGGGCTCGAGGACCCTCGGCACCTCACACGTGAGCTACAAGTTGACTCCGAGTCACCTAAAGGGCAAAGCCAGGGTCACTCCCAGCCCTATCCAGGTCTCAGTGTAACCCTGGAGGACGGGGGAGGAAGGGAGTCATAAGGGTGGTCTCCAAAGTCCAGACAGACTACTGGTGGGACCAGACGAGGGTCTTGGAGTCCCCAGAATCTCCAGGGAGAATCTGTAAGGGAGGACCAAATGCTGCCATCCAGGTATCCATTCATTCAATAGTATTTATTGAGCGCTTACTATGTGTAGAGCACTCTACTAAGTGCTTAGAAGGTACAAGTCCACAACAGATACCTAATCCTAATATGGTATTAGGAACCTAATCCCCCAGCCCGGAAACAGGAGGTGGGGGTTGTTTCGGGGAACACTCTGAGGCAGTGACTCTGGGAACAAACTCCCCTGTACCCCTGAACTAAAGGAGAGCCCTGAAGGCTGCCCATTAAAAGGGGTCTGGCCAGTTCTCCTGCCAGCTAGGATTCAGCAGCAGCATTGAGGCTTTCCCTAGGAGTGTGGCCTGGTGGATAGACAACAGGCCTGGAAATCAGATGGATCTGGGTTCTAATCCAGGCCCCACTGCTTGTCTGCTGGGTGAACTTGGGCAAGTCACTTTACTTCGCTGGGCCTCAGTTACCTCATTTGTAAAATGGGGATTAAGACCGTGAGTTCCTTGTGGGACAGGGACGGTGTCCAACCTGATTAGCTTGTATTTACCCCAGCACTTAGAACAGTGCTTGACACATAATAAGCCTATATCAAATATTATCATTATTAACACAGGAGCAGGAAAGAGAACATACAGGGAAACTTTTTTCCCACTGAGCCCAGCAGTCATAGTAATAACAATGGTGGCATCTGTTCATTTCTATGTGCCAAGCACTGTACTAAACTCTGGGGAAGATACAAGATAATCAGATCTGACACAGTTTCCACCCAACATGGGGCTCAGTCTAGGGGGAAGGGAGAACAGGTATTTACTCCCTATTTTACAGATGAGAAAACTGAGTCATAGAGAAATTGAGACTTGCCCAAGGTCACCCAGCAGGCAGGTGGTGGAGTCAGGATTAGAACCTATGTCCCCGGACTCCCAGGTCCATGCTCTATCCACAAGGCCACACTGACTCTCCAATATTAGTGCCACCCAGACACAAAGGTAAGAATTGGTGTCCCTAATTATTTGGCTAAACCTGCAGAGTAGAGGAGCTCGAGATAATTCATCATTTTGCAGATGGATGCAAATGATTAGACATAAATGCATACTGCAGCAAATGTAATGAAATGCAAAGGGGCATTCCCAGTCCAACACAACACCGTCTCTGGGAAGCATCACAACAGGAATCAGAGCTCTGCCTCTAACCACCCCAGCGGGTATTCACTCTGTTTTTTTGAGGGCCTTAGTCATCTCCCCCTCCACCCCAGGAGCACTGCATACCCCACCCTGAGAGCTTTTTCCTCCATTCAGACCTAAATGCTTCCAGCTGCAGAAAGAGAAGAGTCCAGCACCCACCTCCATCTAATAAAACTTCAGAAACCCAATAGTGAGATTAGATCACTCGCCCTTTCCTCTTCTTCCCCTCCCTTCCAATCTGCTAGAAGTGCCCCCAGCAGAAGGATCCCTATTGTTTTCCTTTTCCTCACGAATCCCTTCTCTCAGCCGTGGACATCTCCTCTGACCTATTCCACATTTTCCAGGTCGGGTACAGACCTCTGGGAAGGATCTGACCAAAGCAAAGTGCAGGGAAATTGTCTGTTATATTGTACTCTCCCAGGTGCTTAGTAAAGTGCTCTGCACACAGTAAGCACTCAATAAATATGATGGACTGACTAATGGGAGGACGGCTACTAGCTCCCATGAATCAGGTCCCTGTCGATGGCCCCTTCCCGGGGTCTGTCTTGCTTTTTGGATAATGTTTTACTTCTCATCACAGGAAACTTTCAAATCTTGGAGACTCAGCATTACCAATTTAATACGCGTGAGCAAATAGCTTGATTTCCGTTTCTTCCCTCGCTCTCTTAGAAGGGCTCGATGCCTTGGGTTCTGAGACCCAGAAAATACTACACAAAACGCAGGAGTTCAAGGGTCTCCAGTCGTCATCGGTTGGCTTCCTTATCGTATCCTCCCTCTGATCCCCCAGTTCCCCAGCTCACAGTCTCCTCTAACCCAGAGCTGACCTCCTAACCGAGCCTTGCTCTCGATCAAAGCAGCCTTGACCCATTGGTCACGCCTTTCCTGGACAACCTGTCCTCCTCACCATTGGCTGGCCGTGTCCCAAGCCCATCCAAAAGGCCACCATCTCTGGGAAATGTTCTCTGATAAAATCCCTCTTATTTCCAGTCCTGATACTCCCTCAACTATCTCAACATTCTTTGTGTTTAGCAATAAGATAGGAAATGTATAACAAATAAACTAGCAGTTGCACTCAGACCAGATTTTTCTCAGAAAGTTCATGCATCAAGTTGTGTTTTTTCATTCTTGCTTAACCTAATTTTGATCACCTTGTACCCAACCAAAAAAAGGTCATTTCCCCTAAATTGTTTTTATTTGAATTTTGACCCTTTTTTTGTTCTTTCTGTAGACAGTTTGAAAGGATTCAAATCTGGGAGAATTCATTTAAATTAGTCTCTGTTCTCACAACCACGGGTGAAAAATCTAATTCCGGTCATTTGTAATTCCTGAGTATTTGTGCAAATGCCATCACGTGATACCTTTAATATAAACCAGATTATCGATCCACCCGAAGGCCCAGTAGGGAAATGGCCACTCTCCCAATTCTTGGAGAAGAGGAAAAGGCTGAACAGGGAAGGGGGCAGTCCAAGCGCCTGTATATGTCCACGATTCGGTCCCGTGCTCCTCTCCAGTTCCAGCTGTCAAACTCTGCTCCCTCTTCCTGCAGGATTTCGGGATACGGGGCAGCTGGAGGCAAAGGCGGGAAGAACACCATGATGAGATCGTACGGGGTGTCGGTGCTTGGGATTTTTGACCTTCAGAAGGGTGACACCTTGTACATCTTGGTGGGACAGCAAGGAGAAGATGCCTGCCCTCATGTAAGTAACCACTGTTGGATTTTTTGATTTTTTCTTTATATGTTATTTGTTAAGCAGTTATTATATTCTTGGCACTGTACTAAGCACCGGAGTAAATGCAAGCTAATTAGGTTTGACACAGTGCATGTCCCATGTGGGACTCAGCCTTCATCTCCGTTTTACCGATTAGGTAACTGAGGCACAGAGCAGTGATGTGACTGCCCAAGGTCACACAACAGAGAAGTGGCAGAGGTGGGATTAGAACCCTGGTCCTCTGACTCCATTAGGCCACACTACTTCTAACCTGGATCAGCTACTCAAAAATACCATCGACCAAAATCCTTGGAATCACAATGTGGCTTCAGATCGCAGCATGGAGAAGTAGACTTGACCTGTGTAGTATGTCAAATATAGGCAAAAACCAGAGAGCAGCAACAAGACTTCATTCAGTTTTCATTGAGCTCACAACAGCATCTGATTCCCTTAGTAGATCTGGACACCTTTTTTTTAATATTATCTGTTTAGCGCTTACTACATGCCAGTCACTATACTAAGTGCCAGGGTAGATACAAGCAAATCAAGTTAGACATCATCCATGTCCCAGATGGGGTTCATAGCCTTAATCCCCACTTTACAGATGAGGTAACTGAGGCACAGAGAAGTGAAGTGATTTGACCAAGGTCACACAGCAGACAAGTGGCAGAACTGAGCTTAGAACCGAGATCCTACTGACTCCCAGGCCCGTACTCTGTCCACTAGACCACACTGCTCCTCTATTGCGTTGTACTCTCCCAAGTGCTTAGTACAGTGCTCTGCACACAGAAATACCATTGATTGAAGTAGACCACTGAATCCAGACAGCCAGGATACCATCTGGGAGATGGTAAGCAAATAGAGTATGGCTTCAGCATAGTTTTAGGCACCAAATTAAATTAAAGGATTAAAAAGCTGTCAGATCATCCAAACTTCCCTAACCGCTGGGAGACATGGACTCTACACAGACTCCATCTCCCTGAGCAATTTTAACCAGGTCATGTACAGGCCAAACTCAACGTCAAATGGCAAGTGACAGGGCCCCAAAACAGTGAAGTCAATCCCCTAACTCTGAAGCCTCAACACAGCTGTTCTGGATGGGCTATGTGAAGAGAATGGCTAACCATAGAATTCCCAAACAGCCGCTCTATGACCATTTGAAACTGGGAAATCAAAAGCAAAGGGAACGGAGGTAATATTGCAAGGGCATGGCCAAACTAAGCCTCAGATGATGCCACACCGTATCTGAAAAGTAAGTCATCTGCCGGCATGGTACATCACGATTAAGAGAGGAGCATCCCTTTTTGAGCAGAGATTTTATCAGGATCGGGAGTCAAGGAGGCAAAAGCAGAAACAGCTTCAAGTGCTGCAAACCAGACAGTGAGACACAGGAGACATATGGGTGTGCATAGGGTGGATGGGACTGGGGGTTCTACGTTGGCCTTTTCAGCCATCTAAGTGGCCATAGGGGGATTTCCCAGTCAGTGGTGGCATCTTTAAATGCTAAGGACATATTCCTTATGTGTGAGTGGGTGTATTTATGCAATGCAGGAAATACACAGGACACAATCTCTTCCCTCCTCTAGGGGCTAACACTTTATGATACGGGAACTGAAATGTTGTTCTCTAGCCACATATTTCCTGCCTCTAAATATTGACCAAACCTGGGAGTCATTTGGAATGCAGGACTATTTTTTAATGATATTTGTTAAGCACTTACTGTGTTCCAGGCAGTAAAAATAAAAACTGTGGTATTTGCTAAGAGATTACCCTATGCTAGGCACGGTACTATGTGCTGGGGTAGCTACAAGGTAATCAGGTTGGACACTGTCCATGTCCCACATGGAGCTCTCAGTCTTAATCCCCACTTTACAGATGAGGTAACTGAGGCCCAGTGGAGTGACTTGCCCAAGGTCACACAGCAGACAAGTGGCAGAGCCAGGATTAGAACCAGGTCTTTCGGACACCCAGGCCCTTGCTCTAGCTACTAAGCCAGTAGTTGGCTTTAGCTTTTTGTTTTGATATGTACTGCAGCATTCTGATTTTATCTGGGGTGTTTTCCTTTGTCTTATACCCACGATCTCATAACAATTCAGATTTTCATTGAGATGTCGCCCTTCAGAACTTCTTTTGTCTTATGCAAACAGCCCCTTGGGAATAGTGTGTGATGAAGAAGCGGCTGAGAGTCAGGCCACCAAGTAGAATGGCAGCGGGAAGGACCCTAGAAAGCCAAGATTGGTGCTAAAGAGGGAGGGATTCCAGAATGTGAGGAGTGATCAGGGCCCAACCAAGTGTGCTCAGGGGATCCCAGGCCAGCTCCGGAGGCCAATACGTGTGTGCGCCTTTCCGGAACTGAAGTGCCACATGGGTAGCGGTCGGCACAAAATAAAGGGGACACGGTCCCTCCATCCACCCTCGGGTGTGGGGGGTGAGTCACCCGAGGTGCCTCTAATATGATTCTGGGGATGAGCTGCCTGCAAACCCCCTACCTCAGCCCCAACCTAAGTTCCCTTCCAGATGTGAGGAAAAGAGCATTGTCCTCAACATGAGGAAAAGAGCATTTGCCTAACCCACCCAGGGCCCGAACTCCCCTTCCAAGATTCCAAGGGACTCTGTGTTTGGGTTTGATCCCGGCTCTGTCTCTGCTGGCTGGGTGACCTTGGGCAAGTCATTTAACCTCTCTGTGCCTCCATTTCCTCATCTGTAAAATAGGGGCTAAGTGTCCACTCTCCCTTAGACTGTGAGCCCCATGGGACAGGGGCTGGGCCCGACCTGGTTACCTTGCATCCACCCCAACATCCAGCTCAGGGCTGGCATGCAAACACACACACACACATACACAGAGTAGGCACCTACAAATGCCACAGTTATTAACGTGGCATCGGCTGAGAGCCACCCCCTGGATGCCGGCGTCTAAAATCCAGAGGCAGAGCCGGTGAGGCAGTGGCTGGGAAGGGTGAGAAGGACAGAGGTAAGGGCAACCAGCTGTGGGGAAGTGGTGTCTAGTACAGCCGAACCAGTTGGCGTGTGGGGTTAAGTCAGAAGGAGCAGAAGAGAGAAAGGGTAATGTGAGTGGCCTCGGGGATGAGACATTTCCTTCCTCCAGCTTTCATTTAGCCACCACAATCAGGACGTTCCAGCGAGCTATAATGTATGAAGTCATTAAATTACAAGCTGCTGTAATTTTAGTGAGAATTTATTGAGTGCTAATGTAATCCTTTCATCTAAGTAGAGAGATTGCATTGACTTCTGGAAGGGACTTTTACTTGATTGGATTGTAATCAGTTATGTCTTTCATATGACTACTTTTTTTTTTAATTCAATTGTAATCTACTTGTTCCTCCGGGTGGCTGCACTTTATCATTTTATTAATCAACCTACTTGCTCTCGAACTTTGGACTTCATTTAGAAACCCACCGGGTTCCAAATCGCCTTTGGCCGGCAGCTTCGGGTAGTCGTGTTTTAGGGAGTGGGAAAATAAGTCAAAATGCAAGGAGCTTCCCTAACTCTTCCCCATTAAGAAAATGATCCATGTGAGCATGGGAAAAAAGGGTTTGAGTTAGTGTTTTCTCCAGACTTCCTGACAGCTGTTTTTTTCAACTCGACATCAGCCGGGGTTTGAGTTGGGTTGATCATTCCCTGGAATCAATTTCTTTTAATTTAGGGCCACGAACTGGTTGGGCAGAGTTGGGATTGGAGAAGGTTCAGGGAAATAGGTTGTGTCTTCCCAGCCTCATTTCCCTTTTCACCAGTCCTCCCTTGTCACTCTTTCCTTGTCCTACACCCAGTTCCACCCTCTCCCTTCCCCCATCCCTTGTTTCTACTATACAAATACCAACAGGTCCTCAGCTGAATACCCAAAATAGGTTGGGTTTAGTGCAGAAAGGGCAGAGACAAAAAGGGTGATGGAACAAGATTTATTCAAGCTTCAGGGGCAACTAAATCCTCTTGCCAGGTGCAAGAATCTCTCTCTCCTCCCCTCAGGTAACCCCCACGTCCCTGGCTTTTTCCAAAGATCTCATCATTCACGTCCCAGCCAATCACGTCTCTCAATCAATCAATGGTATTTTTTGAGCACTTTCTGCAGTGCTCTGTTCTAGGCTCTCGAGAGTCCAACACAGTTGGCAGACTGGATTCCTGTCTTCAAGGAGCTTACGGTCTAGCCTGAGCCAATCTTTCAGGAACAAGTTCTGATTGAACCAACAGCCAATTTGGAAGGATGCTGGAAACTTGCAACTCTGAGGTCTGTGTATGTAGCTGATTCTGGCAAAGACCAGAAACATTAGTCTCCACCACTGAAACCCCCTCTAAGAAGCCCCTCTCTCAGCACTTTGCCCACCTGGTCAGTCAATTGTATTTATTGAGTGCTTACTGTGTGCAGAGCACTGTACTAAACACTTAGGAAAGTACAATAGAAACCACAACAGACATATTCTCTGTCCACATCGAACTTACAGTCTAGAGGGGGAGGCAGACATTAATATAAGTAAATTACACATATTTACATAAGTGCTGTTGGGCTGGAAGGGAAGATGAATAGAGGGAGCAAGTCAGGGTGATGCAGAAGGGAGAGGGAGAAGAGGAAAGGAGGGTTTTGTCAGGGAAGGCCTCTTGGAGATTTACCTTCAATAAGGCTTTGAAGGGAGGGAGAGTAATTGTCTGTTGGATATGAGGAGGGAGGGAGTTCCAAGCCAGAGGCAGGATGTTGGTGAAAGGTCGGTGGCAAGGTCGGTGGTACAGTGAGAAGGTTGGCTTTACAGGAGTGAAGTGTGAGGGCTGGGACAGTGGTGAGGTGATGTAGGAGGGGGCAAGTTGACTGAGTGCTTTAAAGCCAATGATCCAGCTAGCTTAAGTGGCTCTGGGGGTTCACTATCAACCATGAACATTCCCAGGCCAATCAGAAAGCCATCCTATAAAGCCAGAGCCTCATCTACACCAAGAGCTGGCATTCTCAATTGGCCCCCACAAAAATGGATTTTAAAATCCCTCTTCAGGGAGATTGAAAACAAGGGTGGATGTGCTGGGTTGGTCAAGCAGCCAGCAGGATCTCCTTTTTTCGTTTCCTCAGCCCCCAGGGCTGCTGGTCTACTGTAACACAAATGCTTTGCTGTACTCGTCATCCCAGAAGCCCTTACAAAGCCAGAGAGAGCGGGAGTTATGCCTGGTGCTCCTGCCCCCAGAACCCCTAATCACCCAGACCTTTAGCTCCCAGACTCCTCCCGGCCCTAAGTCCACTTTAAAAATAGCAGATTATTTCCATCATTAAATCTTAAATGTCAAACACAAAAAAAATTACATCTCAGCTATTTACCTAGATATTTCTCAAGTGGAGATCACTGGAGCCTCTAAGTGCTTTAGCATAAGTACTGACTCATAATCATAATGTCCAGTGGCAGGCTTCAGTGCAGCATTACAAATTTGACGTGTTGGCATTTCCTGTTGAGAGAAAAATCCTTCATGGGGTCAGACCAGTGTAGGAAATTCAGAATTAGCTGAGAGTGCAATGCTCTCCACATGGAAATGCTCACTACATTTACCTCAGGGACAGAGAAGAGAAGAGGATCTTGGAGAGTCAGAAGGAATGTAGAGAAGAATTATAAATATTGAGTCCCACACAGAGGCTGTGAGCAGCCGGCAGGACCCTCTGGCTGTCGCCCAAGGCTGGTTAAATGAGGGGCAGAAAGCATATGCCCTCCCACCACCCACTGAGAACAGTACACCTCCTTTTTGTGGTATTTGTTAAGCATTTACTATGTGCCAGGCACCTTCCTAAATGCTGGGGTGGATACAAACTGGTCAGGTTGGACCCAGTCCATGTCCCACATGGGGCTGACAGTATCAATACCCATTTTACAGATGAGGTAACTGAGGCCCAGAGAAGTGACATGCCCAAGGTCACACAGCAGACAAGTGTGAGAAGCAGCATGGCCTAGTGCATGTTCCAGTCAAGGGCCTGGGAGTCAGAAGGACCTGGGTTCTAACCCCAGCTCCCCCACTTGTCTGCAGTGTGACCTTCGACAAGTCACTTCACTTCTCTGTCCCTCAGTGACCTCATCTGTTAAATGGGGATTGAGACTGTGAGACAGGGACTGTGTCCAAACCAATGTGCTTGTTTCTAACCCAGGTCTCAGTATGGTGCCTGGCACACAGTAAGCTCTTAACAAATATCATTATTATTATGTGGCAGAGCTGGGACGAGAACTCAGGTCCTTCTGACTCACAGACCCTTGTTCTATCCACTAATAATAATAATATTGTTGGTATTTGTTAAGTGCTTACTAGGTGCAGAGCACTGTTCTAAGCACTGGGATAGACACAAGGGAATCAGGTTGTCCCGCGTGGGGCTCACAGTCTTAATCCCCATTTTACAGATGAGGTAACTGCTTCCCTGCCTGGGTTCTGCTCCGCTAGGCCAACTGGCAGGCCTGGAAGGAGCCATTGGCGAGGGGCGCCAGTGGGATTTGATTGGCCATTCCCTGTTGTTGTGTGGGGTGAGAGCTGCTGGGGAGGTGTCCTGGCCTCCCCTTCTGGCCAGGAGAAAACTAGGGCCAAGGGACCACTCCAGGAGGACGGCACTTGCTACAGCCCTTCCCTCTGCCCATTACCTAAAGGGAAACCCAGCTAAATAGTGCTTGCCAAGGGGCCCTTGGTAAATTTCTTAATCAGAGCGACAGGTGGCAGTGGGAGACTTTGGGAGCCCACGAGTGGAAGGCCTGAATCAAAAATAAGGGCTGAGAACCACTCCCGGGCTCATGCTCTCTGTTCCCCTAAGGACTCCAACTCAGAAGAATTTGGGTTCTACTCCCAGCTCCTCCACTTGTCTGCTGTGTGACCTTGGACACGTCACCTCATTTCTCTGTGCCTCAGTTATCTCATCTGTAAAATTGGGAATTAAGACTGAGTCCCATGTGGGACTACCCTAATGCTTAGTACGGTGTCTGGCACATAGTAAACGCTGAACAAACGCCATTAAAAAAATGAAACTCTCTCATTCCCTCCACAGACAAACCATGTGATCCAGAAGGTCTGCATCGGAGAGAGTAATGTGATTGAAGAGGAAATCCAAGTGAACCGAAGTGTCAATGAGTGGGCAGGAGGAGGAGGTGGTGGGGGAGGAGCCACGTACATATTTAAGGTATGGACCCTTCCTCCTCTCGCGGCACTGGCCTCATTGACAACCACCTGCCCCTTCTACCATCCATCAGACCACCGAATCCGCCCGGGAAATCCCTTGCTCTCCCGACCCGTTCCCCAGAGTATTTGCCCTGCACCACAACAGGATAGGTGGGTGAACCCCCTATTCCTCTCTGGCTCCTGGTAGCCCTTCTGCACAGGGAATTCCCAAGCTCTCACCCTAGACCTTTCAGGCCAGGGCTTCATCTCTCTCTGTGTTACCACGACAGCGGAGCCACCTGTCTTGTAGATAGTCTCGCCCACCTAACTGTACTATACTGATAGACTTTTGGGCTGCTTTATATAACAGTTATTTCCATTATCAAGACTATATCCAACCCAGTATTTTTTTATGGTATCGGTTAAGCACTTAGTATGCGCCAGGCACTGTAGTAAGCACTGTGTTCTATCTCCGACAGTGAAAACTGGGCGCCAGGAGGAATCAGTCAGTCATTTGATCATATTTATTGAGTGCTTCCTTGTGCAGAGCATTATACTAAATGCTTTGGAGAGTACAGTACAACAAAATAACAGACACATTCCCTGCATAAAACAAGCTTATAGTCTTGAGGGGGAAGTGATGGTGGGTCTCTTTGATGTTTAGGGACCGACCATCTCATGTCCCTCATTGTCCACCACGGACTGCTCTTCCAAGCCTTTCCCTACTGATATTTTCTGCCTGCGTGACAACTCCCTGTGGTCCATAATCCTGCCCCCTGCATCATGAAGCCGTGTGTCCTCTGGGAATTCTCATTAAACCTGGGGCTTGGAGCCTAACAGACACTCCGCTGTCCGGGCCGAAGAGGAGCTGGGCTTTATTTCTTTGCATTTTCTATCCTCCCAGATTCTGGACGGGGAGCCGGTCCCTTTGATTGTTGCGGCAGGAGGTGGTGGCCGAGCGTACAGGGCCAAAACAAACCCGCTGCACCCAGAGAGACTGGAAAATGACTCCTCCGTTCCAGGGCTGAACGGCCATTCAGGAGCCGCAGGTAATGGGAATAGATGTTCCTACTGGGGTGAGAGCAGCGTGTCCGGCTACTAGCAGACGGGATTTGCCCGAAGTTTGAGGCAGGGCCAGAGTAGTCCTCTGGGCCCGTGGAAAGAGCCATTCATTCTTTCCAGTCACCAGAGTATGATTTAGCGTCCACTTAACAGCAATTTCCCTTCCCCCTAAATACAGTAAATCTTACCCCGAGCCTTCAGGGGGGTTTACAGCTACCCTCTCTGGATACTGTTCTCTCAGTGTTTCTATAACACTGAATGATGAGTCTGGATGTTCCCAGGGACTTTATCTGGACTCATGCATCACCGTGATTTTCAGGCTTTAAGGAAGACTGGGTGCATCTGGAAATGGCATTAACTCTTTCAAACCTCCAGCACGCAGACCGGCGCACCAAAGCAATATTGTATGGATCGGTCCTGCAAGGGCTTAAACAGCTTCCACGGTCGTTCTACTGACATGAGCCTTCGGTTGCATGTTGGTTTTTCTCATCAAAGTCACGTGGGGAGATCAATTGCACTCCAAAGCCTCATCTTTGAATATCTGTAGAGAGAGCCGACCCAGAGGGCTAGCTTAGGCACCAGGAAAATCTGGCCCAACGTATTACATAAGAGTGTTTAGCCAGAACTCTCAGGGTGGTTTTCAGGAGCATCTTTGACCTCCGTGTCCGTGAAATACAGGATGTTGACTGAAACCTAAGTTGTGGAAGACAGAGCAGGTAGAGAAGCATGTGTAGAAAGTTTTGGGATGCTAAGAGTGTTAAGATCAAAGGCTCTTCGGATCAACATTAATCCAAGCGCTTCTGCGCCCGCCCAAGGAATGCACATGGCCAGTCTCTTGCCACCGTATTCCACCGAAGAGTAGAGTAAGCCCCATCCAACTGCTGGATTGAAAAGGAATCTTGAGGAGACAGCGACACCACTTCAACAATCTCCTCAACATTCTTCGCACTATTGAGGATTAGGGTCTACTTACCTACCAGCAGCAGGTGAAGAACTGACTTTCACTTCTAAGACCTGATTGAAGTGATACTGGAGTCAGAGCTAAGAAGGCAAATTTCTTGGATCTGATGGTATACCTTCTTAGAGCTAGAGCAAGGAGGGGATGTGTCACCTGCCCAGCCTCTCCCTCAGATTATGTACCCTGAGAAAATGCCAAAGGATTTCAAGGTTGCCACAGTCTTTATCATCTGAAAGGGAGAGAACTGATTGCGGAAACTGTTGTGACTGGCAAGATCCCGGCCACAATCCTCTAGGATTATTTCTTTTTCCTTTTTTATGGTATTTGATCAGCATTTACTAGGTTCCAGGCACTTTGTTAAGAGCTGGACACAGTTGATGTCCCACACGGGGCTCACAGTCTTAATCCCCATTTTACAGATGATGTAATTGAGGCACAGAGAAATCAAGTGACTTACCCAAGGTCACTCAGCAGATAGGTAGTAGAATGGGGACTAAGGTTTTAAAGAACACCACTAAGCACTCCCTCCCAGGACTAAAGTGGGACTACAGAACTCCCTCCCAGAATTAAAGTGGGCGCAGAAAACATGATCTTTGCTCCAAGTGTTAGATCCTGAAGAAACCACTTCAACATCTCTGTGCGGTGTTTGCAGATCACACAGGAGCATTCGACAGTGTCAGGAAACTTTGGCAACTCCTGAAAAAGTTTGACTGCCCTGAAAAGTTTAAAATGATCATGAGGCTACTCCATGGTTACATGCTGGAGAAGCAGCTTGGCCTAGTGGATCGAGAGGGAAAACAGGCACATTCAATAAACAGACACGTTCCCTGCCCATGACAAGCTTATCTTCACACTGCTCCAAGGACACCTGCTCTCAGAGAGGAAGGGTAATCTCCCAGTGATTCAGTGACGGAGCCAAAACCCGATCGTGGTAACCCCCACCGAAAGCCTTCTCCGGAACACCCCCGTTTCACTTGAACAAAGCAAGACCTCTATGGAAAGACCCCTGTTTTGGTCCTGATGAATCAATCAATTGTGTTTATTGAGTGCTTACTGTGTGCAGAGCGCTGTACTAAGCACTTGGAACTCTAGGTCCATCTAAAGCCAAGAGGAGAGGGAACAGGAGTGGGCCCAGTTCTTCAGTCGGAGTTTTGGAGACCCCTTAGTTGGCGAGTAGAGAAGATACACCCCCGCCCTCCCCACATCAGCCCAAACCAGGGGGTGCTGATACATCTGCCTGGATCATATCAGTCAATCATATTTAATTCATTTGATACCTGCAGAAGCAAAGCCAGAAGGCTGAGATTGCTATTATCTGTTTCCTCTCAAGGCAGCTGTTTCAGAAAAGACCAAATGCCAATTCATTTTCCTCTACTTTATTCCCCAGAGTAAGTCCTGGTGGGGAGGGGGAGAGGAAAGGCCTTAGATTAACAATTTAGATTTTATTTTAGATTGATTAGTCCCACAGAGACACTCAACACCGATCTATTTCTTGTGAAGTCTGAAAAGGAAAGTGTGGGTGGGAGGGGGGAGATGAAGACAGCGAAAGAACATCTAGGATCCTAACATCCAGATTTATAGAGATGCCCCGAGGAGCCATGACTCTAGTGGGTGGTTGGGACATCCGAAAGGCCGGGAAGAAAATTTTTGTCGATAAAGGAGATGCTTCTAACAGATAGGGAAGATAAGCCCCTGGATAAACCTTCTCTTCCAGTAGCCCCTTTGCTTCTCAGTGCTTGGAACATTTTACAGACATGCACACTTCCCAGAAGCCATGTCTGCAGAGCCATAAAGTTCTGCTCCTTTTAAAAGGGAGGGAAAAAAATCCAGTTCCAACCTCCAACCGTGGCTTGAGATTGTCTCCCCTCCCTGCTAGCTTCCTCAACCACCATCTCTTTGATCCATTCTCAGAGAGCCAGATCGTCTTTCCGCTTTCACAGGTGGGTGTGTCAAGATCCTTAAGCCAAACCCCAGCCCCCCCCCAGAAAGCCTGTAGCAGGCAGGCCTGGGAGGGAAGCTTCCTCAACCTCAGTCCCTCCTCCTTTCCCCTGCCTTCACTCGAACATGCACCTGAGGGGAAGACAAGACCCAGAAAGGAGCTTGGATTGCCTCACTGCCTCATGGTCAATCCACAGCAGAACTAGGAATGGACCCTCAGGGTCTCAGACCACAATGACTCCCCCGGGAAAGGAACTGATGAAATCCTAAACCCCTGTCATCCTCCTCAGATGGTGATTCCCATGTGGGACAGGGACTGAGTCCACCCTGATATTATTAGTATTATATATCTACCCCAGCAATTAGCACAGGCTTTGGCACATAGCAAATTCTTCTCATTTTTTAATAACGATCTTTTTTATGGTATTTGTGAAGTGTTTACTATGTTTCAAACAATGCTATAAATGCAGGGGTAGGCAAAAATTGAATTAGGTCAGACCCAGTCCCTGTCCAGCATGGAGCTCACGGTTTAAATAGGAGGGAGAACAGGTATCCCCATTTTACAGTTGAGGAAACTGAGGCACAAGGAAGTAAAGTGACTTGCCCAAGGTCACACGGCAGGTAATTGGTAGAGCCGGAATTAGAACCCAGGTCCTTCTGACTCCCCGGCCCATGCCCTCTCCACTACGCCATGTTGCTTCTCCCCTGCCCCATTCCCCGTTCACCATTAGGCAAAGCCAACGTCTCCTCGCATCGGGGGTGTCTGTGTTTTCTCCCCTGCAGGTGGCGGAGGTGGCTGGAACGATAAAACCTCCCTGCTCTGGTCGGGAAAGTCCTTGCTGGAAGGTGCAACAGGAGGAAAATCCTGCCCCCAGGCCATGAAGAAGTGGGGGTGGGAGACAAGAGGGGGTTTCGGAGGGGGTGGAGGGGGGTGCTCCTCAGGTGGAGGAGGCGGAGGATATATAGGTAAAGATGCTTCGTGTTCAAGGTGTCAGTCCCCCTTCCCTTAGTCCTAGCGGTCGGTCAGTCGGGCACTAGGCTGAATTATCCACCCCCTCGCTCCTCGCCCCTTCCCTTGTTCCCCCCGCCCCCCCGCCCCTTCCCTCCCCACCCCTAGCTTGCGTGGAGCTCTGTGCTGTGATAGGCCGTGCACGCCTTCCTCTCTGGGCTGGGGCTGACCGGGGAGGGGGTGTCGGGAAGCCCGGGACTCAGTGTCCGCCGGGGAGCCACGGTCTTGCTTCGGCACTTCCGAAGAGACCACCGGCCTCAAGACCCCTCCGTGGTTCTTGCTCCTCGGTGATGGGGTCTGAGGTCATTCCATGGGGCCTCCCAGAGAGGTGTCAACGTGAAAGCCCTAGAGATTGAATGCCACCGAGGGGGGGCAGCAACAGTGTTTCTCCACGCCTCCCCCTCTCCCTGCAGTTGCCCAGTGATGTCAAGCTGGCCGGGCCTGGACAGCCCCCTAAGGGACTGACCAATGGCTTCTATCTGCCCCTAGCACCCCCAACTCACCCCTGCTGTCTTCCCCCTTCACTGCAGATAGAAGCCACTTCCCACCCAGCACGACCCAGGTCCGGGGTAATTGGATCAGCCCGTTTCCCCGTTCTCTCAAGTCCCCTGGCCCCGGAAGCCACCCACGCCCTGGGTTCAGTGACCCTAGCGGTCCTCTTCCGGACTCGGGGCCAGGGCGAGGGTCGGCCGCTAGAGTCCAAGAGGAAGAGGGTTGGGGGTGGGCTGAGGGTAGGGATGTCCCGACAGATGAGGGTGATGTGCATGCCCTGTGATATCCGTATGATGTTCTCATGCCTTGTGTAAGATGCTTGTGTTTACCATGTGCTTTCCTTTCGCAAGGGTGGGGAGGGCCAAGAGTGAGGGAGGGGGCAGTGGGAGGACCAACCGGACCCCTGGGACAGAGGCCAGGAACCCCCGAGAGGGGCAACTGCCGGCCAGCAGTGTACCCCCCTGACTCACCTCCACCCGTCGCTCCCTGGTATGTCCGGGGAGGGAGGAGTGTGAGGGCAGGAGGCAGTCTTCCCTGGGATGGGCTAGAGGCAGCCCCCCTCCCAGCCAAAGCCAAGAGGTGGAGGCAATTAGCCCCCAGGACACCTTCCTTGTGAGTCTCGAGGGGCGGGCTGATCTGCCCCTCGGTAACCCCCGGTCCCTAAGGGGTCAGGCCGGGGGCGCTGTAGAGAGGTCGCCAGCCCCCCGGGGAGGGCCCAACTCAGAACAAGCTAGGACACCGCCCTGGATGGCTCCTCGGATATGGAGGGCCCTCTGATTAAAGCCTGGTGTCCTCAAGTCTCTGGGCCCCCACCTCCCCCGCCCCGAGTCCCTGGGTGCCCCCACGAGGCCCCGGGCGCCCCCCACGGTTCTGGGCCTGGGGCAGACCAGCAGTCCGGCTCACTGCTCACCCTTCTCCAGCATGCTGTCAATCCCCGCATGTGTTTCGTAGCGTCGGGCGTTCGCCGCGGGATGATAAACTCCTCTCTGATTCGCCACAGGGGGCGACGCGGCCATGGACAATGACCCCGAGGTGGACGGGGAGGATGGGGTGTCTTACATCAGTCCACTGGGCATCCTGTACACCCCGGCTCTGAAAGGTACCCCTCCCCCAACCCCGACTGCAGCCAGCCCCTGCCGGCCTCGGGACGACACGCTGCCCCGGCCAGAGGAGCCTACCGTGATTCACTGTGAACGGGAAGTCACCCAGCCCAAACAGGCAGCCGTACACGCATGCACAGATGTCACTTTAGAGACGTTCACCTGCCCCCTGCCACGGGAGCCCCTCCCAGGCCCCCGGAGCACAGGCCCGCTCCCAGACCCCCAGAGGACTTGGCGGGATGGTGACATTTTCCCGGCTCTTTTGTTCCTCCAGTGATGGAGGGCCATGGGGAGGTGAACATTATGCAGCACCTAAACTGCAGCCACTGCGAGGTGGACGAGTGCCACTTGGACCCCGAGACCCACAAGATTATCTGCTACTGTGATCACGGCACAGTGCTCGCTGAGGACGGGGTCTCCTGTGTAGGTGAGTAGGCCTGGGGAGGGCCAGGGTGGAGGGTCAAGGAGGATCAGCGGGCACATGGCGCTCATGCTGACTTGCGGCAGCTCATTTCCGTAATTCCTCGGTTCCTTCCCCTGCCCCCCGTGTCCCTTTCCCCACCGCTACCCCTGCTGGGTGATAAGGTAATAATAATAATTATGGTATTTGTTAAGTACTTACTATGAGTCAAGCAGTTTTCTAAGCCCTGGGGTAGATACAGGTTGTCCCACGTGAGCTCACAGTCTTAATCCCCATTTTGCAGATGAGGTAATAAGGCCGAGAGAAGTTAAGTGGCTTGTCCAAGGTTACACAGCAGACAAGTGGCATCCGGGATTAGAACCCACATCTTCTGACTCCCAAGGCCACGGTCTTTCCACTAAGTCGTGTTGCTTCTCTAGTAGAAGGGTGGAGAGTGCCACTCCTGGTGGACAGACTCTCCAAGCAGGAGCCCTGTTGACTTCCACTAACCAGGGCTGCAAGTTTTCTGCTGCTTCCGGATTATGGCTGCCCAATCTGGGGAGGCCCCTCCAGGATGGAAAAGTCCCATCCATGGAACTGGGGAGGGGCAGGGGAGCAGAAATGCTCCAATCGGCTCTGACCCCGGGAGCACCACAAATCCCACCTGGAGCAGGCTACTCCATGATTCAGCCACTTGGGACAGGAGCAGAGTAGAGGACCGGAGACCCTCCCAGTCACTGCGATTGGCCAGTCCCTGGGGACCTCTGGAGAGGCAGGATCCATTATTCCAGGTTTCATCCGGCCCTGGTGGGGCCTTGTCTCTCGGCTAGCTCCGTCAGTAGGCTGCACTGAAGAACGCTGGCTGGGCGTTCACTGCCGGGGAGGTACCTGGGGAGTGGGAGAGAGAGAGAGGTCACGTTGAGGAGGGAAGCAGATTAACCATATGTGCCAGTGGGGTGGGGGGTCGGGGAGGCAAGGCCGTGTAAGTAGAGCCGTTCGTGATCATCTAGAAATCTATCAGTGTGGCACTAATACTGTCCCAGAGACTTCCACTGATTGGATTACTGTGTGCAGTCATTATTCTTTGGGCCAAGGGTGCCGGCCAATTTTAAATCATGCCAAGGGACCTCAGCCTGCTGATCTGACACTTCCAGCACTATCTGTTGGTCACAGCTGTTCCTGAGAGAGTCACGCTGCCTTAGAGTCGCTCGGTGCCTGCGAGGATCATCGATCAATTAACCGTATTTATTGAGCGCTTCCCATGTGCAGAGCACTGTACTAAAGCACTTGGAAGAGTAAACTTGTCCTCTGGACTGTAAACTCTAGGCAGAAACATTTCTACTAATTCTATTGTATTGTACCCTCCCAAGCACTTAGCAGAGTGCTCTGCATATAGTAAGTGCTCAATAAATATCATCGATCGATTGATACAGTGCAACTGAGTTGATAGACACATTCCCTGCCCACAACAAGGTTAAGGTCTAAACTTTACATCACCCTCATGAGCAATCTATCATTGCATTTTTCAGAAGGGGTTTCACTTATTGGTCTTGCAGCCACAGAAGGAAAAAAAAAAAAGGTTGCAAAACTGATAGGGTGGGTTCTAGAATGTACAAATTTCACACGTGAATTCCAGAAGTCCACACCTAAAAGAGTTGCAGTTCTAAGTTAAGGTGATTTTCTAAATGGGGGTGGCGGGGTGAGCAGAGGGGTCAATGTCACTTGTCTCTTGACGGCGACAAGAAGGGGGACTCTGACCTCCTTGGCTCCCACAGACCCCTAGCTCCTCAAAAGCCATCTCAGGTGGGAGAGGTGGAACTGAAGGCCTGGAGAAGCTGGAGTCCCCAGCCCCAGTGCGAGCACTCTAGCCAGACGTTCTCGTTGACTCCCTTTTCTCCCACTGCCTTCCAGCATCTCCAACAACGTCCCCGCACCTGCCCCTCTCTCTAATCCTGTCGGTCGTGACTTCTGCCCTCGTGGCTGCCCTGGTCCTGGCCTTCTCGGGGATCATGATTGGTGAGTCCACCGGGGCCCGGGTCGGAGGGAGAGACTGCCACAGTGTGGACTCCCAGCTCTTTGCTTGTGTGGGTGTGCTTGTGTGTGTCTGTCTGGGGTTTTTTGTATGATAATTGTGTCTGTGTGGGTTTCGGGGGGGATTTTTTTCGTATTTGTTGAGTGCTTACTATATGTCAAATACTGTTCTAAGCATTGGGGGAGATACAAGTTCTTCAGGTTGGATACAGTCCCTGCCTACATGGGGCTTATGTTGGAGGGAGGAGGAGGATTTAATCCCCATTTTACAGTTGAGGGAACTGAAGCCCAGAGAAAGTGAATGACTTGACCAAAGACCCCCAGAAAACAATTGGCCAAGTTGGGATAAGGACCCAGGTCCTCTGGCTCCAAGGCTACTTTCTCTGTGTGTGCATGTGTGTATAGATGTGTATGTTTGTGGCAAAGTGTCCAAACACATCCCTCATGTAGATCAGCACCATCAGAGCCACCAGGGAGAATCAGAAGGTCATTCTGGAGGAAAAAGTGAAAGAGCAACTCCTCGCTATCCAAATGCATTTGTAGATAGAACATGGCAAGCAGAAAATGAAATTCCCATTTGCCTAGTGAGAGTTCCTGCAGTTCACCAACGATCCAGAGCCTAGCAAGTTGTTTGGCATGGGGAGGGAGGGTGGGGCAGATCCCCCTCTGCCCTGACCTGTGAACTTACTTCTGCCTCTATTCCCCAGTCTACCGACGAAAGCACCAGGAGCTCCAGGCTATGCAGATGGAGCTGCAGAGCCCGGAATACAAGCTGAGCAAGCTCCGCACTTCCACCATCATGACAGACTACAATCCCAACTACTGCTTTGCGGGCAAGACCACGTCCATCAGCGATCTGAAGGAGGTTCCTCGCAAACACATCGCCCTCATCCGGTAAGCCCCTCCCTTCCCGCCAGTAACGTTCCTTATTCCGGGTCTGGAGCTTTGGTCGGGAGGGCCACGAGTTTAGGATCAAGCTCATAACAATAATTGGGCCAATTGTTAAGCGCTTTCTCTGTTCCAAGCACTGGACTAAGTGCTGGGCAGTGTACTAAGTGTTTTCGGGAACACCTCTCAAAATCAGGGTGCTGGAGCCAACTAAGACAGACTTGTGGGAGTTGGGATGGGCCAGGCTGAGTTAAAATGACCCCAATCCTCCCAAGTCAGTCAGCCAATGCTATTGAGGGCTTCTGGCAGCCACAAGTGGCAGCAGATACACAACTCTTCCATTTGCTCCTGGCTGGGGCGACTTTAGGTCTGGGATACGTTTGTCCAGGTCAGAAAATCAGACAGGGTTGTGGATCTGGGATTGCTGGTTGGGCCTTTAGGAGCCCGATTGCCCCCTCACAGCTTGGGACCACTAGGTGAAGATCCAGGGAGCTGGCCCTGACCTTCCCTGTTTCCATCTCATGCCTAGGAGAGTTCTGCAGACTCATACCCAGAGCCAAGGCAACCAGTCGTTTCTTTTTTTCTGGCAAAGAATACGGGGATTTCTTGGAGAAGTGAAATTTTGATCCCAAGCTGAGAAAAACCCCTCCTGGTGATCCTTCTCCTCTTCCCCTCCCACTCCCCATCCTATTTCTCTCTCTCCCTTCTTTTCCCCACCTTTCTCTTCCCCCATATCTCTTTTCCCTACTTCTCTCTCCCCCCAGGTTCTCTCTCCCCACATTGGTCTATCCCCTTCTTCTCTCCCTCTGCCTCTTTCTCTCGTACGTTTGTTTCTTTCCCCCACTTCTCAGTGCACCCTGCTTCTCTCTTCCCCACGTAACATTTCTCCTGCTTCTCTCTCTGCTACTCCTCTCTTCCCTGACCTCTCTCCCCACTTCTCTCTTTCCCTGCTTCTTTCTCTCCCCAATTCTCTTTTCCTCCACCTCTCTTGCACCCACTTCTCTCTTCCCCTGCCTCTCCTCTCCACCTCTCTCTTCCCCCAGAATTTATCCCTTTCCCCACCTCCATTCCCCTGCTTCTCCCCACCTCTCTTTGCCCCCACTTTTTCTTTCTTCCTTTTCTCTCTCCCCATCCCTGCCTCCACCCTCCACATCTCAGTGGGATTTGCAGGATTCATCCAGCAGCATAATCAAGTTTTGACTGGGATAAGGTCCTGTCCCTCCCCACAAGGCAGAATAAATGAGAGGGGAGGAGGGGGAAGTAGGTTTATGAACCGTGGCAATTGATGCCTTCATCCTTGTCTCGCCATAGCTGTTTGGAGAGCCCCTACCCCACTCCTCCAGTGCCTTGCAGAATGTTGTACTGAGGCTTGTGGGGAAGGAGGGACTGATGATTGCTGCTGTCCCCTCAGAAGCCAGTAGTGACCCTGCTGGAGCTGCCCAGATGACCACTCAGCAGTGGGCAGTGCCCTCTCTGACCCCTCAGCCTGCCAGACAGCAGAAAGAACACAAGCCAGGAAAGGCCCAGGGTCAAGCCAGGGGTGGCCATCCATGCTGCCCAGAGATGCCCTGATCCGGCCCACCCTGCCTCCTGCCATCCCAGCCCCACAGCACCAATGTTCATAGCTGTATCCTAAACTATTTCCCCTATTTGTTCTTTATTTTAATTGCTACTCTCCCTCTAGACTGTCAGCTCCTTGCGGGCAGGGATTGCATCTATCAACTCTATTGTACTGTACTCTCCCCATAAATGCTCAATGAATACCACTGACTGATCGCTCAGGCAATACAAATGGCCTGCATTTGAAAACCATACTGCCAACCTCTAAGGCAAGGTTTGGGGCAGGGTTTAGCCCCACAAACAGAAGCTCCTGTCCAAAATATAGTCTGTGCCACTGCACTCCAGCTTTGCTAGCTGTTGCCCTTTCCCTCAGCTTCCTCCTCTCTCCCCTCCACCCATCTCCTCACAAACAACTGCCAAAGTCTGGGTTCTTCTTTGGCCTTGCCCCTCTGTGGCTGTGTCTCTGATTCTTGTCTGCCAGGCTTTTAACTTGTCTGTCTGTGTATACATCTCTCTCTTTCTCTCTCCCTCCCACCTCCCTCTTCTCTCCCTCTCTATCCCCGTCCTCTCCTTCTCTCTTTTCCCCTCTCCCTTTCTCTCTCCTCCTATTTCCCCCTCTCCTTTCTTCCCCCCTCTATTTTCTCATCTCCCTTCCCCATCTCTCTTCCCCCTCTCTTTGCTTCTCTCCCTTTCCCCTTCCTTTCTTTCCGCTCTCCCTTTTCCCCTATATCTTTCCCCCCTCCCCTTCCCCATCTCTCCCCCCACTTCCTCCTCTCACTCCCTACTTCACCCTTCACCTCTGCCCCCGTCCCTTTGTACCATGGAAAACCTTTGATCTTACCCATCTCTCAACTCAGAGATGCTAGCAGTTCAAACAGTATGTGAGTGAAAAATGAATCTGCCTTCTAATCCTCAAGCGATGGTCCACAGCTGTCTTGTTTTGTCTTTTCTCCTGTTCAGGGGGCTGGGCCACGGTGCCTTTGGGGAGGTGTATGAAGGGCAGGTTTCTGGCATCCCCAATGACCCCAGCCCGCTGCAGGTGGCTGTAAAGGTAAGAAACAGTGCCCCTTTCCCCCGGCTCCATCTTGCCTAGCAGAGCCCTGAGGTGGTGTTCCTTGCTGGGGTCCTTCCCGCTGCCAACACCCTGACTTCTCTTTCTCTCCCCTCCAGACACTGCCCGAGGTATGTTCAGAACAGGATGAGCTGGATTTCCTCATGGAAGCACTTATCATCAGGTTTGGCAACATTCTCCAGGGTCCCCCACCGTTGGGCAGTCTTGGGCTGAGGTGGTCTTTATGGCCTCCTCCACTGGTTCCCCGTGCCCCTGAACACCTGGGTTTCAAGTTGCCCTTAGGAAGAAATCCCCAGGCTCGTGGGTCTAGCTGACCCCCAGAGGTCTGTCCACTCCAGCCCAGTGGTCCCTTTTCCCCCTCTTCAACCTTCAAGCTGCAGGCTGTGAGGGCCCAAGAGGAGCCCCAGATTCAATCCTGGGTAATTGAAATCTCCACACAGTGGCAGTCGCGGAGAAAGTGGCCAAGAGCAGGGTGGGTCCAGTGGCAGTTACGGGGCAGTGGCGGCCTCCCCTCACCCAGTGCCTCCCTGGATCATGGCCTTCCCTCTTTTTTTAATGGTATTTGTTAAGTGCTTACTGTATGCCAGGCACCGTACTAAGCGCTGGGGTGGATTTAAGTTTGGAAACAGTCCATGTCCTACGTG
Source organism: Ornithorhynchus anatinus (assembly GCF_004115215.2). Taxonomy (NCBI): domain Eukaryota; kingdom Metazoa; phylum Chordata; class Mammalia; order Monotremata; family Ornithorhynchidae; genus Ornithorhynchus; species Ornithorhynchus anatinus. The sequence goes on from NC_041736.1 coordinate 39,239,902, forward strand.
GAACTCACATTCTTGCTCCCCATTTTACAGATGAGGTAACTGAGGCATAGAGAAGTAAAGTGACTTTGCCCGAAGTCACACAGCTGACAAGTGGCATAGCCAGGATTAGAACCCACATCCTTCTGACCCCCGGGCCCATGCTCTATCCGCTAGGCTGTGCTGCTTCCCATAGGCCGTGCCTCGCTCACTGCCTCCCTGGTTCCTAGCCTCCTCTTGCCCACGGCCCCCACTCTATCACTGCCATGACTCTGTTGTCCTGCCTGTCTGCTGCCCCCTCCCCAGCTGAAATCAAGCCATCTGAGGGTCTCACCTCTCGTTTTCAAGAGGCAGCAATCTGAGATTCCCCCTTCCGAAATGGGGCACAGAGATCAGGTTTGGTGGCCTAATTTAAGGCCTCCAAACAGCATCCCTCACAGCCCTTGTGGGCAGGGGCCCTCCCCACCCCAGTAATTTGGGGCCCAAGATCCCCCCTCCTTTTCGGTCCCCAAGACGCCCTGACCAGGGTCCCTTCTTGTCCCGGCAGCAAGTTCAACCACCAGAACATTGTGCGCTGCATCGGGGTGAGCCTGCAGGCCCTGCCTCGCTTCATCCTCCTGGAACTCATGGCCGGCGGGGACCTGAAGTCCTTCCTCCGTGAGACCCGCCCGCGCCCGGTAAGCTAGAGGCCCGTTTCCTTCCTTTGCGGCTCAGTCCCCGGGAGTGGGGAAGGGGCCGTCTAAAGGTGATGCATTTGGAGGCTGGGCTGGAACCAGTGCCGGGGAACTGAGCAGCCCCGTGAAGGCCCGGATCCCTGGGCTCTGTGCACACATACCCAGCAGCTCCCAGCAGTCAGGCAGGAAGGCAGAAAGGCCTGGGGATCGAGAGAAATGTAATGCCCTCTGCCTCTGCTTCCCATTCTGTTTCCCTGGAACTTTTCTGGGGTGGGGATTCCCTGAATGTGTCTGCTTGCTGGAGCTGACACTGTTGATCAATCAATCAGTCAATCAGTAGTATTTACCGAGTCCTCGCTATGTGCAGAGCACTGTACTAAATGCCTGGGTGAGCACAGTAAAGTAGTAGACCTCATTCCCGCCTTCAAGGAGCTAACAGTCTAGTGGGAAAAACAGGCAGTAAAATAAGCTATAGGTAAAGGAAGGAATAGCGCAGAGAGATAGGTACATAAATGACATGGGGAAGAGGGGTCCCCAAATGCTCAAGCAGCCCAGAATTTCAAGAGGGATAGGGTGAGGAGGAAAGTCTAATCAGGGAAGGCCTCCTGGAGGAGATGTGATTTTGTTAGGGACTTGAAAATGAGAAGAAGGGCTGTATGAAGGGAGAAAGCAGTCCAGAGAGGAAGGAGAGCCTGAGCAAGGTCCGTGGTGAGAGAGAAGAAAAAGAGGCCCAGAGAAGAGGTGGGTGTGAGAGGAGCAAAATTTGGGAGCTGGGATGTATTGGAAGAGGGGCAAGGATAAATAGTGAAGAGAGAGCTGATTGAGTGCCTTAAAGCCAATTGCAAGAGTTTCTGCTTGATATCCACTGGAAAATTTTAATCAGTGTTTTAGAAACATGATCCAAGCAGCAGAGTGAAATATGGACTGGAGAGAGAACAGACTTGGGGCAGAGAAATCATTGAGAAGGCTGATGCAGTTAGTCAAGTCAGAATAAGACAAGTGTCTGGATCAACATGGTGGCAGTTTGGGTGGAAATAAAGAGGTAGATTTCAGAATGGATGTAGAAGATGAATCAACAGGATTTGTTGACAGACTGAATATGGGGGTTGAAGGAGAGCGAATCAAGGATGATGCTAAGATTAAGCTATTGAGAGGCAAGGGAGTATGATGGAGTTGTCAGCTGTGATGTGAAAGTTAAATGGAGGAGAGGATTTGTGTGGGAAGGTGAGGGGTTCAGTTTGGAATATGCTGAGCTTGAAGTGCTGGTGAGATATCCATGAAGAGGTATCCTGGAGGCAGAAGGTATTGTGATACTGCAGAGGAGGAGTCTTGGGGTTAAGAAGGTAGATTTGGGACAGCTACCTCATAATAATAATTGGGGTATTTGTTAAACGCCTACTATGTGCCAGGCACTGTAATGAGTGCTGGGGTAGATTCAAGGTAGTGGGGTCAAACACAGTCCTTGACTCACGTGGGGCTCACAGTCTTAATCCCCATTTTATAGATGAGGTAAGTGAGGCCCAGAGAAGTGAAGTGACTTGCCTAAGCTCACACAGCAGACATGTGGTAGGACCAAGATTAGAACCCACATCCTCTGACTCCCAGGCCCATGCTCTTTCTACTAGGCCATGACTTAGCTTTAGTGGGCAGCCCTGGCCACAGAGAGCAAGCAAACACAACATCACCAGGACATGATGTCATAAGGGTCCAACCTTTTTCTCTCCCTCTTGTCACTCTCATCCTTTCCCAGTCACCCCCTCCCAGGGCTGGTTATCCCCGAGTGTCCATATCCCAGTCCCAAGACCTCTCAAAGCCCCGGGGCCATCTCCTTAACAGTCAGACTGGTAACTGAGGGGGAGATGGCCCCCAGCCTCCCTCTGCCTGAGTTAGAAGTGGCTCACAAGTACGCGGGGACCTGGAGCAAGGTTGTGAGGGAGACGAGGGGTAGGGGGGTGGACCCCCTCCCTGGGGATTCGGGGGTTCGGACAGACTCAGCCAGATAGCAATCGATGCTCTTAAGGGACACGGTGGCTCCTGCCTCCAGTGTCCAGTGCCCCCAGGGTTCTAGGATGCTCCTGGAGGGGCTCTGGGTGGCGTCTCACCCCAGACTGACCATCTCTCCTCTCCTCAGAGCCAGCCGTCCTCTCTGGGCATGCTGGACCTGCTCAATGTGGCGCGGGACATCGCCTGTGGCTGCCAGTATTTGGAAGAAAACCACTTCATCCACCGGTGAGTCAGAGGGATGAGCATCAATCAATGAATCAATGGTATTTATTGAGCACTGACTGTGTGCAGAGCACTGTACTAAGCCCTTGGGAGAGTACAGTATAACAGAGTTGGTAGGTACATTCCCTGTCCATGACAAGCTCACAGTCTAGCCGGGGAGATAGATATTAATACAAATAAATAAACAGTGGATGCATACATATGTGCTGTGGAGCTGAAAGAAGGGCATAAATATAATTAAATGAATGAATGCGTGAATAAAGGGAGCAAATCAGGGCAACGCAGAAGGGAGTGGAAAAAGAGGAAATAAGGGTTTAGTCAGGGAAGGCCTCTTGGAGGAGATGTGCTTTGAAGGTGTCCGAGGAGCCTTCTGTTGGAGGCTGGAACTCGGGACTCCTCGATTACACTGGGACTTTGGGCTCCCTGGAGTCCATTAGCCCTTATTCCACCCGAGTTCCAGCTTCTCCACATTAAATAGCATAATGGGATTGTTGCTGACTATGTTGGCAGGGAAATCATATTCTCCAGAGCCCTTAGCTCTGCATCTGGTCGAGATGGACCCATTCCCAAGGGCCTAATGAATTCCACTAGGGTCTGGTACGCCCCAAAGGGAAGGGAGAAAGCTGAGATGTTACTGTTTCCTAAAACTACTGTAGAGCTAGAAGTAGAACAGTGCTCTGCACATAGTAAGCACTTAAAAAATACCAACATAACATAATTCACTGTCCTTTCCATGTCTCCAATTCCATTTCTTCATTACCTGCTGCTGCCTCCCTCAGACCCCCAAAGGCAGATATGGTGATGGTATTTGTTAAGCACTTACTATGTGCCAAGCACTGTTCTAAGTGCTAGGATAGATACAAGGTTATCAGGTTGTCCCACGTGGGGCTCACAGTCTTAATCCCTATTTTACAGATGAGGGAACTGAGGCACAGAGAAGTGAAGCGACTTGCCCAAAGTCACACAGTTGACACACAGTCCACACGAGTGGTGGAGCTGGGATTAGAACCCATGACTTGAGTCCCAAGTCGGGGCTCTTTCCACTAAGCCATGCTGCTTTTATCTCTTGTCAAAAGTATTGAACGCTTTTCTTCTTTTTATGGGTTTTCGTTTCTCCTCAATGGGCAGACTCAGGCCAGTCCCTTCAGTGCTGAGAAAATCTGAAAGGGAAATAGATTCCCTGACTTCCCTGTCGGCTAAGCTATCCCAGTTCATCAGTGAATGTTTACCACAACTCCAGAACTCCACCACTCCAACTCCTTCTCCCCTGGTTCTGGAAGGGAAAAGTGAGGCCAGGTACCAACTTGGTCTTAGATAAGCAGAGCCCTGGAAAGTCATTTAATCAATCATATTTATTGTATGCTTACTGTGTGCTGAGCACTGTACAAGGAGCTCGTCTTATGATGTTAAATTATCTCTGACCCATAGCGATGCCATGGACACATCCTCCCCGAATGCCCCACTCTCCATCTGCAATTGTTCTGGTAGTGTATCCATAGAGTTTTCTTGGTAAAAATATGGAGGTGATTTACCATTTCCTCCTTCCACGCAGTAAACTTGAGTCTTTGCCCTCGACTCTCTCCCATGCCACTGCTGCCCAGCGCAGTTGGGTTTTGGTTAAGAATGGAATGGTTATGCCTCTGCTTGACTCTCCCTCCAATAGCCAAAACTGGTAGAATACTGGAAACTCTCCAGTGCGATCCTGAGAGGGGACTAAGAGTTTGGGAGAGTACAATATAGCAGTAAACAGTCACATTCCCTGCCCACAGTGAGCTTACAGAATTTGGGCTGTCGGAGAGCCACACCCACTCAGACTTGAGCACCATTCCCCAACTCGGCTAGGCCCCGGATTCTCAGGGGGCAATGGAAGAGGGGAAGCTGCCTAGCCACTGCATAGCCCAGAGCCTAGCCAAGCAAAAGCAAAAGGAAAAGGAGGCTAATTATACTTTTAACTGCTCACCTTTCTTTAGGCTTTATTTCCCACTGATGCTCAGGAAATAAAGTCAGAACAACAATAATAAAAATAGTATAAACCTGGCACCTTCCTTGGGGCCCTAGTTCAGAGGCCCAGAACAATCCACTGCCTCCCCACCACCCGACCTATATTTTATCTATGAGCTCAGATACACAGGTAAATATTTTAAAATTCCAGTGGGCAGTCAGACTCTAAGACTTCATTCGAGCTTGGGCTAGGGGGAGATTGGGATGGCCAGTGAAGCCCTAAAACTCTAACCCCTGGTCTCCAAGCAAACTTACCCTTTATTCTCATTCTCCTCCCTAGACAGCCATCTGATGTTGAAAGTTCTCCAGCAAAAGGAGTTCCAAGAAACACTTTCCTGGGTTTTACAATCATCCCTCCCAGGAAGGTCTTCTCTTCAGCTAAACCTCTCCCACTGCCTCTTGTTCTGCCCTCACTGGAGAGAAGGCCATCTGTATCCTACACCCAGCTCAGTCTCCCAAGCCCTAACTCCTTTCTTCTTTCTAATCCCCTAGCCACTTTTTTGTTCAACTCCTCCGAACCTTCCTTTAGCTTCTCAAATGATTGAGCCCCAAATTTGGACTCCTAGCCTGAGCTTATCCACTCACTCATTTTCTTTCTACTTCCCTTTTTCCTGGAAATGAGGAACTCAGGAGGAATTTAGGAGAAAAAGAAAATGAGAAATGAAAATCAATTTTCTTTGGTTTTTTTATTCATTTTCTTTACTGAGAATGAACTGGGAGACTAAGGGCCAATCTTCAGTAAATTTTCAGGCCAAAAAATCTCTTATGCTTGAAATATCCACCTAATTGAGGTGGTGGTCTATTTTTTTTTGGGGGGGTGGAGGGAGTGGCGGGTGGCTGGAATTATATAGATCATTTTTAAAGGAAGAGGTGAGCTTACACTTTTGCTTTTTTGACCTTCCAGAGATATCGCTGCCAGGAATTGTCTCTTGACTTGTCCAGGTCCTGGAAGAGTGGCCAAGATTGGAGACTTCGGGATGGCCAGAGACATCTACAGGTGAGGAAGTAAACAACCCTTATTACCCGGTACCCGTCTCCTGGGAGAAAAGCCAAAGAGAGCTGGACTTAGAGTGGTCTCACATCACCAACCACATTCAGGAAACTGCTCCAGTACTCAATCAATCAGTGGTATTTATTGAGTGCTTAGTATGTGCAGACCACTCCACTAAGCACTTAGGAAAGTGCAATACTCATAAGTACTCATAAATATCACAAGAAAGATGGCCCCTCAGAGGCTGGAGACTCTATAGCCTCGAGCCTGGCCTGAAATTTGAAAGCCTGGGCCTTCCACCTGCTTGATATTTAACACAGGGGCCAGTTAACCCCTGCCCGCTTAGCCGAAAATTCCAGGGTCAAGGCCGATAGAGCCTTTTGTTTAGAAATCCAGATAAGAAAGATGAATCCAGGTACCTTGATTTACTGCTGCAATACAACCTTGGATTCCCTTCCAGAGGTTAGAAATGGCTGCTTGGCAAGTGGGAAAAATACTTATTTCAGACATTTCACTCCCACTGTAACTGTGTACAAGGACCAGCTGGTCTGGACACAGTGGGAAGTGATAAAAATCTCATGCTTATTTACAAGGTTCGGACAGAGTCAAAAGACAAACCTGAACCTCTGTGTTGGCTCTGCAGGGTGGCTGTTTTCCTCAGAGGGCTTTCAGTAGGGGTCCCAACACCTCAGCACATTTCCTTGAATCCTCTCTGATGTTGGTAGACAATAAGGTGGTGGAGAGGGGTGGGGGGGAGGCTGCAGTCAGGGGACACACTGAGAAAGCCCCACAGTGCAATGAGTCAGTCATATTTATTGAGTGCTTACTGTGTGCAGAGCAGTAAGTTCTTGGGAGAGTACTGTAGAACAGAGTTGGTAGACGTGTTCCCTACCCACAACAAGCTTCCAGACTAGAAGGGAATGCAATTAAGGAAAGCTTTGGAGACTACAGGAAATCCCAGGTCCATAGCTGCCTTGGGGGGACCCCATGGGAACAAGATGGTTCCAGGGCGAGCCCCCACAAGACGGTGCAATTAGGAGACCCCGGCTAGGGTCTCAGACCCCCTGAGAAGCAGCATGGTTTAGTACAGGCTTAGTACAGCATAGGCCTGGGAGTCCGAAGGACCTGGGTTCTAATTCCAGCTCTGCCACATGTCTGCTGGGTGACTTTGTGCAAGTCACTTCACTTCTCTGGGCCTCAGTTACCTCATCTGTAAAATGGGGAATAAGAGTGTGAACCTCATGTGGGACACGGACTGTATTGAACCTGATTGACTTGCATCTACCCCAGCACTTTAGAATGGTGTTTTGGCACATAGTAAGCACTTAGCAAGTATGATTATTATTATTAGGGAGTCTAGTCCCCTCCAGATCTCTAGGAGCCAGTGGGAATGCCCAGGTGTCCTCTAGGACTGCCCACCTCCATGATGCCCTGTGGGATGGGAGGGACTGTGCTTTCTCCTCCCTTCCCACACACCAGGGGCGAGCTGCCAGAGACCACAGTGGGATTGGCAACCTTCCCTGACCCTGGCAACCTTCTTAGCTGCCCTTGTTTTCAGGGATGAGGGCCAGGGCCCCTAGCAGGCTAATTTTCTGCTGCTAGGTGACCAGCTACTTAGATTTAATTAGCATCCGGCTGGATAGTCAGGGGACATATCCGGAGCCTCCAATGGCCCCAGGAAAGAGCGACTTTTCGTCTTCGCATCTCTCGTCTGTTGGTCCGCTTTGTGCCCAATTAATGACACAGTTTAAGTCCTTAACTAAATGAAGCAACATTCTCCCACCCTCCGCTCTCCTAACCCCTCGTCGAGTTTAATCCCTTAATGAGACACTGGCTGTATTGCTGCTACTTTCTCCCGCTGCCAAACTCAGCCCCCGCTCAGTGCCCTCTCCGGGATTGGGTTCGATTTTCTTTTTCCTCCCACAGAGCAAGCTATTACAGGAAGGGAGGCTGTGCGATGCTTCCAGTTAAGTGGATGCCCCCCGAAGCCTTCATGGAGGGGATCTTCACTTCCAAAACAGACACATGGTGAGTCCCCTCTCTGTCCTCATCAGATGACACTGACATGACACCCCTTTCGGGTCAGGGCCTGGGGGGCTGTCGGGAACTCAGAAGGGAGGCCCAGCATACACATGCGGTCTAAAATGTCTTCAGTCTGGGACCGCTGGGGCTGATTGTGGGGCAGACTGTTGCTAGGCATTGAGAGGCAAGATTTGATACTGGCTTCCCGGGAAAATGAAGTTTAATGATGTCAGAGAGGTGCTTTGATAGCCAGAGTCACTTCAGGCATGAAGGGAAGAATAGAAATAGGGGAAGGAGGTGGACTCAGAGGTTAGTGGCTTCCAGAGTTCCCAAATGATGTCCACAAGTATCAAACTGCTTAACTTAATGAAGAAGCAGCATGGCCTAGTGGAAAGGACCTTTAGTCAGAAGGACCTGGCTTCTAATCCCAGCTCTGCCACTTGTCTGCTGTGTGACCTTGGTCAAATCACTTCACTTCTTTAGGCCTCAGTTACCTCATCTTTAAATTGGGGATTAAGACTGAGCTCCATGTGGGAAGGGTCTATGTCCAACCCGATTTGTTTGCATCACTCCCAGTACTTCACATAGTAAGTGCTTAACAAATACTATTATTATTAAGACACGCAGAGATGATCAAAACCCTTGCCGCCAGTCCTTTGTAGGCAGTGAACACCCACAACCCCACTCCTTCCTGAGTTACCCGCCCCCCCCCCATCCCCACCCAATCCTTCCAGTTTGGGTTTTTGGGGGAGTTTTATGGTATTTGTTAAATGCTTCCTATGTGCCAGGCACTATACTAAGTGTTGGGTTAGATCCAAGATAAATTGGAAACAGTTCCTGTCTCACGTGAGACTCGCAGTCTTGATCCCCACTTCACAGATGAGGGAACTGAGGCACAGACAATTTAAATGACTTGCCCAAGGTTAAGACAGATGGTGGAGCTGGGATTAGAACCCAGGTCCTCTTTCCACTAGGCCTCGTTGCTTCTCTTAATCCCCATTTCACTGGACAATGCATACACCATGCACTTCCTTAATCCACTATTACTGTTATGGCATTTGTTAAGCACTTACTATGTGTCAAGCACTGTTCAAGGCACTGGGGTAGATACAAGTTATTCAGGTTGGACACAGTCCCTGTCCCACACGGGGCTCACAACTTCCCCTGACACAGAAAGAATTGGGAAATTGATGGAAGGTAAATGCTGGACTTGGAGCTCAGGAAACCCGAGTTACAGTGTCAAAGATGTCCCCGACAAATGACTTCTCAGATTACTCCCTTGTGAGAGGTGGATGGTCTCTATGAAACTCCCACTTTAGGTAACCCTAGACCAAACCAGAAAAGGAACCTCTCTCAGCTGGGAGCCCAACCAATCAATAGTATTTATTGAGTCCTTATTGTATGCAGGGCACCTACTAAGCCCTTGGGAGAGTATAACAGAACAATATAACAGACACATTCCCAGTCCACAGCGAGTTTACAGTCTGAGGGGTGGGGAGACAGTACCGTGGGTGGGGGTGGTGAATGAAGGGAGCAAGTCAGGGCCATGAAGGAAGTGGGAAAGAAGGAAATGAGGGCTTAGGGAAGCCGTTGTTGCTGCTGCTACTCAAAATTCCTCCCTCAGCAGAGAGGTGGCTGGCAATAGCTACCCTCAGCTGAAGTTTCTCTTACCTTCCCCTACTCCTCAGCTCTGGAAGAGAACGATTGTCTTGGAGTCTCTAGGAGTTTCTATCTGGTGTGGGGAGGAGGCAGAGTTTAACAAGGAGAAGAGTGTCACTAAAAGGGAGGCAGACTCCTGATTTGTCTCTGAATCGCTCTCTCCGACTCACTCTCCTTCCAATCGATCAGTGGTGTTGACTAAGGGCCCACAGAGTACCCAGAATTGTATTAAGTGGTTGGGAAGCACAACAGAAATAAGACACACAGTCTCCTCACTGAAGAGGCTCACAATCTTGAGCCAGTATCTCCGGGCCCTGGGAGTGCCCTCCCCACTTCAGTGGCATGTATTGGGCACGTGCTGTGTGCCAGAGCACTGAACTTAAGCGCTTAAAGAATAGATGGAATGTGCAGAACAAAGAAGTGGCCTGGTCCCTGCCCACAGAGAGTTTACAGAATAGAAGAGGAGCTTCTCTGCCTCCCCACCCATTCCTTTCTTCACTCGGAGCTCAAGAAAATATCTTCACCAAGTGCTTTGACCTCCCTGGAAGAAAGGGGTGTCATATGTAGGTCCTTCTGTGTAACTTTATTTTTCTAGTTCTATTTGCAAATATTTATGTGTATTTCCCCCATTCAACAGTACCCTGAGTCTAGGTTGGACTCCATTTATTCGATCGTTATTTATTGAGCGCTCACTGTGTGCACAGCACGGTACTGTATTCCACTTCTTTGATCAGTGGATGTTCAGTAAGTGTCATTATTACCGTATACAAGTGAAACCTCTTTCCTGAGGATATGACATTCAGAACAGGAATGCTTTCTAACTGATGATAATGCACGGCCCTGTGTTTCAACAGGGGCCTATTTCCTCTGGCCACCTAATGGTGGTTTATATAGAGATTGTTTTGTAGAGATTTCATGATATATTTTGCAAGTAGGGTTTGCGAGCCCGTTGTTGGGTAGGGATTGTCACTGTTTCTTGCTGAATTGTACTTTCCAAGCGCTTAGTACAATGCTCTGCACACAGTAAGCGCTCAATAAATACAATTGAATGAATAACTTTAAGCAAAGTTCAGTCATTCAGTGGTGTTGATGACCTTATCTTCTGTTCTCTGCCCAGGTCCTTTGGAGTGCTGCTGTGGGAAATATTCTCCCTTGGATACATGCCCTACCCCAGTAAAAGCAACCAGGAAGTTCTGGAGTTCGTCACCAGTGGAGGTCGGATGGATCCACCAAAAAGCTGCCCTGGGCCAGTGTATGACTTTTTTTTTTTTCTTAAACCTAAGTGTTTTGCTCCATTTTAAATTACCCGCTAGGACAGAAGCATCTTATAGGGAAAAGGGAAGTTCAGAGTGCCAATTGTTCCCTTACAAGGTACTATGGGATCAGAGAGTGTCTCTGACTTTGTCAGGTTAAATAGCTGCTCCTGGGCTAAAAAACAAGATAATAATAATTGTGGTGTTTAAGTACTTACATTGTTCCAAGCACTGTACTAAGGTGCTGGGGTCAATACAACAATTAGGTCCCACATGGGGCTCACAGTAAGATGGAGAACAGGTATTGAATCTTCATTTTGCAGATGGGGAACCGAGGCACAGAGAAGTGAAGTGACTTGTCCGAGCTCACACAGCAAACAAGTGAAGTCAGGATTAGAACTCAAGTCCTCCAACTTCCAGGCCTGTGTTCTTTCCACTTAGGCCACGCTGCTTCACACATTTTTTTCTAGTGCGTGCAGCTCTAAAGTTTCAAGTTGTGTAATCACTGAGTGTCTGAGAAGCGGCATGACTTGGTGGCTAGAGCACAGGTCTGGGAGTCAAAAGGATCTGGATGCTAATCCTGGACTCTGTCTGCTGCATGACCTTGGGCAAGTCACCCCACTTCTCTGGGCCTCAGTTCTCTTATCTATAAAAGATTTCCTTATCTGTTAAGACTGTGAGACCTATGTGAAACAGGGACTGTCTTCAATCTGATTAACTTGTATCTACCCCAGCACTTAGAACACATAGTAAGTGCTTAACAAGTACTGTAATTATTCTTATCTCTTAGCACTCCCAAGGGAAGGATAAAACCCTGGTCTCCTGGCCCAGATCTGTGCCTCCCTTCCCCCTCCAGTGTTTTCCACTGAGGTAGGGAGGCTTATCTTTTCTGCTCTCCCCCTAGGCAGAGTGGTGAAGGGCTTTACTCTCATTTAGCTGTGGATGCCCCCACTCAATACTCCCAACCCACCACCAGCAGGCAGCCCTTGACAACAGTACCCTGAGCCTAGGTTGGACTCCATTTATTCAATCGTTATTTATTGAGGGCTCACTATGTGCAGAGCACCGTACTAACCTGAAGGTAAAAAGGGGTACTGTATTCCATCTGTTGCCTCCTCCTGCTTATAAGCTTCTCTCTACTTTCTTTTTAGGTACCGGATAATGACCCAGTGCTGGCAGCATCAGCCCGAAGACAGACCCAACTTTGCCATCATCTTGGAAAGGATTGAGTACTGCACCCAGGTATTTCATTCTTCTCTTCATTGATATTGGCTCTGGCTGAGGAAGACTTGGGTTGGACCAGCCAGAGAAGATCAGGTTAGAAGGCATTGTGGAAGAAGGTGTGGCTGACAGAGGGCAAGGTTACCTTTCTAGGGTGATGTGTGCTTTGAGGGCCCTGGTTCAATTCTCCTGTAAATCTGAGTCCAAGGAATAAGATTTTACTAAGAGTTTCAGGATCTTTAAAGGAGGCACCCCAAACCTGCCTTTTGCCCTGAGAGATCTTAGTCAAACCACATCCCTGCTTGGTTTTCCAAAGCCAAGGTGATTAGAAATCTGGTCACCTGAGGCAGGTTAAGTGGAGAAGACCCAAAAAGGGGCAGGGTTAGATGAGGTAAAGGAGGGGGAAGCCTTAATGTAAGAGGTCAATCCCTCAGCTGGCACACAGCCAATTACAGGGAAGGAATGAAGTGAAGAGGTGGCAGTTAAGAAGAGGAAGTCCTTGAACCAAGTCAGCTTCCAAAGGCAAGCAAGTACATATCTGCTGTTCACCAGGAAAGCCGAGTTTCAACAGGGTAAGTTATCATTGGAGGGCAACTGCTAAGGGAAGGAGAAACCCTGTGTTTAAAGTAGGAGCAGGTGGTAGATCAGGGCTAGGTGTTTATTCCTGGATCTAGTTTAAGAGGCTACTGAACCAAGTAATAGACCTTGTCAATATTATTAGGTTACTGTTTAAAGGCAATGTCTATGTAATTGGTGTATACGGAACCTGCTAAATCACAGAGACGTACTGTCACGGGAACGAGATAACCATAGACCAACAATGGCATTTATTGAACACGTACTGTGTGCACAGCACTAAGAAAATACAATACAAGGGAGTTTTTAGACACAGTGCCTGCCCCAAAGGAGCGTACAGTCTACCAGGATTTCTCCACATCTCAAAAGCCAGCCCATGGGGATGTGGAGAACAAATCCGAGTCCCCGACAGAGTCTCTCCCATAGCTGGCTCTAAATTGCTGTGCCACTGGGACCCTAGAGTTAAAAACTGGGCATCCATCTGCACAGTAATCAGCATGCCAGAGAGAAAAGAGAAAGGAAAGGAGAGAGTAATGTGGCAGATCCCTTGATCTGGAGGTCTTTCCCAGCTCCGGCTTTCGGGAGGTAACAGTCTCCTGCAAAACTAAGCAAAACAAGTTAGTGGTGATTTACTTACATCCCCAGCCAAAGGGGCACTATAGGGATGGGAGAGAACAGGAAAAAGGCTCAGGGCAGAGGAAGGGAGAAGTGTTTCATGTCCTGGATGCCCCTTTTCTCTCTCCCCTCCCTATAGCTCTAGCCTACCCTAAGTAGACAGGGGCAGCCACTTACCTCAATATCTGGAAGAACCTAAAGCAGCAGGTAGAAGGGATCCTTACATTTTTGGACAGAACTGCTAAATTGGGATGCCTGGCCACTTATTCAAAATTGTAGAACAAAACTATATGTTACAATACCAGCATTTGCCTCTTCCTTCACCAGGTTAAGAGGATGGATTAATGCATGCTTTAACACCTGATCTCTTATTTCCTGTCTACATTATGGTACTTCTGCCATCCCTTCTCCTCCCTGGGGGATAAGGAAATTGCAACACTGATGTATTCAAAGGGGCAGCATAGCTGCAAGCCAAATATTCAAACGATCCCCTTAGCTTTGAATCCTCTCAATCTTTTCCCAAATTGAGTAAGTGGGAGTGCAGGGGTCTAGGTCAAAACCAGGGTGAGTCAGGCATCAACCTGGCCTCCTTCAAAGCCCTCCAACCAGGACTTTCTCAAAGGTTGGGCTGTGCTGGGTGTCATTCACTCTCCAGGTACCTCCTTGCTGGTCAGGAGAACAGCAGATCCCAAGCTCCTCCCCATCATTTAGCTCCCCAGCACCATCCAACACTTCTTTCGCAGTTTCAACCTGCTAAGCCCAAGGCCTGGTTTGGGGAAGTGAGATGGGTTTTCCAGGAAGTGCATGCTGAATGGGCAGAATGATCGCTCAAAATGAGGGATTCATTCCAGTTTGCTAGTTGACCCAAGTGGTTTGCTCATACTTAATTAAGCAAGACCAGTTTTCTAAAAAGTCCCAGAATGTGGACATGTTGAGAGTGAGCCTGGCTATAGGAACTTAAGAATTCTCCATAGTGCTAATCCTGATGTATGTTGGCTGCAGAGAAGGCACTCACCTCTCTTCCTGGAATAGATTATGGGTCTCTTCTGCTGTTGGCACTTCCAATGTTTGATGTGAGAGCCTGAAAAGGGTAGGCAGAGTTTTGAAGAGATTTCTAATGGAAGTTCAGCTTTGAGTCCAGCAACAGTAATACCCATCAAACAATGTATTTCTGGCTTTTTCTCCCTAGACCATCCTGTAGTCCACCCACCCCCAGGGGTGAGTAGAAATGGTCACCTGGGCAGATTCCCAAGCCAATCGAAAAGCACACACCACTTTTGTACTCAGTCTCAAGTCTCCCGGCTAAAGACCCATCTGTGAGCCCTCTTTAAGTACTAGCTGAAAATCTCACTTTCATTTGGTTGAAAAACTCTGCACCAAAGAACATGTGGATTTGGCAAATGTTTTTTTTTAAATGAACAACTGGCTTTGACCCTCACAGACGCCTCATAATGGGCTTTTTCACCTCCCCTCTAAACAGAGGCAATGGAACAACTGAAAGAAAGTCTTTCAGATAAACCCAGAGTAGAAAACAGAATTGTACTGTCCCACTGGAGTTATGCAATCTCAAAAATGCCTGTATTTACATTACAATGCTGTACCTGGTAATAGTTTAATGTGAGTGTAATCCCCTAATCAACCTATCCCAGATGCTCTGAGAGCTAGATGAAATGGAATATGGAGACATGCAACACAAAAATGGAAGATTTAGAAAGATAATCTCATAAAATGCAGCTCTTACCATCCCTCCAGCAGAGTTTCCAGCAGGCAGACCTGGCTGCTTGGTATCACAGTCACATTCCTAGCCAAATGCTCTTAATAATTACAGTAAGTATGGCACTCATTAAGCGCTTACTATGTGACAAGCACTGCACTAAGTGCTGGGGCAGGTAAGGTAATCAGATGCGGAAACTGAGGAACAGAAATGTCAAGTAACTCACCCACCAACACACAGCAGAGCTGGAATTCAAATCCAGGTCCTCTGACTCCCAGATCTGGGCGGCTTCCTTCTTCCATGTGAAATGCTGAAGTGGCAGCTGAATGGGAGTGTGGAATGAAATAAAATGTCACAGCCTTGTAAGCTGATGTCCTTTCCACATTGAGTGCCTGCAAGCTCCTGTCAGAAAAGTAGATTGGAATCGGAATGGAATTCCATATGGATTTCTTAGAGGTCAAAAGCGTTTGAATTTAGCTTTCAGGTAATGAGTTAGACTTACCGTTGGGGAATGAATTAAGCACAGGTTCATACTTGCTCCCCGAGTCCAGTACAACCAGGATCATCCATTCCCTTCCTCTCTCAGTACCACACCTCATGAAGGTTTGAGAAAAAGCCAGGATTCCAGCCAGGAGTCCACTGTTACTCCGGTCCCTCTAGGATCGAGGGTTAGTTGCTTCCAGTGGAAATCAGAAATAGCCCTCCCTAAAATGAGGATGGAAAGGCACTGAGGAAAGAGAAGAGGAAGCGGAGTCCATTAGGCCTCTCAGAGCACACAAATGGTAGTAGAAGATGGAGTCCTCATCATTTTTGTTTCTCTTCTACTGCAGGACCCAGATGTAATCAATACTGCTTTGCCAGTAGAATATGGCCCATTGATTGAAGAGGAAGAGAAGGTGCCCATGAGACCCGAAGATCCCGAGGGAATCCCTCCCCTCTTAGTATCCCCTCAGCAAGAGAAAAAGGAGGAGGGGCGGGCTCCCCCAGCTCCCCCGCCCCTGCCCACTTCCGCTGCCTCTCGCAAAGCGATGACCAGGGCAGCCGTGGCCGAACCCCCGCCCCGCGTCCGCAAGGGGCCGGCTTTGGAAGGAGGACATGTCAACATGGCGTATTCCCAATCCAATCCACCGTCGGAGCTACATAAAGGCCGGGGGTCGAGAAACAAACCAACCAGCCTGTGGAACCCAACGTATGGCTCCTGGTTTACAGAGAAACCTGCCACCAAACACAATCCCCCAGCAGAGAAGGAACAGCCGCCTGAGAGGGGAAGCGCGGGACATGAAGGAAACTGTCCTGTCCCACCCAACGTGGTGACTGGCAGGCTGCCAGGCTCCTCCCTGCTTTTAGAACCATCGTCCCTGACTGCCAGCCTGAAGGACGTGCCTCTGTTTAGGCTCCGCCACTTCCCGTGTGGGAACGTCAACTACGGCTACCAGCAGCAAGGCTTACCTTTGGAGGCCACCAGCGGCTCGGGCACTGGCAATTACGAGGACTCCCTCCTAAGAAACAAGAGTAGCGGCTCCCAGCCCGGCCCCTGAGCTGGCTACGCCCTCGCTGCTCCCCCAGCTCTGGGGCCCTTGACTCTGCGGTGGAGAGAGAGAAGGCAAACACCGCTACCTTTCGATTTGTGCCAACTCGCTCTAAAGTGCCACCTACATACGCCGTGGTTTCGGAACGCACGGTGAGGGTTGTGAGCGTGGGTTCTCCCCCTACTCCGGAAGAATATATCCTAAACAGAATTTGAGTGCTGACTGCAAGGCCCAGATTTGGTTGCATAAGCCTCCATGCATGGTTGTCCCGCACTATTGCCGCGTGTGCTCTGCTTCAAAGTAAGGGCAGGCTAGCTGCCTCCGTGTTCCATAGTTTGGGTCGCCGGTGTTGTTTCCTTACCTCGTTGTTGTCATGTTCCATCTTGGGGAGCAGGGTTAGGGAGGGGCTGAGGGAGGGATCCAGCATTGTTAGGTAGAGCATCATTTTCCTGAAACACAAAGAAGTGGACAATTAACTTTGATAAATAAGTTAGGACTGAGGCATTTCCCACTGCGCTAGCCCCTCTGAGGATATGGAAAGGCAGGGAGCCGCTAAGATACTGACCAAGATGTTTTATACTGGCACTGGAAAGATGCTTCCGGCGGTAGACCAAACCAGTATAAAAATTCAAGGATGAAATATCCTTTAACAGGCCCCACCCCTGTCAGAGGAAATCACAAAGTATCCAAATAGTCTGAGGTGCCCTTTGAGAATGAGAATTCCAGTGGCTTAAACCAGCACGAAAATAATAAAGCTTGTTTCTAGTTTTTTAAATCCTCATGTGCGATAGCTGACTGAAGATCCAAAGAAATGTGCAGAATTTTAGTAGCAGCAACGCACTGCCAAGGACTAAAAATGTATCCACTCAGAGGCCAGATGCCAACAAGAAACATACCAAGTACTACTAACAAACATTAGGGCCTTGCAGTGAAATAAATAGAGCCATAGCAACTGGAGCAGCATAACACCTAAACAAATATGGCATAAAAAGATGTTGAATCAGAAGCTCTCTTTTGAGCAGTTAGCCTCTCTTTCCCTCTACTCCTTCCCTGACAGGCCCGGTCTGACACAGGGGAAGGAAAGGTGGTGTTAACTGAAATTTCTCCCCAGGCTTCTTCACCCAACACCACCATGAGAAAACTCTGCCTTTGATTTCAGGGAAGAGACCAGTTTACCACCACCTGTTTCAGAGGCCTGACTACTTCTTCCAAGGGTCACCCTACTTTTCTGTTCTCCCCTTTAATAAACTGGGTTATAGATCAGTCTATACTCACTTCCTGCAGAGGCTTTCCTTTGTCCCATTAAAACTGCATACCCATAATTTTCTTTTCCTTTCCCCATT
Source organism: Ornithorhynchus anatinus (assembly GCF_004115215.2). Classification (NCBI taxonomy): domain Eukaryota; kingdom Metazoa; phylum Chordata; class Mammalia; order Monotremata; family Ornithorhynchidae; genus Ornithorhynchus; species Ornithorhynchus anatinus. Next base: position 39,257,702 of record NC_041736.1, read on the forward strand.
GCCCGCTCTCCCTGATGGGCATAGTGGCTGATCTGTCCTATCCTGGGAAAGCAATTTCTCTTTAGAGCTTGTGGTTCCAAAGCCCCAGATTGAGAATCCCTTCTCTGTCCTGGGGCTCTTCCTAGAGCAGCTTCCTTTTTAGTCTGGTTACATTCAAAGATGTCTTTGAATCAGCAGGTAATAATAACTGTGGCATTTGTTAAGTGCTTACTATGTGTCAAGCACTGTTCTAATCGCTGGGGAAAGCCTCCTGCCACGGCCTAGCTAGAGTCAGTGCCCCAGTGAGGTAAGAAGAAAAAAACAAAACATCTATCATTTCGTTTCCTTTCTGCATTTACATTCAAAAGGACTTAATGAAAGGAGTAGTGCCTTTAGGCAACATATTTAGCTGCTGACTTTGTGGCCCAGAAAAAGACTTTAAACCCTCAGTGCTGCTAAAAAAAAAAAAAAACCTACTGACTGAATGGATTTCAGACTGACTTTTCTAGGGCCAACTTTTCTGTCAAGGAAGTTACACCATGTTCAAAATTTTTTTAAAAAGCCTAAATAGAGAACAGTGGCTTAAAACCCCACATCAGGACCAAGGCAAGGAAGCTCCCCCATGATACTCCACTAGTATCTTTGGGTGCTAGTTATGCTCCTATGGGGAACAAAGTTGGGCTCTGGCCTCCCTGCATGTTATCCACCCTGATTTGCTGCCCTTTCTATTTAGTCTGGGTGAGAAACAACGGATTGACTGCAGTAGAAAGTGTCAGTGATAGCCTAACCTGCATGACAACAAAAAATTTGATTTCAAAAAGGCAATCACAACCCAACATGGGAGATACCCAGTACCATTTTTCATTTCTTAAAAAGAGGCCACCAGCAAAGTTTGGTGACATGAACATTTCCAATTTTGGATAAATTCCCAAATCTGTTGCACTGGACTCTCAGTAAGCACTCAGTAAGCACTCATAAATGCCATTGATTGATTAATCTTGTGAGTGCTCTAAAATGAGTGGAACACTAGAAAGGGAGTCAGGAGATCTGGCTTCTCATCTCAATTCTGCCACTGACTTCCTGAGAGAGCTTAAACGAATTATATTACCCCCATCTGGCTACCAACTGGGCTATTAACTGCCTTCCAAGGATGTTATGAGGATACAATATTAAACTCTCAGCCTCATCCTTCATATTGGAGCATAGCTGAATGGAAAGGGAACTACAGCAGCTGATTTATAAGAGGCATGAAACTAAAATTTGAAAAGCCAACGCCCCCTTACCTTTCTGTCAGCAAAGAAGCAGCTGCTACATCTGCAAAGGGCCTTCAGCCTGAAGCAGCTGGAAATTCAATTTGCTCAGAATGGCAGCAGTCTTCAGATTAAGAGAGTAGCCTCTCTGAGATTTTCATAACCCCCAACCTGGGCAGAAGAGTGATTAGGGGCTAGGAATTAGAATATCCAAATTCAATTTTCTACCTTTCCTGTGCATTCCCAATCAATCTTCCTCATAGGGTTCAGGGTCGTTCCAGCCCAGCTCCGCAGACCTCTGTTCCTCACCCTCAGTTTTCCGGACCTGTGAAGGATTAACCAAGTAGTTCAGAAAAATCATGCTCAAGTTTTAGCTTCACTGCCATTCCACTAAAAATAAACACTTTAAAATTGGCTTCTCCTATAAGAGATTTGGAGAAGAGATGGAGAGCAGAAGTGGTAGTTCTGAAACTTTTCTGTTGTACAACTAACTTCTAGTGCCATGTTTACATAATGTTTTAATTCCTATCTCAAATATGCATATTTTTAGACAAGCACCTCTGTAAGGAGGAGTGGTAAGACTTTTGTCGAACTGTCCCTAACCAATCAACAGTATTTACTGAACACCTGCTACTGTGTTCAGATCACAGGGTTAAGCATTTGGGAGAATGTACCAGACACTGTGCAAAAGGACACAGTCCCTGCCGTCAGGGATTTACAATCTAATTGCAGAGAGTGGGGCAGGCGTACATTATTTACAAACAGGGGGCAAGGAGAACAAGATCACACAGCAGGCAGTAGCATAAATCCGAAAGAAACTGCAGAATAAATAATTCAGTGTGATTTTACATACATATAAGTGCTAAGGAAGGAGATAAATACCCAAGTTCCAAAGTCGCTCCTTGGGTTGATGCAGCAGCTTCCCTTTCATTGAGGGGCAGGGGACTGGAATTCAGGATATTCAGAAGGTAGCTTCACCTACAGAGGTCCCGTCTTTGTGTCCTGTGTTCTTAGAAAGACACAGTTTAGGTTGAAAGGCCCAAATATCAAGCTGCTGAGGAGAAAAAACATTTTTTCAAAGGAGCATTGTTTCTTTCATGACTCTCATTGGAAAACACACTGCAATTCCTCCAGTTAAACAATGTTATGTAACTGAAGGTTTTATTTCCCTTGAAAATCAGGTCCCACCTTAGCCCAAGAAAAATCCCTGCTAAGAACCCCAAACCTTTCTGAGTCTAGGGTACTGCACTGCACACTGCCTCTACAGAACCCAGATATCACTCTTCCCCAGTTCACACTTTAGCAGTACTGAGAACATATACAGTTTCTTGAGCAAGAACAGGACATATCTGAATTAAAATCCTTCAGGAATGAGGGTTTGAAATGGAAGCCTGCAGCTTGAGTGAGGGTAAACTAAACCTCTGTCGGGTGCTCAGAAAGCATCCTGTTGAGCTGTCGGAAGGAGAATGACAGAGCACTGTACCAAGCACTTTGTACAGTGCTCTGCACATAATAAGCGCTCAAAAAATTCAATTGACTGACTGGTTCTCTGTCTTTACACTATTTCAGCCCCAATCATTTCACCCCACTCCATTCTGCTTGAATCGGGTGGTTTGACTGCACTGACTTTGCACAACTGGGTCAGAGGGGAGGTAGCTCTGTAATGCTCCCCCCACTCAACTTGATTTAACTACTTATGCTGAACTGGACCCAGCATAGGTCACCAGCATCCACTAAATCAATCAAAGGTATTTACTGAGCATTTACTGAGTATACACCACTATATCGGTGATAGCCTAACCCAGCAGTTTATTGGGGTGTAAACCATACGTTAGCAGCCTAATTGAACTGTGCAACTGTCTATCGGTACCCCCCCCAACTCTGCTCCTCTTTTCCATCACCCCCAGTCTCCAGCAACTCTAATAGATGCTCTCCAGCTAGACTGGGGATCTGCAGGGGAACCCAGACCAATAGAAAAGTTGCCCATGCTTCCCCAAAAGTAAGTATTAATTATTGAAAGCAGATAATATCACAGCAAACTGGGAGAGAGATTTTTTCAATGCACAATTACAAGAACAAAGCGCTACTTCAATATCTAGTTACATTGCTTATGGCTTTATAAGTCTCAGAATCATTCAGTAAGAAGAATGCCTTCTCACATACCATTTTGAATGGGATTTAACTAGGGAAACTTTAGCCAAAAAGGGAAGCAATGAGATGGGCTTCTCACTAGACTCTCTGGCTCTGCCATGATATTTTCCTTTTCACCAGCAGAGTGCTTTACCTAATCAATGAAAGCTCATCAAAGCTCAACTGCCAAAGGAAAAGGTGAATCCAGTCCCAACCTAAATGAACTATTGCCAAGTCTTCTAGGGACCAAATGACCCCTTTCCTACAATCTATTAAACATTTCGAGATTGCCTCAATAGCTCACTAACCGGCAGAACAGAATACCTTTCTATATGTTACAAAAAGTAACCTAAAAGACCACAGCACTTTAGAAAAGATATCATATCCCTGAGTGTTTTGGGTGCATATTTCTTTTTCTAGGGGTCACCATGACAACTGCTTCTAGCACACTTCACTGACTGCCAAGTCCTTGTGGCCTCTTTTGCATGACAATAATAACTGTGGCATTTGTTAAGCACATACTATGTGCCAAGCACAGTTCTAAGCACTGGGGTAGATACAAGTTAATCAGGTTGGGCGACACATTCCCTGTCCAAATAAAAGCCATGATGCCCAGGGCTTCTGGGACTTTCCCCAACCAACTATTACCTTCTAAGAATAAGTGATGACTGAGAACTCCACCAAGGTCAGTAGGGCCACAAAGGCCATTTTTCTCCCCGAGATGGGCAATCTCTAACCCGAAGCTGCTGAAGGCACCCCCAATGTGTGACTGTCAAGAAAGGTAAGCCAGAAAAGTCACTGAATTGACACTAACTCCATTTTGGAGAAGTCACCGTGGCTTTCAACATGTTTGTCTCTAGCACATACAAAAAAAAAAGAAAAAAAAAAGCTATAGTAAAAGCTTCCTAGTAAAAGGAAAATGCTATCTCAATCCACCCAATAAATGGCAAGGAAAGTATAAGACCCCTTCTTTGGGTAATAAGCATTAGGCTCTAAACAATACTTGGTGTTACCTTAAGTGATTAGCTTGTTCCCCTCACATCTCTGAGGGGTGAAAGGCTGACAGGAACACTTACCTCTAAATTTCAGGTGGAGGAAGTAAGAGGCACAGCGTTGATTTTTCCCATGGCAGTGCAGTGTAATAGCATCAAGTCAGGAACAGAAGCTTGGCATCCAGAATTTCGGGCTTTTTCTAAAATCCCTTCTGAGACAGAGAACAGGATTTCAAGCAGGGAACTGCACAGTTTAAAATGCTGGGCTATAGTATTTCAGGTTCTTTGGTAATGCACTGAGTCCAGTAGCAAAATATATTCATCAGTGACTTCAACAAGACTGAAATCTGAACTACTTACCCCGCTACTGAACTTATTCTGTATAAAAAGAGAAAACCAGTGTGCCCTCCTGTTAATTTAGCCCTCTTCAAGACCATTAAAATTCACTGTAAATCTATTTTCAAAGCTGGATAGTAATAACCCTGCTTCACTTCAAAGGACTGTGCTGAGACAGTTCTCATCAATGACAGAGGTTACTGAGTGAGATTCAGCTGAGCCTCTGGAGTCAGCTCAGACCAGAAATAAGATAGCAAGCCTTGAAGACACACATGTGTTTTCAACATGTTTCTTTCCAGGCTGCTGACTTGAAGGGTTTAGCACAAAAGGAAATAAAACATCAGCTCAGCTTTCACTGAGTTTTGTCTAATTCAAGTAGAGCCACAAAGGATCTTTTTAAGATTAAGTTTAGAGAAAATAGCCTAAGACTGATTTGTGACAAGGAAGGCACAGTAGTTGGATATTTAATTCCCAGGGCTTTAGAAATCCTTAAAATATAACGCAGTGCCAGTGAAATGCCAGTAAGTGCAACCCTGTATGACTTCATTTAGCCAATTCATGAAACATTCACTGCAACGTAGAAAACTAGCCTAGTTCCTCCTGAGAAAAATCCAAGTGTTATTAAAAACACACGCCTGTGAAGCAGAATTCTCTCATTTTAAAAATCCAGGCGGAATCTCAAAAACCCAGGCAATCCTTGAGAAGTTTAATAGGTGAGTAAATAAATACCTCACAACAGCAACAAACCCATCAGACTCAGTTGAGGAATCAAGTTTAAGCAGATATATAGCTTGTGTGCAGAATTCATTGTTCCTAAAACACCACCTGCTATTTTAAGGCTTATATCCTCTACTTTAAACCATTCAGTTACAGGGACCTCACTGTATACCCCATGCCTTTCTATGAAAAATGTAGGTAGACATAGAGAATGATGCTTAAGCACAAATCACTGCCGCTTTATCATGTTAGATCGTGTTTTGAGGGGATAAGAGGAAAAAAAAAACCCAAAAACTAAGAAGTCTTTTTACCATTGCAAACCATTTAGGAGTCCTCCCTAAGGAAGAGTCTGTAGTCAGGGTCAAGGACTCCTCTGCAATGCATGCTGCCATCCTCAGTAATGCACACTCATCTAACCCTTTTTGCTCCCTCCCCAGAAAGGAGATTTAGCAAATTTATCTGAAGAAAAACTCCTTTGGCATATGCAAAGACATGTTTCGCTTGTTAAAAAAAAAAAAAAAAAAAAGGTCCACCTTGTTCAAATCCAGGCAACACAGAACTTCATTAGGAATGTCTTTTGTATGTATAGCAGCTTATGTGACACTGTTTATAAATAAGGGCCTATGCACTTCAGGGATACTATTATGAGACAAATATTACTAATAATATATATGGTAATACGAGTTTTGTATTGACTATTGTATTTGTATTGTAAACAGTGTAGTGAAGCAAAGGCATGAAGAAAAATGAAAAATAAAATTCTCATTACTGGCTTGCATTGTGCAGTGGTGTGTGTGCTACAATTTCTTAGAATCAATCATTTAAAACAGCAGAAGCCTAGTGAGCAGTTCCATTTGCCAATTGAGAATAATTCTTAAACTGTACCATTCTAACTACAAGTCAGGATGGTATAATTTTAATAATATTTTGACAAAAGTGATACTTGGTCCTACATTAAATAAGAACGCTGTTGCTTGTGTGGAAGGAATAAACAGAGATAACTTACCCATAATCTGAGCTGCTGAAAGCCAATATTCCTTAACAGATCATCATTTATGGGTGTGTCCATCCCGACTGGAGGATTTGAAGCTCTGAATTTTATGTGGCGCATCAAGATTGTTACTGCCCAGCTATAAATAGCATAACCTTTGAATAAACATCAAACCTCAGCTTTGTTCTGAAGGAACACACACACAACCTCAGCAAAATTTCTAATGTCATCAGAGAAATAGTGCTGGATCTCGAACAATTAGAATGTTTAGTTAAAATCTACAATTTTTAGAACCAAAGAATGTTTTGGAAAGCACCCACGATGATTAATATGCCATTGAGAACCAACCTGATCTCTACGGTCCAGTTTATGTGAGTTCTAAACATGTATTTGTTAAACATTTTTTAAAATGATCAAAAGTGCTTCTTCTCTATCCAGCTACTGTGTCCTAAACAGTCTCACCTTCTACCTATAATCCATTCTCTTGTTTAAACATGTGGATTAACATAGGTCTTCAGTTCACAGATTTTTTCTTCACTTTATTTTTAAATGGTAAAACTGTTAAACACTTACTCTGTGCTAGGTACTGTACTAAGCGCTGCTTTTGATCCTAGGGGAAATTTCCCATTTTTGAGGACTTCTAGCTGTAAAAAACTTAATAGAAATCCTATTTGGAGAAAGAAAACCACCATGGTTGAAAGTGTCTCTTAGGAAACACTACAGAAACCAATTTTTCCATATTAATAGCTTTTACACTTAGAAGAGGGACATCACACATTCCAGTTCATTTTTAAAGGACCAGTCATCTTCACCTATGTACTTCATTATATAACATTACACAGAACCATTACTTAGGTATTTGTGTGAGTTTTTTCAGCCACTTACTGTGAAGTATTAAAAAGGGAGCTGCTACACTACCTTGAGATTTCATACCTTACCAAAGACCACCAAAATATTAGTATTACTTACCTCTGAGGTGGGGCTAAAGAAGGCCAAAACTGGAAGATTCAAGGGGTTTTGGAAATTCTTCTGTACATAAAATTCTGTATAAATGGGTCCCTGCCCATCAAAAACAGTGTTCATGATGGGTGGGTACCTAGAAAGCAGTCTTACATGAGATACAAAAGTGTGATCATTCTCAAAGTAGCTTGCAAGGAAAGTAAAGCACCCAGGTGAGGCACCCCAAATGTTTTAAGCTCATTTCTAAAAACACTCAAGAATGTAGTGTTGGAGGCTCCCCTGAGTTGGATTGGAAGAGAAAGTGTGATACAGAAGTGGAGGGTAGATGATTAGACACTGCTCCAAAATACAATGGCTGCCCATTTTATTTACGCTCAAGAAGCTGCAATTCTTTTCCAGGAAAAGTGGTCATGTGATAAGTAAAGATTTTAAAAACATATTTTTGATATACTTATGCACACAAATACAGTAATGCAGTTTTAGGGTTCTTGTTCTAGTCACATAATCGAAGTAGGAAAAGGAATCAGGAAGAAAAAAAAACAACTAGCCTGTGACCTGTAAAATCAATTTCCCTAAAAACAAAATCAGAAACAGCATTAATAAAGCAGATTCCAGTTTACGGTGCTCTCATTTAAGGTGGAGAAGAAGTATTGTGTCCACTGTAAAAGATAAGTGCAACAATAAGCATCTGCATCTTCAAATAGAAATCAACTGAGTTTTAGCAGAGAAACTGTATAATAAAACAACCTTACATTCAAATGATAACACATTCTTTTCTCTTGTCAGTAAAAATATTCCATTATTACAAGACAATGTATATTACAGCCTTGTTTTGTAAAGAGGTTTCACCAAAATAGCTCTAAGTATCTAAAATTCCACTTTTCCATAGCTGCAGGATTAGTTTAAAAATACTACACTGCAAAACATCTGAATATCTTAAGTGCAAAGGCAGTTTCAGTCTGAAAGATAATCTTGATCTTTTAAAGCAACCGCTATTCTGCTATTTTTGTGGTATTTTAAAATCTGATTATCTACAATAAAATATAAGTCTTTTATACATATATATTTGGGCCGCTTTAACAGCAATATTAATTCATAACACAAATAAACTCTTTTCATTTTTGTTCAACTTAAGACAAACTCTAAATTACAGTGCTGCTTCTTGTATGATATGTGACTAGCCTAATACATATACCTGTGCTTTGCCACAGTTTGATAAAATTTTAAAACAACTTTAGCAAAAACTAGAACTAATTTAAGTATAATAAAATAAAGGGACAAAATGCATTATATAAATGACTGGGCCCTACATGTGGGAATATATTCATTCATTCAATAGTATTTATTGAGCGCTTACTATGTGCAGAGCACTGTACTAAGCACTTATATAAGAATACATTATACATACTTTCAGCTATCTCTTCGCAAGATTTAAGTAGATTGCTAAGACCCCCTTCCCCTTCCCCCCATCTAACCAATTCATCCCAATTTGCTCCTTGCTTTTAAATGCATTAAAATGTTCTTTATAGCCAGCAGCAACAGAAGGCAATGGACTTCAAGTAATGGGGGGAATGGGTGGGGGGAATGGAAGAGGAGAGAGAATCTCCACAGAGATGAAAGTGCAACATGTTTTGAAAAGTGCTTCTTAATGTGTGATTTTTCTTTACTAAACATGTGTTTAGTAAAAAGGGTAAATGCATAATTCTCCAACAAATTCTAAACAGATACTCAATTTGCTCTTAATCAGCAGAGTTTCCCTGTTCTAATGCAATACTGAAGAAAAGTACATTCTTTTCCATCTATCTCAAATAGTGTTTCTCTGAATAATCAGACATTCAATTATTTCACAAAAGGTACTTAAAAATGTGCCACTGATTTTCTTGTTTACTGCTAAGATAAGAAAGGTATAAAAAAATCCCCCAACTCAGCTACAGTTGAAGGGAATATGATCATCATCTTACCCGAAGTTTGGAAAGCAATGGGAATAAAGGACATGCTGGATAACTAAATGGTTAAATGGAAAACCGTTTAAATAGCGTACAATGCAAATAACCAACTAAGCTGAGTGAACATTAGGTAGTCATTAATGGGGCCTACCGTTAACACTGAGGAAGCTCTTGAATAAGCTTTGAAATTGCTTTTAAATGTATGGTTCCCAAGGCTCATACCCTTTTCCTACCAGGTTATCCTCAAAGTGCTACAATGACATATGAGGTCAAAGGTATATCACAAACAATGTACATTACAAGTAAATAAAGTAAGCAGTTGGTTTCCCACCCACAATAAAGCGAGAGCCTTTAGTGTTTTATTTCTTATATTTCCAGGATACTAGGCTTCGTTCAGTTGATGGCGAGTTGTTTTTCTGTGTTTTTTTTTAGTTCAACAATCATCCTCCACGAGCTTTGACCCATTGATGCCACGATACGTTACTCTGCTTGGCCGAACTAAGACTCCGTGGTTTGGCTTACAGGTGAAATAGCGCTTGTCGGCTACTGATCCATCATTTTTTCCTTTGGCATTTCTGAGTTCAAGTCCAAGCCATATCCCCGGTGCAAAGTCAGCGGGGCCAACGTACCTAATGATGCCCATCTCGTTGGAGCTGGTCAGGAGGACCTGGGAACCTTCCTGGAGCTTCACAGTTCCTTCAATGCCACCAGTAGTAGTGCTGCTCCAACTCCGACGTAACAAACCGCTCTTGGAGCTAATCAAGTGAGGGGGAAAAAAACAGTTAAGTCGCTCAGTACAAACTAATCAGAAAAACTGCACTGTCACAAGATACGACAAAAGTCAACAGCGCATGAATAAGAAAAGGACAGTTTTAAGATTTCCAATCAGCATGAGAATGTTTAATATTGAAAAGCTCTTCTTTTGAGGTTCATCTACCTTATTTTAGATTCAAGCCTTTCATTTGCAACAACCGATGGCATCACTTACTACTCCGAGCCAAATAAAAATGAATAGATCCACAGAATAACTGAACTGGAAGAGGCCTCAGGAAATAGTCGGGGCCAGTCCTCCCTGTCTTCCAAGAAGGTAAATAACAAATATATTTGGGGCAGAGATCTACACTGGTTTACCTTTTACCACGATCGTTAAGCCCAAACTAAAACTGTGTACCTTGGCTGTGGCAAAACATTGGTTTGTTGAACTTTATAACTCTTTTTATGGTCATATAGCAATCTCACATAGGTGTGAGAGCAGCACAGATTTTTTTTAAAAAGCAAACCTACACAGCATTTATATAAAGGCATAAAGAGTGTACTTAAGTAGAATAACAAACCAATTATCTAGACCAAGTTGACAGGGAGAAGGCATAATGGAAATGAGAAGCAGTATGGTCTAGTACAAAAAGCATGGGGCTGGGAGTCGGTGAACCTGGGTTCTAATCCTGACTTTGCCACTTGTCTGCTGTGTGAGCCTGGGCAAGTCACTTAACTTCTCTGTGCCCAGTTACCTCATCTGTAAAATGAGGATTACGAATGTGAGCTCCACATGGGACATGGATTTTGTCCAACCTGGCTAGCTTTATTCTACCCAAGCCCTTAATACAGTGCCTGGCACATAGTAAGTGCTTAATACCATTTTTTTAAAAATTCTTGTAAGGCTGCAAACTTCTGAAGCACCGTGGCTCAATGGAAAGAGCCCGGGCTTGGGAGTCAGAGGTCATGGGTTCGAATCCCAGATCTGCCACTTGTCAGCTGTGTGACTGTGGGCAAGTCACTTAACTTCTCTGTGCCTCAGTTACCTCATCTGTAAAATGGGGACTATGAGCCTCACATGGGACAACCTGATTACCCTGAATCTACCCCAGTGCTTAGAACAGTGCTCTGCACATAGAAAGCCCTTAACAAATACCAACATTATTATTAGTGGGCAGGGAAGGACCATGGTTCTAATGGCTCATCTTCCCCGAAACACAGGCTGGGAGCTAGAGCAGCCTCTGACCCGGCCCTGCAGGCTGGGGAGGATGAGATGCGTGGCACTGGCAGCGCCGGAGAAAGGGGGTGAGACCATGACACTCCATCAGAAAAATTTAGTTTATGGAACACTCTACTGCACACTGGGGAAAGAACAACAGAAGTAAGAGATACCATCTCCAGTGCCTGCTTACCATCCTTTCCTCTTTTTTGTCTCTTTTCTTCTTCTCTATCTTCCCCCCACATCTTCCCTTCCCTTTGTCTTCTCCCTGCCCACCACCACCATTTCTTCTCCTCTTTTCTTCCCTCGCCTCTTCAAAGCCCCATTCCTTATGTAGCCTCCACCAAAACCCTTTCAAATACTCTACCCATATTCACTCTCATGCTCAAAATGAAGAACTGGCACCTCTGTATTTCAGATTGTACACTAGTCTAAAAGTGGCAACACTCACCTGGCAAAAGTGTTTCTTCTATTTATTTCTTTTTGGGAAGATGCAGAAGTTGTACTGAAACTTCGCCTAAAACCTAAATGTGAAAATTACTGTTATCAGAATACAAGTTTTTACTTCATGATTAATTTCATCTTCTTGGCAGTACTTCTGTACTGTTTTGTGGTGCCAGACACTCTGTCTTCAGTTGCCAAAGAAATAAAGAGGAAAAGTATATTCTAAACATAAAACTAGTCTCTGATTTTCCAGAGAATCAACTTTATCAAAATCCAAATAGTTCAGTGCCTTTCAAATTAAACTACTAGTAATAAGAACACAGCTTTTTCGTAAGATGCATTAGTAACGCTCTAATTTCATTAAAATTTTTATTGGACCAGAGTCTTAATAACTTTGTGCACAAAATCACTTTCTACATTATAAATTTCACTGCTTTTGAATGAAATATATTTTGTTTAAACAAGAGCATATTATGAAAAAAAAAGTGTACCACTAAAGAAACTAGTTTTCAAATGAGTAAAGCCAATTAAGTTTCTCTGTGGTCATAAAGAAGTGAGATGAAGAAGGAAATTACAAATCTTACAGCTCATGATAGTTTCCTCCTCCAGGTGCAAACTAAAATAGTACATAAGATCTCACAAAGTAAGAAAACCAGATCTGCAACACAATTCTTTGTCCTTAGAAAATGAGAACAGGGTGCCACAATATACCACACGCACAGGGAGAGAACACAAGACTCTTACCAGGAAAAGAACGATTCCTCTTACTTGATGCAACCCCTGCAAGAGTATCTAAGGAATCTGTAAGTCTACAGATAAAACAGAAAACAAAAAGTCTTTACTATTTCTTTGTACTTAATGTGACTTGCCCTCAAATATTATAAAGAAAATACATTTCTGAGTTATTCATAACCAACCCAATTGGGAAAAATTATTTTTTGTCATTATAGTCACAGGGTCATTCTAAAGCTGTCCCCTGACCCAGAATCATCTCCTTTAGTCTCAAACACTTAAGGACAGTTGGTTGGTGTCTAAAATCTGAAGATCTTATGCATGACCTGATTTTAGACAGTGAGGTTCCTAAAGGCAGGGACCATAGCGGAATAGATCAGGGAGAGTCCTGACAAGGAAAACAAAGAAGGAGAGCCAATAGGCAGACTGAATTAAGAAAGATAACAAAAGAAAGAAAGATGGGATCACAGAGTAGAACTAACTCTCTCAAAGATACTATGTGAGTCTCACACCCCAAAGCAGCTGGGCTAATCAGCTTGTAGTTGGCCTATGACTCTGAATTTGAGTTGGACGAAGCCACCCTAAATGCTATTTAAAAGGGAAGCTGCCTGCGATCTTGAGAACAGAAACAACCCAAAGGGAACCCCAGAGTAGAAGTCTACAAGGGCAGTTTTAAATAATTCTTGACTGCTTCTGCCCTCACAAGAAAAAGGAATGAAAAATATATTTTTTTAAAAGATGAGACAGAAGGAATAAAAAAGTAATCAAGAAGTGTTTAGCTGCCAAGAATATTTCTCCTTGTCACAACTCCTTTGTCCATGTTTGCTTCCAGGTAGGATACCTGGCTCCTGCCCTCTGTCATCCAAGACCAATGGCCTGTAGGAAATGTGGGTTGCCAGTATTTCGTGAGAAGTTGGAAGCTTAGGTGGCCAAGGGGGAAAGGGACCAACTTCATATTTGGAAGCAGTTGACAGAGCTCTAGGAGGAGGCCAGAATACTGCTGACATTGATGACTGCATTATCCGGATGACCACTCTTCGATAAGCCCTAGCAGAGCTGCTAGCTGTTATTGTTGAGAATTCAAGGAGGATAAGAAAATACTCTCAGCACTGGAAAAGAGAATATTCTGCCACTTTGAAAAGGAAAACCCCGGCAATTTTACAAACATAAGGTAAATACCAGTGCCTGGGAAGATATCAGAATAAGCTCATGAGACTTCCTACGTTTTTGATCTAACTTATTTATTACCTCATCCAATTTCACCAGAAAGGTCTGGAGACACATGATTGTCCCATATTGAAACATACAAACAGAAATGGCTTTGCCACTTGCCTGCTGTGTCACCCTGGACAAGACACTTCACTTCTCTGAAGCTCAGTTTTATCTGTAAAATGGGGATTCAATTCCTGCTCCCCCTCCAACTTAGACTGTGAGCCCCATATGGGACCGAGATGGTCTCTGACCTGATTGATTTGTATCTACCCCAGTGCTTTGAAAAGTATTTGACACATAGTAAGTTCTTAACAAATACCATAATTTTCATTTTATTATCAATCGCTAACCACCTAGATGGGAATAAGATGTTAAAAAGTACCAAACAAGATACTGTGGAGAGCAAATCATATCAGTTAAATTTAGATCTCCTTTGATAGTATGGCAGACAATATACTCTATCTAGACTCTAGTAACACTTTTGATTTCATCCCACATGTGGAAAGCATGGTCTTTACCAAAGATGCACAACTTGTTCTGTGGTCTCACCCAAAGGTCAGCCTCAAAAACACAATGTTAGCAAGGTTGAGAGCTCCAGGAACAGAGAGCATAGTAATAGGCAGGGTGGCCCCTTTAAAAACAGACTCGTATTTTTTAAATAGTATAGTTTCCGAATGTGTCACCTTATTTGTGATTGAATAGAAGAAAAATGTCAAGCGTGAAGAAATAATCTCGGGTGTACCCAGAGAGTTGAAAGAAAAAGTTGGTTTAGGGTTTTAAGGGTGACAGCTGCAGATTTGAAAACAAAAGATGGGGAAATGCTTTTTTTTTTAGAAAAAAAAAAGCAGCATGATTATAACATCTCAGGGAAGAAAGAGAAGAGGAAAGCAATAAGGAAAGCTGAAAAATTCAAAAGAAAAAATAAATTGAACAAGAAAAGGATAAGAAAATGTTTTATATTTGACCAGGAAATAATTGCTGTCTTTAATTTCAATGGTTTTACTGAGGCATGAAGAGTGAAGTTTAAATACATGAAATCCAAAGAAGAAAATTCAGAGGTTACATAAATACAGCCTTCTCAAGAAACTTGGAGATAAAAAGCACAAGACAAACAGGATCATGTAGGAAAATAAGATCCATAGAGGAGGGCTGGGGGTTAAATTAGGTAACTGACAACTAGAACCCTTGAAAATGTACTTCACTATTGAAATACTTTCCAACTCATTTCCATTGTGATGTGGTTAAGTGTTTTTCCTCATCCACTCAAAAGAAACACTTTCATATTTATGTTTATTTTACATATGTGAATGAGTGCCCTTGTGACTCACTAAGATTCAGGTCAACTAAAATCAAGCCTGTACCAGTAAAAGTATGGTTTTCAAAAATCATTACTAGAAGTCACAAGAGGAAAAATTAAAAGAAATATATGAAAGCTAACGATTTGAGGTTAATTTTCTAGTATTTTTACCAATTGAAGAGACATTGTGAACCAGAAGAGCCTCATGAATAGTTGGAAGATGAGCTTCCATGAATATAGTTACATTATACGTGCAATTTTGCACTTAGAGATTATTATCCCATTTTACATTCAGCAAATTAGGTGGATGAAGACAACTTCTCTCAGCACATAAGACAAGTCATTTCCCATAATGGTATCTAAATATACCCTTCATTTGGGCAGAATTTCTGGTCAACTTACTTCAAGTCAAATGTGAGCTGGTACAATTTTCAAAGTGTAACATCTTAAAAAGAATCTCAGAGCTAGTTCATTGCATGTAAAAAAAAAAAAGCCTTCTTGTTTCACTTCCTCAAAGATCTACTGCCTATATTTTTGATAACTAAAGACATCACAGGAAAAGGCCATTTTTGTCCTATTAGGTTTGCAAGAGAATGAATGGAGAGGCTGATGGCAGGAAAATTTAGTGTATTTAGAATGTGCCTAAAGCAATCATGGTGCATTTTTACTTTTATTTGCATGAGATTAATTTTACTGCTCTGACTGGTCTCAGCTGCAACCTCATATCTAACAGATGATATATGCCCACAGGTTTACAAATGGAGAAAACAGGGGTTTTTTTAATTGCAAAAGCTAATTTAGCTTTCATTAAGTCCTCTGAAATAAGAAACTGCACTTTAACCTCCTCCAAGAAAGAATGTTTCATCCAATGCCTATTTCCAATGTAAAATTTAGTAACTCTAAATGGAAGGGGAAAGGGATTATGAGAAATTAGTCCTATGTTGGAGATGTATATTCAGCCTCCTTACCTCTTTACCCTGGATGGAGGAGCAAATATTCCATATCTTGGAGAACAACTGAAGTACTGAACTCCTCCAACGGAGCCATCATTCTTGCCATAAGGTTTTTCCAACTCAATGCCACACCAAAATCCTACCAACACAAATAACATTTTCTTTAAAAAAAAAAAAACAGCACACAAATCCACACACTTGTACCCTGCCAATGGAAAAATACGTTCTGGGCCAGAAATTTTTATTGGTGACCTGGATGACGGAAATAAAGACTATGCCCATTACGTTTGTCCATAAATCCACAATGGGCAACAGTGGGAGAGGCCAGGACCTGGGGGAATGGGATTCAAATTCAAAATGTTTTTGGTAAACTAGAGAAGGGATCACAAACAGAATGAAATTCAGCACAGTCAAATAAGGAGAAAAAGTCAACTGCACAAATTTAAGATTAGCTAAGAACTAGCTATCTGCAAATGAAGGAGAAAGAATAAGAGGTTATAATGGCAAAAATGTCCATGAGACAGCATTGTAAATGCTGCAATTTAGAAGACATTAGACTGGGATGAACAGGGAAACAAAACTGTGGGGTGATTTTCCCATTACCAAAGTACAGTATCCAGTTCTAGGCTCTACCATTAAAAGGGAATCTGGAGAACATGGGGAGAGTTCAAAGGACAGCCGCAAAAATATTTACATGGTCGTAAAAACAAGTCCTATGAAGAAGTAGACTTATTGAACCTAGAGAGGATTCTTTTCCAGAGAACAACTATTCCCTAAAAAAACCTCTTGGATGAGGACACTACAAAAGGAAACATGAAGAATTTAGGTTGATAGTAGGAAGAATTTTCTGACAGGTGGTGTTCACAGTGAAATACTTTTTGAGAGAGATGGAAGAACTTCTCGAGGTATTTAGAGAGAGAAAAGTAAAGTCAGATTCATCTACCTGGGCAGAACTAAGAATGATCTTGCTAGACAGTGGGAAGAAAAACATCTCAATATCTCTTCCAATGCTATAAGCAAAATTTTTCTAGAATCTTCATCGATTCTTGGAAAGAAAATTCTTGCCTATGATTTCTCTTGAAATGTATAAGATGTTGTACATCAACTGTTGCATGCTTTTGCCAATGGCAAGGAAGCCAAGACAATCAGGGATTTTGTTCTCTTTGCAGCTGCCTTTTGTTTGGTCTGCCACTGAGGTCTTGAAAATGTTCAGGCTGAACTTTGTTTTCTGAATCATCATTCCATCACAGGATTCTGAAACACAACCAGTCCCAGCTTCCAGGCAGGGCTACACCTAAGCTGGGCAAAACTGACGTCCGCAAATACTAGGGGGTTCAACCATTTTGAGAAAATGACCAAATACAGTCCCAAGGTTTCCTGAAGCGTGAAATTACGGAAACATCTTTGAAGTCCTGTGACATTGGTTATTTTAAGTTCAAATTTGATCTCAACTGCCATGTGGTTGAATAGGGAGAAAAACCAACTAAAATAAGAATAACTGTGGTATATGTGGCAAGCACTATACTAAGTACCAGGGTAGATACAGGATAATCAGGCCACACATAGGGCTCCCAGTCTAAGTAGGAGGGAATATAGGGATTGGAATCCTCATTTTGTGGATGAGGGAACTGAGGCAGAGAGGCATTAAGTGACTTGCCCAAGGTCAGAGGCAGCAGGTAAGTGGCAGCTCTGGGATTAGATTCCAGGTCCTCTGAATTCCAGTGCCATGTTCTTTCCACTACACCATGCTGCTTCCCATACTAGGCCACACTGCTTCAAACTACACAATCATTAATAGTATACTGTTTTCTTGCAATCTGGGGAATATAAATAACTAAGTAGGGAATGAGAGGAATAAGAATAGTTTATGCTACACTTCAATATTTCTGAATACTTTCTTTTTGCAAGAATATGATGCCACCCTGTGACAAAACAGCATATTGCCATTTTTTTTTAAATCCACAAAGAGCTTCTAACAGGATGCTTTACCACAGATTTTCTCAAAAAGAAAGGTTTTGAGAAACCTTGGTGAATAGCAATATGTATAAATAAAGCTATTTTACCAAACTTTTAACATCATAATCTTAACGCTCTCTTCCAATGTAATGGAGTTTACATTAGAAGAGAGGGTTAGGATTATTATGTGATTTTTCTACATCCTGGGATTCACAATTAATTGTGTGCGCTCTCTCTCTCTCTCTCTGCTCCTAATGGATAGAAGAGGGGAAGAAGAAAGGTGAAAGTGAAAAAACACTTCTTTTTCCTCTAAACAGATAACTTCAACAGTAGACAGAGAGAAATCTCCAACGGCCACCTGTTTCCCTTCATTTCAAGCATAAATTCCTCACACTCAAGGTTTTTGCATTTTATTAAGGTATCTGTTAAATGCTTAATATATGTCAAGCATTGTTCTAGACGCTGGGGTAAAGGTTTGTCATGTTGGACACAGTCCCTGTCCCACATAGGGCTTACAATCTGAGTCAGATGAAGGATTTAATTAAATTAATTTTAATCAGATGAGGTACCCAAGGCACAGAGAAGTTAGGTGACTTGCCAAAGGTCACACAGCAGACAAGTGGAGGAGAACCCAAGTCCTCTGACTCCCAGGCCCATGCTCTTTCCACTAGGCCATGCTGCTGCTCTGATGCTGCTGGCTTCCCCTCGGTTCTTGCCTTACAAAATACATATTCATTCTTTATTCATTTTCCATAATCTTGCTATTTCCATTTGTATCTTTGTTTTCCTTCCTGTTCACTCGATTTGTAAATAATTTATGCCTGTCCATCTCCCTTATTAGATTGTAAGGTTCTCGAGAGTAAGAACTGGGTCTTATTTTCACTGTATTTTTCCAAGTGCTAAATAAAGGGCTCTGCACATGGTATATAACAATAATACTGGCTGATTGGCCCACCAAAAGTTCAGCAGTGAGTTATGTTTAAAGTAGCTCTCAGAGAGCTGAAACCCAAGACTCAATGTTTCATTGATTTAAATTTGGGTATTAGAAAAATCCCTTAAAAATATCTGAATATGTGCAGAATGAGCCAAGAAAAAGTAAAGGACTTCAGAAATTCAAAAAATGCAAAAGACCTTCTGTCTGTGAAAGTACAACTTTAAAAATAGGGTATCAACACTGCTTTCATAAGGAATTCAAGAATATATACATTCAGTTCCAGATTATGCCCACAAATATAAATTGTGAATACACTGACAAACAAATGCTTTTAGTTTGGTTTAGGACAGCCTAGCGAAAGTCATTTTCCTTTAAAGGTAAAACGATGTACTCTAAAACTGCTTTTCATAAGACTATAATCTGACCAAAGGATAAGATACCTGGGGCAAAGTTTGTTGTACCGAAGAATCTAACAGTGCCAATCCTCTGGCCTACCACCAGGACTCTGTCTCCAAGCTGAAGTTCTCCTTCGGCGTGTGTACTTCCTACCAATTTACCAGAGATATTCAAACCTGCTTTGAGGAAACAAAATAAAAAATGTAAAGCTCAGAGATATTCAGAGAAAGAACATAAACCAACTAAATCAAATAGTAGTGCCACAACAGAATCATTTAAAAAAAATGAATAACTGTTTTTCAAATATGTTCTGCAGGCATCAGAATTCAGGTAACAACTGGACCACCCAAAGTTGGGCAAGTCAAGGAATAAGCAACGAAGGAAACAAGGTGGCAGATGAGATAATGGGTAGGGCCACAGGATAAAGCCATCACTTCGGATATCCCCCTTACCAATAAATCAATCAATGGCATTTATTGAGCACTTGCTGTGTGCACTATACTGAGTGTTTGTAAGAGAACAATGCAACAGAGTTGGTAGACACATTCCCTGCCCACAAGGAACAGCAGCATGGACTTGTGCATAGCACACATGCCTGGGAGTCAGAAGGATGTGGGTTCTAATCCCAGCTATGCCACTCTGCACATAGTAAGCGCTCAATAAATACTATTGAATTGAATGAATTTGTCTGCTGGGTGACCTTGGGCAAGTAAATTCACTTCTCTGGGCCTCAGTTACCTCATCTGTAAAATGGGGATTAAGATTGTGAGCCCCCTGTGGGATAGGGACTGTGTCCAACCCGATTTGCTTGTATTGATCCCAGAGCTTAGTAAAGTGCCTGGCACATAGTAAGCATTTAATAAATATGATTTTAAAAAAGGATTTTCCAGGATGACCCTTTGGATGGTGAAGCCTTTGTCTGGCTCATTACCCCACCGACTAATAATGTTTGAAGGGTCTCCATTCCAAAGGGGATGATATGACATCAGACCAAGATTTTTACTCAATCAATAAATCCATGGTATTTATTGAGCATTTACTGTGTGCACAGCATTTACTAAGTACTTGGGAAAGTACAATGCAACAGAGTTGGCAGACACACTCCCTAACCAGAAGCAGCTTACAGTCCACAGGAGAGAGAACACCACATTAAAATAAATTATAGGTAAGGGAAATAGTACAGTATAACAGTAAGCACACGAGTGCTATGCGGCTGAAGTGAATATCAAAGTGCTTAAGGAGTATCCAGCCAAGTCCACAGTCAACACAGAGAAGATGGCAGAAAGAAGAAATAAGGGCTTAGTCAGGGAAGACCTCAATCTAAATTAGACTTCTTTAATTCAAACTATATAAGCAAGAATGTTCTCTAATAGATATTTACAAATGAAACATACTAGCACTGGCTCTGGGTGAAGTGGAAGAGCTTTTAATTACTGCTTTCTTATTACTACTGGTACCAGCCAAATTCTTGAGAGGAGTCTGTTTGTTATCCAAGGAGGATGTAGAAGAGGAAGAGCTGACAGATCCAAGGTGAGTAGCTAAAACAGGCAAAATGAAGGCAATATCACAATACAGAAATCAGATTATCATTAGATTGCAAGCTCCTTGAGGGCAGGCAGGAATTTTGTCTTACTTCTATGGCATGGTTCCAGATGCTTAGCATCCTGCTCTGAAAACAGGAGGCGCTCAATAAATGCTATCAATAATGATGATGACAGAAAGTCCTTCACTAAACCTTTCCATTAGATATGTTTGCTAGTAGGCAGTTTTTCTTGAATTTACTTTAGAAAAAAGTCTTTACTCTCATCTATGTTCATAATTGAGACCCACCAAATCAACGCAGCCCCAATTACTCATTCAAGCAGGAGTATTCCGCAAGAATTTACTAGAGAGAGGATTTCATAAGTGCAACACATAATAACTGCTCTCAAGGAGCTCAGAATCTAACTGGGGACACAGAGAAAAATTACAAACTATATTCAGGGAGTACTTCAACTTTATCAGGGTGAAATATCTGAAAGAATAATTAAGTAGAGAAGTGAGAAGCTGAAGAAAAATATACAAACAGAGATATGTGCTGAGGATTAGAATAAGATACTATATATTAGAAGCTAGGTGTTTTCCACGACAGGCCTTAATTCCTGAAACTTTACCATTACAGTTACCCTCAAATTCCCCATTTAGTGAGCAAAGGACATTTCGCTTTCCCTTACATGCTAACATTTATACTTAGGAATATCAAGTAAAGTTTTGCAAGGTAAAATAAGTATTTTATTTACTTTATTTTATATTACCTTCCTTCATAGTCATATTTTTCATTCCTTCATCAGGAGGCAATATAAGCGAAGAATCAGAGACGCCATCCTTTTTGGAGGACATTAATCCTGAATTACAAAAAACAAAACTTCTTTAGAAAAAAAGATTTAGAAATAGTTCTAAATTATACAAGTGCAGGAGAAAGCCTTCAAGACAACTTTTTTTTATTAGCTCTTTTAAAAGTATTATTTGCCACTACAAAAAAATTAAAATTTATTGAAGCCCTGTATAGGGATTGGATCTACAGAATATATTTTTAATTTCTCCCCACTCTACCTTTCCCTAAATCCAGGTTCATAATAAGAAATACCAAAATACTGGAAACATGCATTTTGGGACCAATCTGTCTGGAACAAGTGATTCAAAATAATCATCTGAATGATGGTTGTTCATACGAATAAAGCCTGGAACTGTAGCCCTCCTAAGACATAGTTATCATTTCCTGAATCCTTAAATAAACAGTTCATTCAAACGAAAAGGTCATTTTTATAGCAACAAAATGAGAACCAAATATTCAAACACACATTATTAAAACATTACAATAACTACTAGCAAGAAGCAAATTTGTATTTGAAAAGAACACATTTATATAAATTTCTAAAAGGATCTATATTTTGGAAAAAAAATCTCCATTTTGCAAGAAGTGTAACAAGGACAAATGTGGGACAAGCTCCCTATTAGACTACTCAAGTAGGCCTCATTTCATCTACAATTTGGAACTCCAAGTTGTAACCTCAAAAATGATACATTAAAAGACTCATTTCCAACTCACTAAAAATAAATCAAGGGTAAAGGAGAGAAAATTCAATTTATGAGTTGAGTTCACTGGTTTTTGGAATATTTTCAAAATTACAAGCATTGATGGATGTAATTCAGAAAATAAGAAATTTTCCTCCTATGTGGCAACAAAAAACCTTAATATATATAGCATTCACTGGAAGTTTGAAGCAATTTATCAAAATATTTAATATGTACACTTTTATCTTTACACATAACCAGGGAATTGGCATTAATTTACTTTATTCCTTTGGCTATCAACCATATATGCTAGTACTTTCAAAAGCTTTTAGCTTCATCCTCCCATTCTTCCCAGTGAATCCACTAAATTCTATTAGTTTTCATACTTCTTTGGGCCTGTTGGCATCTGCCTCTCTGCCCCTCAAAAATCTCCAGTGGTTACCCACCTCCCCCTGCATCACACAGAAGATCCTTGTCAATACCTCCAAAATTCTTCATCAGTTTCCTCATCTGACATCTGGTGTTCGTAACTCTACCTTACTCACAACTCTACCACCTCTAACCCCTTGCTCACGCAGTTTGCCTAGCCTGGAACTTCCCCAGTGCCAAAACAACCAGAACCACCATTCCCCCATCTTGAAAGCCCTCTTAAAAATCCTACTTCCTCCAGTAAACCTTCCCCAATCAATTTCCGAACTCGATGCACTTAGGTATTGATTCAAGTGTGTGTGTGTGTCCATGTGTGTGTCCTTTCATATTCAAAGATACCACTAATTGAACTTTCCCTTTGGGTGCATGGGTAACAAAAAACAAAACAAAAAACCCACAAACATGGGACCTATTCTCTTTTATGACAATTTAGACCACTGCAGCACAAAAGTACAACCAGCCTACCTTAATAAAGAATGGGGACTAGATACTCTAGTTTCTGAAGAGGATTCCACTCTTCAGCTCTAGGACCTTTCAACGATAGTTCTGTAGTTGGACAAGAGGGCTTCCAAACTTGCCTAGCCCCTTAAGTGGCCTAATGATAACTCCACTATGCTCTTCAGAACAAAAGTGCACCATCAATAGAGCATAGTTCCCCACAACGAAAACCAACTGCCAAAATTTGGTGGAATCATAACAGTATCAACTTCTGAGGTCGGAGAATTCAGTGCAGCAATGTCGAATCATAGAAAAAAGTAACTATATCATAAGGGATCATTAGGTATGTGATCCAAACACTAGTTCCCTCAAAAGAATTAAAAAAAAAATTGTGGGTGCTCCCCAAATCTAAACGGTGAGATTTCACTGATGATAACATTAAGTGTCCTTAAATCCAAAGGGCAGAATATATTTTATTCTATTGCTCACACAATAAAACCAAGTACCGTCTCTTAAAATACATGTTTTCACTATGCATTTTAGCTAGGCACTGAGAGGAATCAGGGAACAGTGTTCTGACAAGATATCTATCTGGATAGAACATGATGCACAACAGAAGAAAAAATTATGCATATATGTATGACATTAGTCCAAAACTACAATGCAACTACTGCAAGAATGCAAACCCCATGTTACGGTCTGTATTAGCTTGGAGGATATGCCATCTTAAACCTCACCAACTACTCCAGTTAATCAAGGCAGGTTAGGTCACTCCTAAGACCTGAAGAACTCCAAGAAAACAAAATCTTCTGTTTTTCCCCTAAGTCAGTACCAGGGGTCATGTAAAGTAGACTAACGAAAATGACCATGATACTGCCAAACGATCTTTATCTTATAGCATCAGTACCAAAAGAAGCATTGTCAGTAACCAAATTCAAGGGAAAGTCCCTTGCTTTTTAACTATCCTATTTTGGGAGGGTGAGGTAGGGTTTTATCGGGTTGTACCACTACTCCTGCCAGTCTTCCATTATGCAATCACCACCGAAACCACTCTGTCTCCACCCCGCCCCCTCCTCTCCCTTTTGTTGGGATAACGCCACAGCTGTCACCAATCCTACATCAAACTGTCCTTAATCCATTAATACCATATTAAATTGACATAACGTTTTCTTCCAAGTGGCTGAAAGCTTGCTGATTAGAGTACTGGAATTACTTTACATAATCTCCCAAAGACAAATACTACAGTGGGAGAGCAAGATGGACCCTGTTAAGCCCTTGATATTCGCCTCATCCTCAGCCCCACAGCTTTTATGTACAGATCCTTACACTACCATTTCTGCGCTCTGTAGTTGATTTTTAATATCTGTCTCTCCTTCTAGGTTATGAGATCCTTGTGGGCAAGGATTTATTGTATTGTACTTTCTCAAGTACTTAGTACAATGCTCTGCCCACAGTAAGCACTTAATAAATGCCACTGATTGAAGTATATATAGAGCAACTTGTCTGAATGATGGTGACTTGGCTACCAGACAATGGCAGAGCTCACCCAGAAAATCTGGATGACTCAATTTTTCCAATTTGCAGAGCCAGGACCCACATGTCCACATTAGGCTCAACATTAGGCATATTAACTCATCACCCACCCAACAGTGGGAGGACAGAGGAGCTCGTGTGAAACCCTATCTCGTATCCCACCCCTCGTCAAGGCCATGTGATCTAGATATAACTTGGGTCTCCTCCATCTACGGAATGGGATTAGTCTGAATAATTTTAGCCCACCTATACAGCTCCACACTGTGGCTTCAGGGAACCAGATACCTCTTGCTTACTCACTTTGGATGTGGAAGAGGCAGGAATTCCCTTGGAGATTTACTGACTTTCAGATATATGACCAGATTAACCCTACACCCCTGAAGCCCGGAACTCCTCATAGCAGCATGAGCACATGGAAAAAGGCACGAGCCTGGGAGTAAGGGGATCTGAGTTTTAATCCGAGCTCTGCCACTTGCCTGCTGAGTAACTATTCTGTGCTTCAGTTCCCTCATTTGCAAAATGGGGACTCTGTTATCCCTCCTACTCGGACTGTGAGTCCAGTGCGGAACAGGGATGACTGTCTGCCCTGATTATCTCGTATCTATCAGTGCTCGAGAGCATGACACATAAATACTGCAACATTATTAAAGTCATAGCTCCCCCCTTATGAAACTGTGTTTGCTGAACTACTGAGTCAGTGGCAAAAGGGGTGTAGGTTTATATATACATATTTACCCTAACAAAGTGTAATACAGACCCGGTGATGCATCTTCCATTCTTACCAGTATTTACTTTTGAAGTTATATGAGTTACATCAATCTTCTGGGTCCTGATGAGAGGAATAGCTCGAGTAGAAGACGTTCTTGTTATGTTCTTCTTCGGATTTGAAGCTTTACTTATCTTTGAAAGAGGTGCAAAAATACCTGAGGAAAAAAGGTAGTTTAAAAAAAAAATCAAGGTTAGCTTTAGTGACATAGACTATAAATGTTCTCTTATAGCACTGCTTTCTGTCTTATTAAGTAGGAATAGGGGTGCATTAAATACCATTCTCCTGTAAAGTGACGACTGAGTTTCTGCAGAACTCTATGATAAAAAAAAACCTTACTCTGTAATACTCCGACAACACACATGCACACAACTGTTTCTTCTGACAAATGGCACTGTATCCAAATAGACATAGGTCATCATAAGAACATTCCCTAATTGTGCCACCATGTTCTAACCAATAGGCATCATAAAAACACACATTCTGGGAAAACTGTTGATATTCTTGAAAAAGCAGCAAATCCACTCTAATTCATTTTAATCTACTAAGTTTTGTTTTAAGAAAAAATTAAATATAATGTAGTACCATCTCTACAATTTCACAAGTGCAGTTTTCAAAGAAATCAAAGTGCACTGCAGTAAGAACTGCAAATGCCAAGTTTCCCAGAATTAAAAAGAACATCTAAAAACTTAAAACATAACACTTTCGATTGAACATCTTCTAACAGAGATACACTCACTCAAGTATGAAATAAGGAAGAACTGCTGTCAGGATAGACTGTTTAACTGCTCAAGGCAATCTTCCGCAAGTGGTTGTTCATTCACTCATTCAATGGTAGTTATCAAGCACTTACTACAAGCAGAGCACTGTGCTTATAGGTCTGGGGACAGGTACAAGAACAGTAACTCAGACATGATCTCTGGCCCACAGGGAGCTCAAAGTGTAAGAAGTGCTTTGAGGGGTGGGGAATTTGGCGTTGAACATACAAGGAGAGAGTGAAGGGATAAAAACCGTAAAATCCAATAAAGAAGGAATTTTTAGGTTATTCAAGGCTCTGGCAGACTGATGAAGTCACAACAGAGACAATCTGAGGGAAGGGGAATGAAGGAATGGCATGATGGGCTAGGTGAGCTTCTTCCTCATCCTGTTGCCTTCCCTCAGGGAGGTGAGAAGTCATCATCCACCAAATGACTGGTCAAGGGCGACAGTAGGAGGGCCCCACCCCCGCAGCAAAGGACAGGACTCTCTCCCTCTCCCCAAGGGGCCTAGAGTAAGGCATCTGAGTCTTACAGACAGGTGGGTGTTCTCCCCAACTCAGAGCAGAACACTGTCGTTCCCCCCCGCAAGGCCAGCAACAGGTTTGGGCCGGGCTGCTCGGGCACAGGACTTTCCAGGGCTGCGCGAGGGAGAGTTAAAACCTGATCACTCCTGCTCTTGCCCCTGCCCTCCTCCTGTTCCTTCCAACACCTTCCAGGCTCCCTTCTTCTGGCTGCCCATCTCCAAAGAGCTCCCCAGGCCCACAGGACTAAAGAGGGTGGGTCAAGATTTACGTTGGTGAGAGGAGACTTGTTTGGGGGTGGGGAGGGTGTCCCCTCCCTAGGTGAACTAGAGCGAGGACTCCCTGGTCTAAATGGCCCAAACCATGTCAGTCCAGCCCTGAAGCAGGGGGAAGCGGGCCCAGGCCTTTCTGGAGTTCAATGCCCACCCTCTTCACCTAGGACTGCCTGTTGCTTACTCACCTTGCCTGGCCCTACTCTCCCTTGCTCCCAGCAATGGCAAGTTGGATGGGGCCCAGCTCCCAGCAGCTATGAACCTTCTACTGTAGCTTGGATTCTGGTGGGTGGGGTGGGGTGTTTGAGGAGTGCCCCCTCTTAGCCCTAAGAGGTGACTTTAAATGCTCCATTCCCCCTCTCCAGATCAAGAGCTACATTTACGGCTCCCAAGCTATAGATTGCTAAAGCTCCTCCCCTGCACCCTACTTCAACCGTGAGCCCCATGTGGGACAGGGACTGTATCCAACCTAATTATCTTTCATTCATTCAATAGTATTTATTGAGCGCTTACTATGTGCAGAGCACTGTACTAAGCGCTTGGGATGAACAAGTCGGCAACAGATAGAGACAGTCCCTGCCGTTTGACGGGCTTACAGTCTAATCGGGGGAGACGGACAGACAAGAACAATGGCACTAAACAGCGTCAAGGGGAAGAACATCTCGTAAAAACCGATGGCAACTAAACAGAATCAAGGCGATGTACAATTCATTAACAAAATAAATAGGGTAACGAAAATATATACAGTTGAGCGGACGAGTACAGTGCTGTGGGGATGGGAAGGGAGAGGTGGAGGAGCAGAGGGAAAAGGGGAAAATGAGGCTTTAGCTGCGGAGAGGTAAAGGGGGGATGGCAGAGGGAGTAGAGGGGGAAGAGGAGCTCAGTCTGGGAACGCCTCTTGGAGGAGGTGATTTTTAAGTAAGGTTTTGAAGAGGGAAAGAGAATCAGTTTGGCGGAGGTGAGGAGGGAGGGCGTTCCAGGACCGCGGGAGGACGTGACCCAGGGGTCGACGGCGGGATAGGCGAGACCGAGGGACGGCGAGGAGGTGGGCGGCAGAGGAGCGGAGCGTGCGGGGTGGGCGGTAGAAAGAGAGAAGGGAGGAGAGGTAGGAAGGGGCAAGGTGATGGAGAGCCTCGAAGCCTAGAGTGAGGAGTTTTTGTTTGGAGCGGAGGTCGATAGGCAACCACTGGAGTTGTTTAAGAAGGGGAGTGACATGCCCAGATCGTTTCTGCAGGAAGATGAGCCGGGCAGCGGAGTGAAGAATAGACCGGAGCGGGGCGAGAGAGGAGGAAGGGAGGTCAGAGAGAAGGCTGACACAGTAGTCTAGCCGGATCTACCCCAGAGCTTAGTACGGCTTGGCACATAATAAACGTTTAACAAATACCCATTATTATAAGGACGGTGTTCCAGGCTTGATATTGGTTTCTGAGTAGGCTTCAGTGCCAACCAACAGGACTGCTGAAATCTGGGTGACACTATTTAGAAATGCACTGCTTACCCAGATTGGCAAAGGGACAGGTGCCTAGAATATACACGTGAACCTAGTGTGGAAGAGACTCTCTTTTTGGTTGTACACATATAAGGATGAAATTCACAGTCAAGGGTGCCATCTTCAAAGATGAAGGCCAAAGGTGTTTGTGAATCCTTGATTATCTATCAAGATCTCCTACCTACTCATTGAGAAAATTCTTCTAGCCAGAGATAAAATACAGTATTTGTGCTCTAAAATATCTTAAATTGAGTCATTAATGAGTTCCAGGTAGCTGGCTAGCTGCTCTAAATTTCTACTTCACTGGTCAAAATTAATACATTTGTGCAAGAAAAAGCAATTAGAAGTTGACAAGCCTACAAATGTTATAGAAAAATAC
The DNA here is from genome assembly GCF_004115215.2 of Ornithorhynchus anatinus. NCBI lineage: Eukaryota > Metazoa > Chordata > Mammalia > Monotremata > Ornithorhynchidae > Ornithorhynchus > Ornithorhynchus anatinus. The sequence continues at coordinate 39,286,538 of NC_041736.1, forward strand.
AATCCCATTACATAAAAGAAATTATTCAATAAGCAGTGTCTGTTATTAAAAAAAAAGGTTAAAGCTGAGTGGCAGAATGATTAAGTAAAGAAATGAGATTCATGAAACCGGGGCTCTTTTCCTGTCATTGATTTATTAGCTTATATGATCCTGGAGAGGACTTTGGATCTCCCTCATGCCTCAGTTTCCTCATTAGAAAATGCACATCGCAATAACCTACTTCACAGGATAACTATAGGTACGTCATTAAACACTTTTTTTTAAAGCTATATAAATGTTCAACACTAACTAGCAAAAAAAATAAATAAATAAAATCCTGTGATTTGGGCATGAGTGCCAGACCTGTACACAGGTCTGAAGATACACGCATACACCAGACACCTACACCAGAAGCACAACTATCTCAACACACACCCACATACACATCTGCATATAGACATGCCAATATACACAACACACCCTTGCACATATTTTCACAGCCTGTCCTCCTCCCAGGGGAGGAGATGGCCAGGGAAGAGGTTGCCTAAGGCAGTTCAAGTAAGGTGTGCCACACCTGGAAAAAGAGTGAGGCCAGCCTCTCTCCACCTCAAAATTCCCCCAGCCAACTCTCTTCGACTTCAACTGCTTTAACCCCACCACCACACTCAAGGCTTCACTCTTTCCCTTAATCCCTTTGCACAGACTTCTCCCTCTCCAGGGATGGGAGAGAAGAGGGAAAGGAGAGGGGAGGGAGGGGGTGGGAAAGGAAGGGAATCCTGTCTCCTTTCCCTGACTGGTGCTGCCACAGACCTATGGCATCAGCTTCCTTCCCAGCCCAAACTCCTTTTCTTATCTCTCCAGCTGCCTTTTTGGCTGCCACTACAGGCTCCCACCACTGCTGGCCTTTGTCCTTTGACAGAGCTATTGATGAGTGGAAAAGTGATAATCTAAGGTCTAGAGAAGCAGTGTGGCTCAATGGCAAGAGACCGGGCTTGGGAGTCAAGAGGACATGGGTTCTAATCCCAGCTCCGCCACTTGTCAGCCGTGTGACTTTGGGCAATTCATTTCACTTCTCTGTGCCTCAGTGACCTCATCTGTAAAATGGGGATTAAGACTGCGAGCCTCACGTGGGACAACCTGATCACCTTGTATCGCCTCCAGCGCTTAGAACAGTGCTTCACACATAGTAAAGTGATTAACAAATACCATCATTATTAGTGAAAATTTAAGGTTTTATTAAAAGATAATGGTTCTACCAACTCTGTTAAATTGTGCTGTCCCAAGTGTTTAGTGTACAGTGTTCTGCACCCAGTAAGCCCTCAACAAATATCTTGGGTTGATAATGGGAGTTTGCAACCTAATCCTGAGAAAGCCTTTTCCTACATGAGCTAAAACGTACCACACATATATAGAATGTAAAAATGCCACCTCCTGGACTTTTATGAAATTACTATTATAAAAATATTTTAATTTGCTTTACTTTAACTCAAATTCCTTTCTCCTTAAGTTTGCATAACATCTATCTTACCATATTTTGGTGCGCATTTAAAGTATTGGACTTTTCCAACACTTCCATTATTCTTTCCTTCTGGTTCATCCAACTCAATGCCAGCCCACTGTCCACTGGCAAATTCAGTTGTGCCACAAAATCTTAATGTTCCCATCTAAATGAAAGAAATTAAAATCAACATAACTTTCAGAAGTCATTCAAAATTACATTATACATTCATTTTCCTAAATATTCTTTTAAAAAGCTAATTCTACTTTCAGATGCTTAACTGAAATCATGGAAAAGTTCCTAAACTAAATTAATCCATTTAACAAAAATCAAAATCCCTATTCATTTTGGCAGATTAAGGGCCACATTAAACTTGAGTCTCCCATATTCAGGACTCTGGGTACTATACTAAAATAGTACTAAAAACATATTCTAATCTACCAACATTCAAGGATACCTTGATAAGCAAAGCTATAAATGGCACACTGCCGTACTACATAAATAATCACTAAATAAGCTAAGGTTTGTACATTACTACAACTCTTTTAAAATGCACAATATAAGCACTAAGACTGCATACTATATTCATACAGTTATAAAAACTTGCCTCTATTTGGATTTGTGGAGGACAGATTTTTCTGCTAAATCAAGTAAAAGTTTGGCTGGGCCCATATACATTTTGGATTTGGTTAATGAAGTATGTCTGCACTGTGGCTGCCTCTCTAAAGAACAAGAAAGCACTGCTCCATATTGAAGCCACAGGTGAGATACATTTTGATTGCCTTTTGTACTGGGTATACCAGCATTCCTTAGGGGGAAAAATGGTAGCATCAGAGTGATGTACTGAGCCCGGGCTTGGGAGTCAGAGGTCATGGGTTCTAATCCCAGCTCTGCCGCTTGCCAGCTGTATGACTTTGGGCAAGTCACTTCACTTCTCTGTGTCTCAGTGACCTCATATGTAAAATGGGTATTAAAACTGTGAGCCCCATATGGGACATCCTGATCAGCTTGTATCCACCCCAGCGCTTAGAACAGTGCTTTGCACAAGGTAAGCGCTTAACAAATACCACCGTTATTATTATTACTGCTACTTTTCTTGTTGTTAAATTATTTTTAATGACTTTCTCTGTTCTTTTCTTTCCTAGGGTGTTGGCCTTCCCTTCTTCCTTTTTAACCATAAGCCCTCTTTGAGGATCAGTAACACCTTTCTCTGGTGTTTGACGCAGCGTTTAGCCCAAAGTGTTTAACAAACACAAATAATAGTAGACAAGTGGGGCAAAGTTCCTCTTCATAAAATGGTCCCCTATTTGTTCAGGAGTTCCCATCTCCCTATTTCTCTGTCCTGTCCACTGCTGATTCCAGCTGTGGTTCACATTTTTCAACAGTTAATATTTTTTCACTTCTATGGGATTTGAGAAAAATACTTCATAAAGTGCTGAACACTATACTGAAGGCATTCTGGTCCATGGAAATCATTTTAATGGTTTTGACTTACTGTACCTTCTGCCCTGCAATGATGACCCGATCACCCAACTTCAAGCCAAGGGACGTAAGCATAGCTTTGCCAGTGATGTGATCATAGCTCGGCAGCATAGCTTTTGAGATGTCACATGACAGAGGCACAGCATCCAACAGCATCTGCTTGATTTCTTTAGCACTTGCTGCTGCATCTGCCATCTCTAAAGGCATATCAATTGGGTCTGGAACAACGTCAGCTGGGATCTGCCCTTTGTCATTCTGTAGGCATAAGAAGAGAGGAAAAGGTTACAAACCCTAATGTTGATAGGAGACCAAGCATCAACTCGAGGGTAGAAAGGCAAAAAACGGCTTCCCCAGAAAGGTATTCCACAAACTCCTAGAAGTGGATTTGAATATTTTCTCCTGCAAAGTCATCTTCCCTAGCATGCTCCCTAAATTGCAAAATCAACTTACAGTAGGCTGAGGCCTCCAATTTTCAGCCTTCTCTAATTTAATGGCACCCCCGTATTTCCCTAGATTCCTTGGGAATCACATTTTCTTTTATTCTCCAGTATTAGTACAATTCTAGTAGGCCACATACATGAAGGGATGAAAGAAAACTTTAAACTCCATTGACAATGATCACTTTCATTTACAAGAAACTGAAGTAAGTTCAATTGCTAATCTGATCAGTTCTCCATCACACCCATCAAACAGATCCCCAAAAAAGAACAAAAGAAGCTGGGAGAAGTGTGTGGATGCGAGCTGGGTCTCTGGGGTCTATAATAGGGTCTATAGCGGTCCGATCGCCAAGGTGGCTTATCTCCTCCTGCCTCTCATTAGAGAAGTGAAAGAAATCCCACCCTTCTGCAGGAGTGAGAAGGCAAAATCGGGGACTCTCTTGATCCAGAAACTCCATCCTACTCTCATCAATGGTATCTGCATAAGAGATTTGGGAGTTTTATCCAACTTGATCCCATGTCTACTCCCCTTCGAGTTAAATTTACCGCAAATTCTCAAGTAGGGCCTCTACCATTACCTCTATTGCTTCTGTGCTGTTGCCTGCTCTTCCCCCAACCTCCCTCCACTGTGGGTCGGCCCTCTCCTTCCTCTTCCTTTTTCTCTCTTTCCCTACAATCCCTCCCATCCTGGAAGCTGGGAAACAGGAGTGGTACCTAGGAGAGAAGCAGCATGGCTCAGTGGAAAAGAGCACAGGCTTTGGAGTCAGAGGTCAGGGGTTCAAACCCCGGCTCTGCCACTTGTCAGCTGTGTGACTTTGGGCGAGTCACTTCACTTCTCGGTGCCTCAGTTACCTCATCTGTAAAATGGGGATTAAGACTGTGAGCCCCACGTGGGACAACCTGATTCCCCTGTGTCTACCCCAGCGCTTAGAACAGTGCTCGGCACATAGTAAGCGCTTAACAAATACCAACATTATTATTATTATTATTACCCAGAAACTGGGACAGCAGAGAGAGGGCCACTGCTTCTCAACACTTGTATAAAACAGTGTGGCTTCGTGGCTAGCGCACGGACCTGGGAGTCGGAAGGTCCTGGGTCTTAATCTTGGGTCTGCCACATGTCTGCTGTGTGTGTGTGACCTTGGGCAAGTCACTTCACTTCTCTGGGCCTCAGTTACCTCATTTGCAAAATGGGGATTAAGAGTGTGAGACCCAATGTGGGACAGGGACTCCTGTCCAACCTGATTAACTGTGTTCAACCTGATTAACTTGTATCTACCCTAATGCTTAGAAAAGGACTCCGTACACAGTGAGCATCTAACAAGTATCATTATTATTATTATTATTACAAAGTTGGGGGTGGTGAGAATGAAGGAGAATACGTGGACCCATGACTTATTACACAGGAAAAATTAGCAGGATTTGATAACACTGGATGTAAGGGCTGAACAAGATAATCTAAAATGTCAGCAAGACTGCAAGTAGGAAGGACAGATAGTGAGGATGAGATGATAGGAAAGTCAGGAAGAGGAGAGGCTTAAACTAGAGGGCCTTCTTTACATAATTTATCATCACTTTTGTACTAACAAGCAAGAGTCTCCCAGGGCCTAAGCTGGTCACTGAGAAACAGATAAAGCAAGCATCCTTAAAAGCTTTACTAATTTCTTCGGGAAACTGGTTAGATGTTCAAAACCCTTTTGACATTTCTACATATTTGTTTCCTCATACATTGAACAGAGTAATTCACTGATTCATAAGAAAGCAATAAAAAACTAAATAGCATTCTCAGGGAAAATTGTTACAGCTTAGTATAGTTTCCAAAGGTTTTCAATTTGCACAGAGGGAATATTTTAAGCACTGGAAAGAACTAGAACAACAGTTAGCATTTATTTAAAAGCTTGAGAGGCCAGGTGCATAAACTAGTCCCCCTAGACAAGAGACACTTATGGGGGCAATGCATTGATATTTCTAACTTTTCTAGTCTATTCAACACAAATGTGGAAATAAACTCTTGTACAATATATTCAGTTGGGGCAAATTTCAATTTATAATGGACAAGTAGATAATTTAATCTGATTTCTTATATTTTAGACCAGAATACCACTTAAGGAAAACAAGGACTGGCAATTATGTACAACTACAGTCAGTTCTGTCTTAACATGTGTTTCAGCATGGGTTTTGGCTAGAACTTGATTCAGGAATTAGAGACTATTTTTCCAAGAAAGTGAGCCTGTTTTGGCTTGCCATGCTGGGGAAGCAGCATGGCCTAATGGGAAGGACACTGGTTTGGGAGTCAGAGGACCTGGGATCTAATCCCAGCTCTGCCACTTAACAACTGTGTGACCTAGGGAAAGTTATTTGACTTCTCCGTGCCTTTTACCTCATCTGTTTTATGAGGATTAAATCCACCTCCCTCCAATTTAGACTCTGCACCCCATGTGGGACAAGGACTGTGTCCAATCTAATTATCTTGCATCTACCCCAGAGCTTAGTACAGTGCCTGGCACATAGTAAGCACTTACTAAGTACCATACAAAAATGGCTTGTGTTCATACACAAGGCATCACAACAGATCAGTACCATAGAGTGAGTTTAATTGAGGGGCTTTGCAAGAACACAACCCATGTATTTTATGAGAACAAGACATATTTGCAATTTAGTGAATTCGTGAAGTGGAGCAGTAATTGCTAAGAGCTACTCTAGCTACCTGGTAGAATTCTGAGAAATCGCTGGACATTCCTACTCTACTAGGACTACTTAATCTTTCAGGTTAAAATAGAAACTATTAGTCTTTAACTTTAGGATATCATAAAAACAGATCAGATTTGTACACAGGCTAGAGGGTTTTGCAATACTTAGCAATACTTATCTAACTGCCCAAAGCTACTCTTTTGCTTTTCAGTTATTTTGATTTCTGCATTTGTCAAGCATTCATTAACAGATTTTTTTCCTGACTATATGCTCCTCCTTCATGATATGCACGTACCAAAGATTTTTTTTTAAATAGCATTTGTTAAGCATTACTATGTGCCAGGGACAGTAGATACAAGCTGATCATGTTGGTCTCAGTCCCTGTTCCACATGGGGCTCACAATCTTAATCCCCATTTGATAGATGAGGGAATTGAGGCACAGGGAAATAACTTGCCCAAGATCACACAGCAGACAAGTGGCAGAGCTGGGATTAGAATCCAAGTCCTTCCGACTCCCAAGTCACTGCCCTCACCATTACACTATGCTGCTTCTATTTGCCAGGTTCATACCCAGCCCAGCAATAATCTGATCTGCCCATGGCCTGCTTGCTCTGAGGCAGTTCGTTGTAACCCCATGCCAGCCACAGATATAGTTAATTTTCCCATTGCCCCTGATGAAATAGGCATTATTAATTCCAAAATATGGATACTGAAAAGAATGAATCATTCTCTTATACTAAGCAGAATTCTCTTCATTATCCCAATCCAAATCAAAACACCAGCTGCTTAAATGCCCACTTATGTGGACTTTTTTCATAGTATTTTTTAAGCACTATGTGCCAGGCAGTCTACTAAGCAGTGGGGTAGATACAAGCTAATCAGATTGGACACAGTACATGTCCCACATGGGACTAACAGTCATAATCCCCGTTTTATAGAGGAAGTAACAGGCCCAGAGAAGTGAAGTGATTTGTCCAAGCTCACACAGCAGAAAAGTGGCTGAGCTGGGATTAGAACCCAGGGCCTTCTGAATCTCAGGCTGACTCTACTCTTCTCTGACTCTACCCACTTAGCCATGCTGCTTTACCTGGTCCCTCTCCCTTCTGCATCATCTAAGCACCTGGATATCCTCAATAAATACAACAGAAATAAGACTGAACTTTCACTTTGTTTTCCTTTTATATTTAACATCTTACCCTAAAGGCAGGATTTGCTTCATGTTCCAGCAAACACTTTACAGCCCCTGAACACAGGTTAAATGCAGCAATGTGCAAAGCTGTTCCAAAATCAAAGTCACTGCAAGTGGCATCCACATCTAAATTTAAACATCATAAATACATTAATCACATTTTCCCTTAGACATTGCACTTTTAAAAATGTGATACAATCACATGGAACTCTTTAATTCAAAGTACAGTAAACATGCCCGGCAAAATTTGCTACTAGCTTTTTCATCATTGGGAGTTAGGGAGATAGACCAACACAAATGACTCATTTTTTAAAAAAAGATACTTGGACAAATATTTAGGAACAATACACACTTAAAACTGATAAAATTATTATTTAACCATACCGTACTAGTAGTACACACTCCTACTTTTAGAGTACATCAAAATTTAAATTTAAAATGAACTAAAATCTTAACAGTAACCTCCTTAATACTGCTCAGAGAAAGCTAAATAAGCAACAGTTTAGACTGGGCCAATTTTCTCCACCTATAGTGTCCTGGATGCCTTTGCTCAATTTTATTTAATACAGTTCAGGTCAGTATTACACTATAATGACAATTCTGCTTGCTACCTGCTGTGGATGACTGCCTGGCTGTCTACTTGTTCACCATGCTTTCAATGTGCAGGACACTGTACTAAGCCCTGGGAAAAATACATGGCTATTGGCTCTGACAGGACCCTGGCCTATAGCTGGCTCATAAACTACAGAAGCAGGAGGAAGAACAACAGACAGAGCAGCAGTCTTTCACTGCTGGATGGAAAAAGTCCTCAAGATCCTCACTACCTACCCAGGTTCCTACATTTTGTGCTCATGGACGGGAAGTCTGGCTCTCCTGCACCGCCTGATTTTCTGCTGCTGGTGCAGTACTGTATTCTGGAGAACTGGTTGCCATCAAAAAGGATTTATGAACAATGGGAACATACTCATGGTGGAAACCAAACTTTGTTGAAAGCCACCTCCTTCTATGAGGTGGCATGACCTAATGGAAAGAGCACGGGCCTGGGGCCAGTGGATCTGGGTTCTAATCCAGATCTGCCACTTTCATGCTGTGTGATGTTGGGCAAATCATTTCACTGTCCTTCAGTTCCCTCATCTGCAAAATGGGGATTCAATTCCTGTCCCCCTCTTACTTAGAATGTGAGCTCCAGGTGGGACTTGATTACCTTCTATCTACCCCAGTGCTCAGCAGTCCTTGACAAAGAGTAAACGCTTAACAAGTATCACAATTATTATTATAGGTTGCCAATACTATTTTTAGACATCAGAGGCCATATAAGTTGCTATTTCAGAAGTGGGTGTTTACCATGTTCTATCACAACCGCTCTATACAAAACTGAGTCTCATAAAACTTTACTTTTACCTAGATACAAAGTGGTAAAAATGAAAACATTCAACAACTCTCCCCCAATCTATGTAGTAACACCCAGCAAAATCTGGAGGTTAAAATTATGTTTGAGGCCCAAAATAGGTCTCTAATTTGCCTCAAAAAAAAAAACAAACCACACAGCTAACCTGATACAACTTCACACCAATGGCATAGAAACCAAAGGGGAAACACAAATGTTATTTTATAAAAAAAATGCACAAGAGACACCTATAATCACATAGGATATAGGAGTACCAACAAGAGAAACATAGATGCTATACTTATAGAAACATGAGTAAAGACCAGGGGATAGGAGGTGATATCAGAATAATCATTCAAATGAAGATAATCTTGGAGCCTCCATGTAAGAAGAGGCTTTTGGTAGTTTTGAAGATCTAACAGAGAAAGGGAGGTGCATTCCAGGCAGAAGAAATGACATGAGCAATGGCTCAGAGTGGAGAGGGACTATAATTTTCAGGACCATAAAATGAAGGCCAGATATATATCATCTAAGGGCTCCATTTTTCAGTCCCTCTTCGCAAAATTCTAATTCAAACTTCAGAGTATGGTATTCCTGATGAGCAGATGAAATTCCACCTTACTCACCTCAATCAATGGAACTAGAGTCATAAGGAAATGCTGATACAGATGAACTGGGAAAGCTTCCAGGGAAAGGCCACAAAACAATTGGAATCATAAATTAGGAAGAAATTATGAAAGAGTGTAGCAAGAAAGGAAAATAAAAACACTCAACATGGTTTGAGTGGCTTTATGGCTATGTGGGTAGCATTAATGAGAGCGTTGGAAATCCCACCCCTCATTTGAAAAAAAGAATGCCTTACCAAGCCAGGATAAGCATCATCTTGCTAAACCCTGTCAATTTTTCCACTTGACAGAACTAACAACCTTAACTGATACAATCCTACCCAGATTTGGTACCGCTTTAATTCTTACACAACTTTCTTCAAAAGTCAGTTCGGGGACAGTGTCCAAGGAGTTCAAGTTTGCCACTCCCTGTAGACTGTAAGCTCCTTATGGGCAGGGAACATATCTACCAACTCTGTTTTACTGTACCAAATGCTTAGTACAGTGCTCTGTGCACAATTAAGCACTCAGTAAATATCACTGACTGAATGAACCTCCTTACCTTTTGGTTTGGAAGTTTTCAAAATGATCCTTATAAGTTCAGGGACATCAAAGTAGGCAGCATAATGCAAAGCATTCATATTTGTCCAACGGCTTCGCAAACTGACATCTGCCCCCAGATCAATAAGATGAGAGGCAAATTTTACAGCTGTCTCAACATCACCTGTAAAAGATGTTCTTCAAATTACTTTCCTCAAGAAAAAATGCAATCTTGAAGTGAGAGCCTATTTTTTTTTTTAACTCCCACATTTAATTGCCTTATTTGACTCAGTATATTACTTTTGCCTATCCTTGACAAAGAACCTAAATTTTACAGGTGGATCACTGAATTTTGCAGTACTAAATTTCATGGATTTGAAAATGCATGCTAGAAAATCGGTTCTGGATGAAAAGACAAAAACAATGAAAGAAATGGCTTTTTTGTGGAAAAGACAAATATGCTTCCTCCTTTTTATTTGGAGTTTAATCATCCACCAATTATAATCTCCATGGATTCATTAGTCCAGTCTATTAATACTCATTAATACATAGGCCTACATTCTTTCTACTAATAAAATTTAAGAATCTTAAATATCTCATTAATTCCCCCATGATGAGATCAGCAATGTTTTAAGTTAAGCGTCTTCTAAAACTTTTCTTTCTGCATTGCTTATGAGTCGTTTGAAAACATAAAACAGTAACTTAAAAAGTTAATTCCATGACAAGTAATTGAAAACACAGTAATACTTACTCTAGCTCTTTAAAATGCATTACTTATTTTTCTGTGGCTGCAAATCTTAGAAATCCACGTGACTTATGACACAATATAGTTCTTATGATGCCACTAAAAAGGAAGGCTGCTTCTTTGGAACAACAGATAAATTAAAAAACCCACTAGGCTACTTTAGCAACCTTGGAAATGATGGAAGTAAAGGACTCCTAAGCAATTATCCATTTCTTCCTGAAGCCCCTTATTTTCAGACAGCTGAGCTGAGTCTGTTTCAAATATTACAAAATGCCTCCAAAACACCTTGCTCTGCAAGGAATGAAGCTACTAGAGCAATGTATTTTTCCTCAATTAGGCATGGTTTTAATAATGGTAGTGCTTATCTTCCCATTGGCTTCTGAGAATCAAGTCATCTAAATTCTTATCCTAAACAACTCTAAAAACCCCAGGAAAATTCAATGGTCTGGATACCATGTACCTGGCTATGGAAATAATTCTCACAAAACATAAATTCGAGTATTTTTAAATGATCCCTGTTGAGTGGCCAAGCAACTAACTGGCAGAAGCAACCTCTACATACCAATGCCTTGAGCCCCAGACTTGCAGGTGTAATGTAGAAGAGTCATGTCCGTCAATCCATCTCTGTCATTCACATTGCATCCCCTTTTAATAATCTGTAACAAAGCAGAAGGTTTAACTCTGAGATGACTGAAGTACTGTTGCCAATTTAATCCTGAAAACAAAAAAAAATGCTGAAGTATACAAACACAGAATATTTATCTTTGTGATTTAGCAAATTTAAGAAGTGTCATAATATGCCCATTTTCATTCACTTCAGGCTGACTGCACCCAACATTTAAAGTTAAGCACGTATTACAGTACATGTAAACAGTACCATAACCTAGTCAGTCAGCCCTCCCTGTGACACATACCACTATGGCAGATTTATTTTTAAAAACCTGTAAAAGTTGGCTACGTCTGTGCGCTCATATAAACGAAGTCAAGGCTATTTCGGTAGTGCAAGTTTTCACATTAAATATATTTTTAGGATCCCTGACGTTTGTGAAAATAAGCTTTTTGTTGCCTAAATGTGTTCCTTGATGCCCATCCTATAACTTGATGCAAAAGAAAGTATGTCATTTATCTGGAAAGACCAACTTGTTCTATACCAGTTTTGCAGTTCACCGATTTACTTTTCAATCCCCAAATTCAAAGAATTTGCAAGCTTGTCACTAGTCTGAATCTCTAGCACCTTTCTCATGTAACTTGGGGAGTCTCCCCAACTTGTCAGCTTTCCACATACTCCGTCTCACAAGTTCGCAACCTTGACCTCACCTCTTTCATTCAGCCCGCACGCTCAGTTGGTCACTAAATCCTGTCAATTCTTCCTCCACAACATTTCTAGATCCACCCTATCCTCTTCATCCAAACTACGACCAGGCTGGTCCAAGACTTTGCCATATCCTACCTCGACTATTTCATCAGCCTCTTCACTGCCCTCCCTGCCACCAGCCTCTCCCCTCAAGTCCATACATCACTCTCCCGTTGAAATTAAACTGCACTATTTCCTAAGCAAAACAAACTGTTAATTCGGAAATTCAAAAACTGTCTGAGATCTCAAGAGGACACAACTCGTTCCTTACCTCATTCCCAATAATGTCGATATTTTGCTGGACTTGGGGGACCCACTGTCTTAAAATGGCAAATAATTCAGGCACTGATGTTTTGGGGTTAAAAAGTATTTCCTGGCATGATGCATCATTAGGATCAAAGAAGGAAAATTCTACAAGAGAGGGAGAGAGAGACACATGGATTGAATATACAAGAAACTTTAAAAACATATGTTCCAATTGTTTCTATTATTACAACAAAGTGATACACTTTTCACATGAGGATCCATTCATTGTCAGGGATTATCGCAATGAGAAAACAACTACCAAGACTAGGGGAATGCTAGATGTCTAACCGAAGCCACCCTGGTTTCCCAAAACATGCTTAAAATGAATCTTACCAACTGCAATTCCTAACAGAAATATTATCTGTAACGTTAAAAAAAGAACTGATCGGGTTCACCTGACCTAAAATGAAGTTTTAGTACCTTTGGATAGACTCTAAACCCATCAGAGCCCAAATCAAAGTGCACCTTACACAAAAACGGATTTATCACTCATTGGTGTATAGAAAGATGAAACCACAGGTTAACCTACCACAGTCTGAAGGCATTGGTGCTGCCGAAACGGAAAAAGTAACGGAGGTATTAGAACCTTGGAGTAAAAACTGGTATCTGCCAATCAAAGAGTCTCCTTCTGAGGAAGGGTCTGGAAGGTCCTCTATGGTCATCTTCTAGAAAGCCGCCTTCAAAAAAAGAAAAGAAAAGAAAGGAAAAAGTGTAGATGCCACGGCTATCAATTCATTTAATCGTATTTATTGAGCGCTTACTGCGTGCAGAGCACTGTAAGAAGCGCTTGGGAAAGTACAATACAACAACAAACGCATTCAGATTCCCTGCCCACAACAAGTTTACTGTCCTTTGAAATTACACCATACACTTCTTGAAGATTGTATGAAGGTAGGAAATTTCACCCTCCAACATTTTTTTTATGGTATTTGTTAAGCACTTACTATGTGCCAGACACTGCACTAAATGCTGGGCCAGATACATGACCCATGCATGACCCACATGGGCCTCATAGTCTTAATTCCCACTTTACAGATGAGGTAAGACGCATAGAGAAGTTATGTGACTTGACCCAGGTCACAAAGCAGACAAGCGGCAGAGCCGGGATTAGAACCCAGGTCCTTCTGCTTCCCAGGACCATGCTATATCTGCTAAGCCACACTGCTTTTAATTACTAATCAGTTTACTTATTTTCTCTCAATTTCAGGAGCCTCTTTTTCAGTATGAAGCAAAGTTTTCTCCCTTGCAGATTGCTCTTAAAGAAAGATGTTAAGCTTCCTGATGTCAGTGTCACCACTATTTCTCTGGTAAAAGGATTAGGACTGTCAAAAATGTAAAGAGATTTCTCAATGCTTAATCATTGAAACTTAAAAATGCTGCCGTAATCAAAATGGGTGGGGTTTTCTTTCATCATAGTGAGAAATAATGGTTTATCCCTGAGACTAGATTAACCTATAATAATGGTGAATAATGTCAGGGTGTGACACCTGTCATGAAATAAATATAAGGAATTTCATTTTTTATTATCCTTCTCACTTTGGACTGTTTCTGCTACAACTTTAACTTTGCTTTTCCTCCACACTGAAAGTATCCTGGTAAAATGAGCAATTAGAAATTTTGCAAATAAATTCCAAAACAAAACCCCAACCCACCAAAATGTCATGAACTGGGAAATTCAGAAAGCCATGAAAATAATGAAGCAGGAAGAACATTCCTAACTAGTGAATTTTATGTAGACATAAGTCTAAATCAATCTACAAGATAACAAATACTGATTTAAGAAAATGTTCTCTATGAAATTAAATACACTGCAGCTTGACCTTTCTTTATGAAGAACACTGTCAGTCAATGTTACCGTGTTCGGAGCAGTAAGCGTTTCCAAGAGTACAGTAAGAGTATGTGTGCTTTTTTATAAAGGAGGAGTCCCTAGTTGACCTGAGTCTTAATCCTAACACTTTCATTATAAAGCCATGCTTGTCCAAACTAGAACAGCAGGAAAAAACAACAAAAAACCAAAAACTCATGATCAAAAGACATAGAATCCTTCCCAAACTCTGCTTCTCTTGCAGGTAATCTGAGGCACCTGTTACTGTTCAAGTTTCAATCAACACAGTATGAATATGGAACCCAAAGATGGTCATCATCAACGGTATTTACAGACCTAGATGTGCAAAGCACTGTACTACACACTCACTACAGTGCCCAAATACTTAAAACCACACACTGCACATTGTGAGACTGTGAGCCCCATGAGGGACAGGGACTGTGTCCAATCTGATTTGTTTTTATCCACCCCGGTGTTTAATACAGTGCCTGACACACAATAAGCATTTAACATAGCACAATTACTATTATTATTATTAAGCACTTGCTAAATAGCACCGATTGATTGGGAGAGTACAACAAAACTGCTAGATATTTTCCCTGTGTGGGGAAAAACATCAGAAACACATTTCAGGGAACTACAAATAAAACAAGAATGGATTATTCAAAAAAAAAAAACAAAAAACCATCAAGCACCTTACTCACAAACCTTTGAGAAGACTGAAATCCACCATTCTCTCAGTGGGCCTCATATGTACGTACACTCTTTCCCTCCTACAGCTCACCTAAACATTTAGATACTCATTCACACCTGCCTCCCCTTGTCTTTACTTCCGTGCATGTCTTTAGACACTCTTCCTTTCCCCCACCTGTAACTAATTTTTGTGTCTGCCTAAAAAAAGCAGATGAGAGGCGGCCCAATTATGATTTCTTGGGGTGGAACATTTTTTATGGTATTTGTTATGTGATAAGTGACAAGCACTATACTAAGCACTGGGGTAGATACAAGGTAATCAGGTTGGACACAGTCCACGGTACCATTTAAACAATAAATTCTCACCCACACCTGCCTCCCCATGTCTTTACTTCTGTGCACATCTGTAAACGCTCTTCCACCCCACCTGTAATTAATTATAGAGTCTGCTTAACCCGCTGGATCCTAAACTCCAAGGGGGCAGGATACACTAACCCTACAGTACTCTTTCTTTTCTTTCAATCGTATTTATTGAGCGCTGTGTGCAGAGCACTATACTAAGCGCTAATCTCCCATATGCTTAGCACAGCGCTCTGCACTGTGTGCTCAGTTAATACCCCCGATCTGATAAATATATGAAAATATAGATGTGTGTTTTAATCTGATCTGGTGTCTGTGCATGCATGTGGGCATACATAAATGTGTTTTAATCTGATAATAATAATAATGTTGGTATTTGTTAAGCGCTTACTATGGGCCGAGCCCTGTTCTAAGCGCTGGGGTAGACAGAGGGGAATCAGGTTGTCCCACGTGGGGCTCACAGTCTTAATCCCCATTTTACAGATGAGGTCACTGAGGCACCGAGAAGTTAAGTGACTTGCCCACAGTCACACAGCTGACAAGTGGCCGAGCCGGAATTCGAACCCATGACCTCTGACTCCAAAGCCCGTGCTCTTTCCACTGAGCCACACTGCTATAGGTGGTGCGTGGGCCTGCAAAAACGTGCGAATGCTCCAACTGGTATAGGGGTGCGTGGGCCTGCAAAAACGTGCGGGTGCTCCAAGTGGTATAGGGGTGCGTGGGCCTGCAAAAACGTGCGGGTGCTCCAAGTGCTATGGGGTGCGTGGGCCTGCAAAAACGTGCGGGTGCTCCAAGTGCTATGGGGTGCGTGTGCCTGCAAAAACGTGCGGGTGCTCCAAGTGCTATAGGGGTGCATGTGCCTGCAAAGCCGTGCGAATGCTCCAACTGGTATAGGGGTGCATGTGGCTGCAAAAACGTGCGGATGCTTCAACCCCAGCTGGTACAGGGTGCATGTAAAAACGTGCATGTGCATGCAAAAACGTGCGCGTGCTCCAACTGGAATAGGGGTGCGTGTGCCTGCAAAAACGTATGAGTGCTCCAACGGGTATAGGGGTGCGTGTGCCTACATAAACGTGCGGGTGCTTCAACCCCAGCTGATATAGGGGTGCATGTGCCTGCAAAGCCGTGCGAATGCTCCAACGGGTACAGGGGTGCGTGTGCCTGCAAAAACGGGCGGATGCTTCAACCCCAGCTGGTACAGGGTGCATGTGCCTGCAAAAACGTGCATGTGCATGCCAAAAGGTGCGAGTGCTCCAACTGGCACAGGGGTGCGTGTGCCTGCAAAAAGTGTGAGTGCTCCCACGGGTCCAGGGGTGCGTGTGCCTGCAAAAACGGGCGGATGCTTCAACCCCAGCTGGTACAGGGTGCATGTGCCTGCAAAAACGTGCATGTGCATGCCAAAACGTGCGAGTGCTCCAACCGGCACAGGGGTGCGTGTGCCTGCAAAAACGTGTGCGTGCTCCCACGGGTCCAGGGGTGCGTGTGCCGGCAAAAAACGTGCGGACGCTTCACCCCCAGCTGGCACGGGGTGCATGTAAAAACGTGCGTGTGCATGCCAAAGCGTGCGAGTGCTCCAGCTGGTAAAGGGGTGCGTGTGCCTGCCACGCCGTGCGGATGCTCCACGTGGTATAGGGGTGCGTGTGCCTGCCCAAAACGTGCGGGGGCTCCAACCCGAGCTGGCCGCGGGGTGCGTGCAGGCCGTGGGGGCGGGTCCGAGTGCGGGGGGGGGGGGGGGAAGCCGGTGCGGGCCGGCGGGGCCTAGGGCAGGATGCACGGGGCCGGATGCACCGCCCGCCGGGCCGGGGGGTCGGAAGGGAGGCCGTTCCCCCCGCGCACACACGCGCACACACGCTCGCACACACGCACCTCGGCTCCGATGCAGGCGGCGGCGGCTTCCTCGGCCCCGCGGCGGCTCCGGCGACGCCTGGCGCGCGCCCCCGGGAGAGAGCGCGCGCCTGCGCGCGAGGGAGGTGGGCGGGGGGGGGGGGGCGCGGCGCGCGCGCGGGCGCGAGGGGAGAGAGAGATTGTGCGCAGGCGCACACGAGCTCTCTCTCTCTCCTTCGTCCTCCCCCCCACTCATTCCATTCATTCATTCATGCATTCATTCCTTGATGCCTTCATGCATGCATGCATTCCCTCATGCCTTCATGCATGCATTCGATAATAATAATGTTGGTATTTTGTTAAGCGCTTAATAATGTTGGTATTTGTTAATAATAATAATAATAATGTTGGCATTTGCTAAGCGCTTACTGTGTGCCGAGCACTGTTCTAAGCGCTGGGGGAATACAAGGTGATCAGGTTGTCCCTCATGGGGCCTACAGTGTTCATCCCCATTTTACAGATGAGGTCACTGAGGCACCGAGAAGTGAAGTGACTCGCCCAAAGTCACACAGCTGACAAGTGGTAGAGCCGGGGTTCGAACCCATGACCTCTGACTCCAAAGCCCGTGCTCTTTCCAGTGAGCCACGCTTAGCGCTTATTTGTTAAGCGCTTACTATGTGCCGAGCACTGTTCTAAGCGCTGGGGTAGACACAGGGGAATCAGGTTGTCCCACGTGGGGCTCACAGTCTTCATCCCCATTTTCCAGATGAGGGAACTGAGGCACGGAGAAGTGAAGTGACTTGCCCACAGTCACCCAGCCGACAAGTGGCAGAGCTGGGATTCGAACTCATGAGCCCTGACTCCAAAGCCCGTGCTCTTTCCACTGAGCCACGGATGTGCCGAGCACTGTTCTAAGCGCTGGGGGAGACATAGGGGGAATCAGGCTGTCCCACGTGGGGCTCACAGTCTTCATCCCCCTTTTCCAGATGAGGGAACTGAGGCACCGAGAAGTAATAATAATGTTGGTATTTGTTAAGCGCTTACTATGTGCAGAGCACTGTTCTAAGCGCTGGGGGAGACACAGGGGAATCAGGTTGTCCCACATGGGGCTCACAGTCTTCATCCCCATTTTACAGATGAGGTAACTGAGGCCCACTGAGCCACGCATGCGTGCATGCATTCATTCAGGCGTGCAGGCATTCAGGCATTCATGAGAAACAGCGTGGCGTGGTGGAAAGAGCACGGGCTTGGGAGTCAGGGCTCATGAGTTCGAATCCCAGCGCTGCCACTTGTCAGCTGGGTGACTATGGGCAAGTCACTTCACTTCTCTGTGCCTCAGTTCCCTCATCTGTAAAATGGGGATGAAGACTGTGAGCCCCACGTGGGACAACCCGATTCCCTTGTGTCTACCCCAGCGCTTAGAACAGTGCTCGGCACATAGTAACCGCTTAACAAATACCAACATTATTCATGCATTCACGCATTCATTCGATGGTATCTCCCGAGGGCTGACTCCGCGCAGAGCACTGGACTCAGCGCGGGGAAGGGTTAGGGCACGGATAGAGATCATCCAGTAGTATTGAGCGCTCACTCTGTGCAGAGCACTGGACTCGGCGCCGGGAATGGACAGTTAGGGCACGGATAGAGATCATTCAATAGTATTGAGGGCCGACTCTGTGCAGAGCGCTGGACTCAGCGCTGGGACTGGACAGTTCGGCCACAGATAGAGACCATTCAATAGTATTGAAGGTTGACTCTGTGCAGAGCACTGGGATAGAGACCATTCAATAGTCTTTCTTGAGCGCTCCCTTTGTGCAGAGCACTGGACTCAGCGCTGGGAATGGACAGTTCGGCCACAGATAGAGACCATTCAATAGTATTGAAGGTTGACTCTGTGCAGAGCACTGGACTCAGCGCTGGGAATGGACAGTTAGGGCACGGATAGAGACCATTCAATGATTAGACTGTAAGCCCATCAAAGGGCAGGGACTGTCTCTATCTGTTACCGATTTGCCCATTCCAAGCGCTTAGTACAGTGCTCTGCACATAGTAAGTGCTCAATAAATACTATTGAATGAATGAATGAATTTCTTGAGCGCTCACTCTGTGCAGAGCACTGGACTCAGCAATGGGAATGGTCAGTTCGGGCACGGATAGAGACCATTCAATAGTATTGAGGGCTGACTCTGTGCAGAGCACTGGACTCAGCGCCGGGAATGGACAGTTCGGCCACAGATAGAGGCCATCCCTGCCCAGTGACGGGCTCACAGTCTAATTGGGGGAGACAGACGGCAGAGCCAAACGGAACAAAACATAAACAAGACATCATCGAGATAAATAGAATCAAGGGGATGTACACCTCATTAACAAAATAAAGAGGGTGATAAATAATATATACAAATGAGCACAGCACTGAGGGGAGGGAGGAGGGGGAGGAGCAGAGGGTGCAGGGGAGCAGAGGGAAAAGGGGCAGCTCACTGTGGGAAGGCCTCTTGGAGGAGGTGAGCTCTCAGTAGGGCTTTGAAGAGGGGAAGAGAGTTAGTTTGGCGGAGGTGAGGAGGGAGGGCGTTCCGGGACAGCGGTAGGACGTGGGCCAGAGGTCGACGGCGGGATAGGCGTGAACAGGGGACAGTGAGGAGGTGAGTGGCAGGGGAGCAGAGCGTACGGGGTGGACAGTAGAAAGAGAGAAGGGAGGCGAGGTAGGAGGAGGCAAGGTGATGGAGAGTTTTGAAGCCACCTCTCTGCTGGGTCACCCTCATCCATCATCCCGTAGGCCCTTCCTATGTGCCAAACCCTGTTGGAAGGGCCGGGGCAGGTACAAGGTCGTCATCGTCCTAATGACGATGATAATGAGCCGCCAAAAGGGCCTCGGCCTGGAATGGATGGAGAAGCAGGCCGGCGTGGTGGGTAGAGCATGGACCCGGGAGTCAGAAGGGCATGGGTTCTGATGCCGGCAGAGCCACTGGTCTGGGGTGTGACCTTGGGCAAGTCACTACACTTCTCTGGGCCTTCGTTACCTCATCTGGAAAGTGGGGATGAAGACTGTGAGCT
Source organism: Ornithorhynchus anatinus (assembly GCF_004115215.2). Taxonomy (NCBI): domain Eukaryota; kingdom Metazoa; phylum Chordata; class Mammalia; order Monotremata; family Ornithorhynchidae; genus Ornithorhynchus; species Ornithorhynchus anatinus. The sequence continues at coordinate 39,306,505 of NC_041736.1, forward strand.
CCATGTGGGACAACCTGAATACCTTGTGTCTACCCCAGTGTTTAAAACAGTATTTGGCCCAGAGAAAGCGCTTAACGAATACCATAATTATTATTATTATTATTATTATTATTAAGCCCTATGAGCCCCACGTGGGACAACCTCATCACCTTTATCCTCCCCAGCGCTTAGAACAGTGCTTCACACGCCATAAGCGCTTCAGTGCCATCATTATTATTATTACTATTAAGTGCTTACTATGTGCTGAGCACTGTTCTAAGCGCTGGGGGGGGGGGGAGAATAGAAGATCATCAGGCTGTCCCACGTGGGGCTCACAGTCTTCACATCCATTTTACAGATGAGGTCACTGAGGCACAGAGAAGCCAAGTGTCTTGCCCAAAGTCACACAGCTGATCAGTGGCAGAGCGGGGATTAGAACCCATGACCTCTAACTCCCAAGCCCAGGCTGCTTCTCTAATTCCGCTTGCACTAAGATAAGAAATACCATCATTATTATTAAGTGCTTCCTATGTGCCAGGCACTATAGTAAGGACTTAACAAATACCATTCTTATTATTATGCACTTACTATGTACCAGGCACTGTCCTAAGCGCTGGGGTGGATATAGCATGGCCTAGTGGCAAGAGCACGGGTTTGGGAGTCAGAGGTCATGGGTTCTAATGCCGACACTGCCACTTACCAGCTGTATGATTTGGGGCAAGTCACTTAACTTCTCTGTGCCTTAGTTACCTCGACTGTAAAAGGGGGATTAAGTCTGTGAGCCCCACATGGGGCAACCTGATCACCTTGTGTCTACCCCAGCGTTTACAACAGTGCTTGGCATACTGTAAGCACTTCACAAATACCATCGTCATTATTATATAAGCAAACCAGGTGGGACAAAGCCCCTGTTCTGCGTGGGGCTCACTTCTGACTTCCAGGCCCTTGTTCTATACACTACGCCGCTGCTTTCTTAACAAATACCAGAATTATTATAATTATTATTATTTCCTTAGGGCCAGACAGGTCCCCAGAGGTCAACGTGTCGGAGGGGCCGAGGCTACCCAGCGACCCAGGTGGCAATTACAGTCACCGCTCCGGCCGCGCAGGCCACCGACGTGATCACTGCAAGGGCCTAAAATAAAGTGGCAGGTGCTGCATCATCCTGCCAGCTCAGCATTTCCCCCGACTAGCTGGAAGAGTGAATAATTCAAAGAGGGAAAACCCTGCTCCCTAGTGCTATTAGATTTCCCTCTCCATGCAGGGCGGCCTAATGGATAGAGTTCCGGCCTGGGAGTCGGAGGACCTGGGTTATAATTCCGGCTCCACCACCTGTCTGCTGTGCCACCTTGACCAAGTGACTTCACTTCTCTGTGCCTCAGTTCCCTCAGCTGTAAAATGGGGATTAAGCCCCATGTGGGACCATGGACTGTGTCCAACCTGATTACCTTGTATCTACCCCAGTGCTTAGTACAGTGCTTGGCACCTGGTAAGCACATAACAAATACCATTAAAAATAGCTTCACCCCAAGAAATCATAATTGGGCCACATCTCATCTGCTTTTTTTAAGAGGGAACACCTTCTATGCAATCAATAGTATCACTAGGAAAAGTATTCACAACCTACTGCTGGCAGAACACTTGAGGAAATGTCATAGGGTTTCAAAGATGCCACTTGATCACCATTTTCAAGAAAAAAGGAGAGGAAGAATTGTAGACACCCACGGTATCTCATAGCCAACGGTCTCTTGAACTGACTACTGAGAACATCACTGACCATGTGCTCCTAGAATCACAATACAGTTTCGGGTAATTGGGGGACAGATCAAATATGTTTTTTGCTGTAATTCAAGTATAGAAAAAAGAGGGGGGAATAACATCAAGATTTCTAATCAGAGATGTAGACTATACAAAGCATCAGTAGATGCAGATTTTTGCAACTTTTAGAAAACATCTGGCTGTTCTGAAACGTTTTTCAGGATCCAAATTCTACTTCACTCTCCCCATCTTCAAAGGCTTACTGAAGGCCTATCACCTCCAAGAGGTCAACCTTGACTAAACTCGCATTTCCTTTTCTCCCTCTCCCTCTGAGTCACCCTGACTTGCTTCCTTTATTCCACACCCCCAGCCCCACAGCACTTATGTACATATCCGTAATTGATTTATGTATTTATATGTCTGTCTCCCCCTCTAGACTGTAAGCTCGTTGTGGGCAGGGAATGTGTCCCGTGTCGTACTCTCCCAAGCACTTAGTACAGCGCTCTGTATACAGTAAGTGCTTAATAAATATGACTGATTGGTACTTCATGATGATGTGGTTGGCTTCATCAGAATGGAAAGAACTTTCTCAGAGCTTATCCCCATTAGTACTCAATCAATTGTATTGATTGAGTACTTAGTGTGCAGAGCACCGTACTCTGCGCTAGGAAGAGTACAATATAACAGAGTTGGTAGACCTGTTTCCTGCCCACAATGAGCTTACATGTTAAATCTGATGGAATGGTAATAAAATATGGTATAGTATATAAAGTATATGTGCTATTAAAAAAATAATAACTTGTGGAAATAAGCAGGGCTGGTGTAATATTGTTCAACATGGGCATGCTCAGCACAAGAAATCTGTATGTTTATGCCAGAATATGAGCCTGGCCCCGGGACACTTTCGATTCTAAAGACTGAAAGAATCATCAAAAGTTCTTGAGTCACTCACTCAGAAACTCTTCTTTGCTGATGTCTGGATTGAGGAAGGTCACACACAGACAAATGATTATGAACCACTTCTCAGAAATCAGCAAAGTGCTATGAATTGACAAGAAGTCCAAACAAGGCTGAGGTAAGAACAGTGATAATAACTGGGGTACTTGTTCGCTATTTTCTTATTATGAGCCAACCACTGTATTATTCACTGGGATAGATGCAAGATAATAATAGATAATCAGGTCAGAAATAGTCCCTGCTCCACATGGGGAAAATAGGTATTTAATCCCCATTTTACAGATAAGGTAACTGAGGAACAAAGGAGTTAAGTGACCTTCCCAAGCTCACCCAGCAGGGAGAGGCAGTGCGGCCTAATGGAAAAAGCACAGGCCTGGGAGACAGGGGACCTGGTTCTAATCCTGGCTCCATCAGTTGTCGGCTATGTGAACTTGGGCTTCACTTCTCTGGGCCTCAATTATCTCATCTGTAAAATTGGGATTAAGACTGTGTGCCCCTTGTGGGACATGGACTGCATCCAACCTGATTACCTTGTATCTACCCCAGTGCCTAAGTACAGTGCTTGTTACATAAAATGCTTAAATACCATAAAAAGAAAAATAAAAAGTGGCAGAGCCACGATTAAAAATCCCAGGCTCATGCTCTTTCCACTAGCCACATTGCTTCACTAGGTTACAAAACCACCCTGACACCTGGAAAACCCTACACAAAACCAAGCAGCATAGCACAGCGGATAGAGAACAGGCCTTGGAGTAGGAAGATCATGGCTTCTAATCCTAGCTCCATCACTTCTCTACTGTGTGACCTTGGGCAAATCATTTTACTTCTCTGTGCCTCAGTTACCTCCTCATATGTAAAATGGAGATTGAGACTGTGAGACCCATGTGGGACAGGGACTGTGTCCAACCTACTTTGCTCATATCCATTCCAGTGCTTAGTACAGTGCCTGGTACATAATAAGTGCTTAACAAATATCATTATTATTATTATTATTAAAGAATCAGCTTCAGCAATGCAAAGTTGAATTATAACTGAACTCTGTTATCTGGGTAGCAGGCACTCATCAAGATTCAGGCCAAATTGAAGATATTCGAAGCAATAATAACATATGGACAAACCACAGATGTTACGTTTGATTTACGGAGCAGACTCTCCAACGCCACTTACATACAGGAATTTCTCAACTTTAGATATTTAGAGTTATAATGATCAGGACTTATGCTTCTGAATTTATACTCTTTCAGCTTTGCAGCCTATTGGTTTTACTTCACAACTCTAGCTTCCAGGACGGGGCATGGAAACTGCAGGAGAATAAGGAAACAGTTTTGAAAGAACAATAGGCCGTGAGGGAGGGAGGAGGAAAGAGTTTAAAGAGGGCGAGGAGCAGAGTGGGAGAGGCTAAACGAGGAGGGAGGGTTACCTAATTACCTGGAGGAGTCACTTGGGAGGGTCAAAACGTCGTTTTACTTCAAATGAAATAAAAGTCAGTTACCCTTTTGGGGAACCTGACAATATAAATATCTCAATATAACTATATTACTCTCCTCTAATTGAGTACACAATTCTTGGTAATGTTGGAAGAAGTGGTGTCTAGGAAGATCAGCACCAGATGCTTTAGGTTAAAATTGCAAAAGTACAGCAGTGCAAAGCTTTTACTTGCCCACAATGCAAAAGAGATTGTCAGTCCGTCATTGATCCTGTCAACTAGATCTACAAATCTACACCGATAAAATTTCACTGTCAATAGCATCTCTTCAAATTTAAGGCAAACAAACCAATGCAATCCCTAAGTTTCAGGACTAGTGTTCTAAGTCATTCCTGCTACAATAGGATAGCTGCAATCTTGAAAGTTCAAAAGCAACTGGAATACAGTAGTCCAGCTGACTGGTGCTGACCTAAAGCACAGAGTGAAATTTAAAAAGATTGTGCAAATCAAAAAAAAAAAAATACCCTTGTTTCAAGCAATCTCCAATCTCTGCTACTTTCTCTGACAGTTGTAATTTATCAGACTGACACTGAGAACCAGTTTGCCACAGCTTTAAAAGTTCACTTTCTAGGAAACAATGGCAGCAATATTGCAATTGGTTCCCTGCACAATGCTAATTTATTCCATCTTATTTACTGAGTGCTTACTGTGTGCAGAGCACTGTACTAAGCATCTGATTAATAGCAATGCCACCTAGCGATTCATTGATTCTGCTAGAAGCAAACCTCTGAAGCAGGCATTCCTTCAGAGCCTCATTACAATCTAACCAATTCACAGCCATATTAAGGTACTGATCTTCCCATATTCTTCCACAATATAGGAGGATTTACTAGCTCTATGCCCCTATACTATTTGCAGATTATTATACTAGCTGCTTACAGAGGGTGGTCCACTTAAAGTAATGCCTGCTCTAACCTTGGTCAATATAAACAAAATGTGCTGGGTAACGCAATATAGGGTCTGCTAGTTGGAGGGAGTGGGAGATGAGACATTTGAAATAACAGCTGTTTTAGTATTAAGCTTAAAAAGCAACACGGCCAGTATAACAATTGTATACAGTATAATAATAATTGTAGTATTTGTTAAGTGCTTACTATGTGCCAAGCACTGTACTAAGTGCTGGGGTCGATACAAGATAATCAGGTCCTACATGGGGCTCACAGTCCAAGTAAGTGGGAGAACAGGTTTTGAATCCCCATTTTGCAGATGAGGGAACTGAGTCACAGGTAAGTTAGAGAACTTGCCCAGGGTCACGCAGCAGGCAAGTGGTCGAGCCAGGAGTAGAATCCCAGTCCTCTGACTTCCAGTCCCATGCTCTTTCCACCAAGCCACTTTGCTTCTGGCCTCAAGGCCCTCTGGCCAGTCCATCACCAATCACATTTAATGAGTGCTTACTGTGTGCAGAGCTCTGTACTAAATGCTTGTCTGTTTTGCCCTAGCTATGGCTAGAGTATGGTTGCATCTGTCTTTTCCTAGTGGAGGCTTTCTTTATGCTCCCTTTTATACTAAGGAAAGGGTTGTGCAACCAAGATGGGAAAGTGGCCTGAACACCCAACCTCACTCCATCTTCTGGTCTTCCCTGTCATGTGCCAGGAGATGGAGGTCCATGGGGTTGTTCCCATATGCTAGAGCACAACCTTGGCTGGAAATCCAACTTTGAGCCTGTCCCAACCTGGTTCCAGTTCACTCCTGGCGTGCTACCAACAGCTTTCAATTGCAGAATCTCTCACCACGCTAGAAACAGGGGCCACTCAAGGCCAGCTAGGTTCAGCATTGTGACAACCTGACCCACCTTGTGGGAAGGAGGGCATTCAGATCCCCTCAAGACTAACTGGCCCAGGCATAGCTCAACAATGCACACGAACATCATGCTGACCCTGACACTGAAGCTACAACTGATCTGATAAGTAATAAAGTAACAGAGAAGGGAAAAAGTGATTAAATGTAGGGGTGAAGGTCTATAGGAGGAAAAAAAAATCCAAATTATTTGTCAAAATGAAATACTTCAACTGTGGCCATTTTTAAGTCCCTAGAGCCTTAGGACCTCACTGGATTCAGTCACAAAAACATCCCGCACAAAACATGTGGCTTAAACTGCCTACACCACTGAAACCAGCTTGCTCTGCAAGCCTTGCAAGTCAGGTTTAATCCTGGGCAGATTGCAAAAATCTGGGCTGCTCAAGCAGGATTTTTATCTTGGGCTGGGAAAATGTCATCAACATAAGTAGGAACTACTGTAAAGGCACTGCAAGGTGGTATCAGGTGACTCATACAAGCAGAGAGGCAGAGAAAGAGAGAGCTGCTGACAGAACAATTAGGCAGCACTGAGCCATAAGATTTTGCACACCAGGGAATGAACCATTGGGATCAGACTGAACCTATAGAAGGAAAAAGAGCAAATGAAATTTTCCTCAGTCTGAGAAGTGATCTATCTAATGCTTGAACCTTTAGAAGATGCTCTATTTATATTCTGTACAGGACCTTAAATGTCGTTGAAGCCAAATAGCGGCAACAAATTGTAACATCTCACATTTATTGGAAGTTCATGAGCTTGGCACATAATAAGTGCTTAATACCATAATCATTAATTATTATGTTTTAGTAAGGGACTGAGGGGATCATAAATCAGTGTAGCAGATCAGTAACAAACATGACACTAAATAGAACATTTATATCCATACCAGTAAGTTATCACTCAATCCCTTAGTGGCATATAGAAGAACCAGCACACGTGATCAGTATCTTTCTTCTTCCTGCCCCTCTTAACTATGAATTTGTCCTCTCTCTATCCCATCTAGTTGTCCAAAGGTAAAGCCCAAAACATATAAAATGGATTTAAACATCACAATTCATGCACTAGTCATTTACAGGAAAGCTTAAAAACTAAGTAAGCTAAATAAATCATCTCCTTGATCCCTATCACATCACCTAGTCCAGCATTTCTCAAACTAGAGGTTCAAAATTCCCAAGGAGATCACGGTGGAACCACAGTGAGGACATAACACTACCACTATGGTGGAGCAGCAGCAGGTATTTTTTCCAAATGATATTTGTTAAACGCTTACTAAGTTCCAGACACTGAACTAAGCACTGGGGCAGATACAAGCTAGTCAGGTTGGACAGAGTCCATGTCCCACGTGGAACTCACAATCTTAATCCTTATTTCACAGATGAGATAACACACAGAGACGTTTGATGGAGGTGGCTAAATGAAGGCTACAAAAATAGGGTGAATGGGTACTTTCCATTCCATGAAACTTCTCCCCTGCTCTTACTCCCTCAAAGATAGGGCTAGATTAACTCTTCTGTGGGTCCAGGAATATAGGGCCTCCAATTTGATCTGTAATGCTAGTATGTCATGCTGTTCTGGGTTGATTTGCCCTGACGCAATGTTCTGGAGGGAACCCAAAAACCCCTCACAGGGCTAAAGTAGATTTTGACGTGATGCCATGTGCCAGTAGTAGAAACACATATTATATGTGATGTTTTGGGGGCCCCTGTCAGCCCAAGCACCAGCTCCCAAATCCCCCACATTAATCTGTCCCCACTCCTAGCCTTCATGACCTATTGTGATTCTGGAAGAGAGGCTAAAACCTTGGGTCAATCAGCAGCTTTTGCTGGTGGTAGCATATTGATGTCAAACTGGGGTTGGGGGGGGAGTTTGTCAGGGTGGGCAGAGGGAGGGTTGTTGGGTTAGACTCATGATAAGGGTAGAAGGAGAAGAGAAAAGAGATAAAGTGGGACTCGGGGGGGATTACAAAGTGTAAAAGTGACTGGTTCTTAAATATCACAAGTCTTTACCAACTGCCCTTTCATCAGAATTCTATAATGTCTCACTTAATTTCATAGCCCCTCGAGGTGATCTGCACTAAAGAAAAACTTGAGACAATTATCTGAAGTCCCTACAGTGAAAATCTATTTCTATAGCTCTGTCCTTGCACTTCATTAAACATATTATGATGATTATTTGGACGAAAGCAAAAACTTCCTTCCACTTAGACTGTGAGCCTGCATGGGGCAGGGATTATCTCTGAAGCCACTTAGCTTCAATCTGATGCATGTTTTCACTACGCTAGGGAATTAAGTAACATTCATATCATATGCATGCCTTCTGCACCACGATCCTTTCCACGGTGTTCATTGGGAACTTAACCCCTACATTATAGAACTGAATACATCTTATATCTTCCCCAGCTCTTGGTGCATTATAAGCACTTAATAATGATGATCATTTACGAAAATGATAAAAACTATTCTCATCTTCCCTAGTGCCACAGCAAGATTTGGTAAGCTAGGTGCAAGTTCCTTAGGCCCTCACTCATCTTGGCTTTTTGACCAGTAGTTGCATGCATTCCCCTGATTTCATTAAACCACCCTGAAATTCCCTACCACCCCAGCCACATCCTTATTTGCCTATCACCCTCAAACTCAGCACCAAGAAAGGAGACAGAAAAGGGTCATTCACTGAGGCATCAGGGGAAAGAAAGGGAATGTCATAGCACGGCAGGAGTCAAAACCCTGAAAATGACTTTTCCCAGTCAACTCCCTCTTCCAGAGTTATAAAGTTCAGCAGGTTGGCTTTAAACTGTGAGTCCCATATGGGATAAGGACTGTCCAACCTGATTATCTTGTATCTATTTCATTGCTTTGTACAGTGCTTGACATGAAAAAACATTTAAATATCACAATTACTTAGAAGAACCTAATGTTTTTATAAGTGGCTTAATATGTGACTACCCATTTGGATGTTACTCCATGGAAGAGGTAACATCAGAACATTTGTGACATCATTCTCTCTGAAATTAATGCATTCAAAGCAAAGCTACACTATGTCACTTTTTAATTTCCTTTAGATTCTTGTGCAACATCACACATGATTCTCTAATTATTCAGAATAATAATAACACCTAAACAAAACAAACCATCCTTGTAAGGAGGGATGGGGATGAAAAAGAAAAAGCAAAGTACTGAGAAAATATTTGTTCACTCAAGCACACATATACACACACACCCACACAGACTCTGAGGTTCATTTAGTTCTCAGGAGCTAAGCAGCATAGCCCAGTGGAAAGAGAACCTGGGTCCTAATCCCAGCTCTTCCTCTTGCCTGCTGTGTGGTCTTGGGCAAGTCACTTACTTCTCTGAGCCTCAGTTTTTTCATCTGCAAAATGGGGGATTCATTACCTGTCCTCCCTTCTTTTAAGATTGTGAGCCTTGTGAGGGATAGGGACTGTGACCAATCTGATTAATTCGGGTCTACACTAGCATTTAGAACAATACTTAACGAATAGTAAGCACTTAACAAATACCACAGTTATTATTATTACTATTCTCCTTTGGTGTTTGCATTTCTGGCTTTTCTGCTGAAAGTAGAAAAGTATAAGATAAAGTCAAAGTAAGGGTATTGATTGAACACTTCCTGAGTAAAATGCATTCTGGGTAGTGCTTGGCAAGTACAACAGAAGCGTAAGACGTATTCATGCCTACAAGGAGCTTACAAAGTACTTCTAAAAAATCTGTCTCCACCAAGAGGCACTCCTTGGCCAATCCCCCATCTTCCTAGTCATTCCACTTCTCATCCACCTTAACACTCATGACCGGCTCTGCCACAAGTCGGCTATGTGACCTTGGGCAAGCCGCTTAACTTCTCTATGCCTCAGTTACCTCATCTGTAAAATGGGGATCAAGACTGTGAGCCCCAGGTGGGTTAGGGACTGTGTCTAACCTGATTACCTTATATCTGCCTCAGTGCTTAAAACAGTGCTTGGCATATAGTGAGTGCTTAAACACCATAATTATCATTATTATTTATTTAGTATTCACAGGAAGTACTTGTTTTTACCATTTATAATTATGCTCCTTTTATGCATTTGCTGTATAATTAAGTATCCAATAAATATTTAACAAAATATGTCCCTTTGCCTCCTCCATTAGACTGAAAGTTCCTCGAGGTCGGGCACCATGCCGTTACATGTTCAGAAGTACTTAAGTACAGTCCCCCGAAACTCTAAACTTGTGGGCAGGAAATATGTCTACCAACTCTGTAATACTGTACTCCCTCAAGTGCTTAGTACAGTGTTCTGCACTCAGTAAATGCTCAATAAATATGACTAAGTGATGTGCAGTACACCCAATAGTGCTCAGTAGATGCTATTGATGAAGATGTGGATAGGAGAGCCTTCTCAGGTCACAGAGAGACAGTTGCAGGCTCACAGTTCTCAACCAAAAATCCATTTTTTCACAGGTTTGAACAAGTGGCTTTGAGCAGATTCTGAAATATTAAAGCAGAAGCAATCGGTGACACTCTGGGAGCCTAAGTGGTGCTATTAAGGTGGAAGGGCCTAGAAAAGGTGCCTTAAACAATGCTTGCCTCACCAAACTCAGCCACACTAACACCCAAGAGTAGATCCCACATTCATTCTTTCACCTGAGTTTTACTTCTTGCCAATCTCCTTATGGTTTGAGAGAAAAGGAAACGAAGCCTCAATTTCTCCCTCTGTAAAATGGGGATAGTAATAATACCTGAACCCTATCTTGCAAGGGTGTTGTGGGGAGAAAATTAAAATAACTAATGCAGCATGCTTTGGAGATAAAAGCATCAAATAGAAACTCTGAGAAGTTGCGTGGCTTGGTGGATAGAGCACAGGACTGGAAGTCAGATGGATCTGGGTTCTAATCCAGCCCCTGCCACTTGTCTGCTGAGTGAACTTGGACAAGTCACTTAATTTCTCTGTGCTCAGCTACCTCATTTGTAAAATGGGGATTAATAAAGTGAGCCCCCATGTGGGATATGGACTGTGTCCAACCTTATTAGCTTGTATCTACCCTGGCACTTACTACAGCACCTGGCACATAGTAAGCACTTAAATACCATAAAAAATAAAAATAGGCACAATTAGTTCCAGGATTTCTCCTGTGAGGGAGGAGGGGAGATGATAGGGAAAGTGGAAGGACACGGGGAAAGGAAAAGTTGGGTTTTGTGTCCTAAAGTCAGGCCACTGGATTCAGAAGAAAATAAACAAAAAAAACCCCACCAAAAACCAGATTCCCAGAACATTTGATTAGTTACACTCTATAGTGGTATAATGGATTAATTCAAAACCTACATTGAGAATCCAAGATGAATACAGGAAAGATGATGCGTGGCAGAGTTCAGACTGCTTCTGGGTGGGATAGGTCTTCTGTCTGCCTTCAAATACCCCATGCACCTATAGGTAAACAAACACATCATTATGGCACTGTTTGCGTTGCCATGGAGACCAGACCAGACCCTATTATGAAGTTTCTGATTACCAGTAAGAATTTAGAAGGCAATAATTGAAAGGAGGACAAGTTGTAGCTGCCTTGTTTCAAAACTTCTTTGCCATCATCTTGATGGAAATAGAAGCTATCTCTGTAAACAATGAGTCCTTCTTAGGTGTCCTTGAATACTTTATCCGAGCCCCCAAGAGGTTATCAGAGGTGACTAAGCAGCTTTGGATATTGTGACTGCTGGTAGCTATTGGAGGCTCAGCTACAGAGTAACAAATAATCCCTCCCACTGTTAAAATTGCTGCTTTAACCAGTACTGTAGTGCATAAGTTTCTTTGACTGACAACAGTCACATGGTGCGGCTCTATGTGCTCGGAAATCGTAACCTTCACTGTATTCCCTGAAAGTGACGGATGCCGTAAATATTGTTACAACATGGATGACCACTCCTGAGGTTAAATATAACTAACAGTTGAAGAGAGAACAATATCCGAGTTCTGGGACAATAAACCCAGGATCTTTCGATTAGTGAAGGTTGGTCTGCCTGTCCTTCATGTTAGCTTGTAGCTTTTATCTAAAAGCTGCGGAGGGTGTTCCAAACCTCAAAGTGCTGGGTAAAAGAGGTAAACTGGGGCTTCAAAAGTTTAGTAGGACTCATTGCATGTCCAAGACGCTCCCTCCCTGCGAGCCCCTTTGGCTCATATTTATTGAGCACTTACCGTGTGCAGAGCACTGAACTAAGTGCTTGAGAGAGTACAGTTTAACAGAGTTGGTGCACACGTTCCCTGCCCACAATCAGCTTACAATCTAGAGGACAAGACAGACACTAATACAAATAAATTTCTGATATAAGTGCTCTGGGGAGGAGGGAAGGGTGAATGAAGCATTCAATAAAGACTGAGGGAGGGGTGACCTAAGGGTAGTCTGATCTGACTACTTTTTATCTATCCTGTTCTCCCTCCTACTTAGACTGTGAGCCCAACGTGGAACGGGAACTGTGTCCAACCCGATTTACTTGTATCTTTCCCAGCTCTTTAGAACAGTGATTGACACATAGAAATGTTTAAATATACCACTACCTCTAACAATAATAATAACAATAATACCCCAGCATTTAGTGCAGTGCTGGGCACATAGTAAGTACTTAAATTCCACAAAAAATAAATCTTTTACTCTGCCAATTTCTGTTAGCAGCTGGTGAAGGAAACAGTTACGCAATTTCTAAGAGAGCAGCTCCATTCAGCAATAAATAACAGTTGTTAGAATTCTTTCTACATTTAAAAATAAGATTGGCAAGATTATAGAAGAAGGAACCCAGAAAAGATTAGGAGGAAATCAGAGCCAACTCGACCTACCATTTCAGAGTGAATCAGGATCCGTCCTTGCTTAGAAATGACTTCCGTGCTTTTCAAGAAGCATCAGGGTTAGGGCTGTAACAGCACTGCAGTCTGCCTGATGGAATATTACTGGCAGCTGTGACGTTTCCAGATGATTTATCTGTATGTCAACTGCCCTTTTTAGACAAGAGACATAGGGAGAGTTACTCTTATCCCATTCCCTTTAATTTCATCCACATGCCTCAGCCCTGTTATGCAGCCTTTTAAAACCTGTGGAGAAACGTAGCAGACTTCAGTTGCTCAAAAGGCTTAATCAACAGTCAATCAATGGAATTTATGGAGCATCTGGGTGCAAAACACTGTACTAAGTGACTCCAACTTTTTTTTAGGGCAATTCATATGATTTTTGTTGTTGTTGTGAAAAAACATATAAAGAGTGAGAGGCCAGTAATCGACTACAGCATATAAAAAGATAACCAGTCTTTCAAGGAATTTCCATCAAAAGATACCAAAGAACACAGGATACATTCTCCCGGTTTCCAACCCTAGTTCCATAAAGCAGAATATGTTCTCGCTTCAGGGAGGCTGAAAGAAAGAGAGCCACTTTGAATGACCAACTAGGCCAGCTAGAACATCCAGATCTTGAATCAGATGGGATCTTATTAGTCAATCAATCAGTGGATTTTATTGAGTGCTTACTATATGCAGAGCACTGTACTAAGCACTCGGGAGAGTACAATACAATACAATTAGCAGACATATTCCCTGCCCATAAGGAGCTTACAGTCTACAGATCTTATCAGAGTCAGGGGTGTCCAACTTCTTGTTTTGAGCATGAAGCAAAAAGGGATTTTAGTGGGGAATGAAGGCTGCTTAGGGACAGACTTCAAGTCACTGGAGAAGCAACATGACCTAATGGATAGAGCACAGGCCTGGGAGTCAGAAGGACCTGGGTTCTAATCCTGGCTCCACCATTTGTTTGATGTGTGATACTGGCCAAGTTACTTCACTTCTCTGTGCCTCAGTTCTCTCATCTGTACAAGGGGGAATAAAACTGTATGACTGTGAGCCCTCTGTGGAACATGAACTGTATCCCACCTGATTACCTTGTATCTACCCCAGTACTTAGTACAGTGCCTGGCATATAGCAAACACTTTACAAATACCATTTTAAAAAGTTCATGTAAGAACACACCCATATTTCCAGCCTTTTACAGGGAGATTAGCCTGTCTTTTACAGGGAATAATCAGGGAGATTATTGCTCTTATTTACACCACATGAGGGCTGACTGGCAGATATCCAAGTACAACTAGAGGAGGTTTCAACTTGCTTAATCAATTGCACCAATACCTGGGTGGTTCCAAAAACAGTGCCAGTCTGGTACTAAAGTATCATGGAATGTATGAACAAAATCATGTTCCCAATATCTACAGCCTACCAAATGAAGTCAGGGAAAACAGCATGGGAAGTAGCAATACCCAGGGCAAAAAGAAACAGTTTTGCCTAGTGGATAGAGTATGGGCTTGGGAATCAGAAAGACCTGGGAAATAATCCCAGCTCTGTCACTTGCCTTCTGTGGGACCTTGGACAAGTCACTTAACCTCTCTGGGCCTCAGTTCCCTCATCTGTAAAATGGGGATTAGGACTGTGAGCCCTATGTGGGATAGGGACTGCATCCAACCTGATTAAATTCAATCATATTTACTGAGTGCTTATCATGTACAAAGCTCTGTTTTAAGAACTTGGGAAAGTACAATACTCTAGCACCTGGCCCAAAGAAAAGTGTTTAACAAATACTGCATTAAAAAAAAAAGTCTTATAAGCCTGGGAGTCAGAGGATCTGGGTTTTAATCCCAGCTCTGCCAATTGTTTACTGTGTGACCTTGGACAAATCACACCTTCTTTGTGCCTCAATTCTCCTGTTCTCCCTCCTACTTAGATTTTGAGCTTTAAGTAGGACAGGGACTGTGTCCCATAATTAATACCCCAGTGCTTAGAACAGTGTTTGACACATATGATTAACAAATACCATTAAAAACAAAACCCAGAAAAAAGAAAAGGCATTTGGAGCATATGAATGTCTGAAAAAGTTTGAAGGGCTGCTAGGTCATTCTTTTTTTTGGTTTTTTCCATTGTGAATTTGGTATTTATTTTCAACTGGAATATTTTGAGAGCACTCTTCTGTGCTGTACAGATGCCAAAATGAAAGCATCTAATCCAGAGGCATGTTCTTTTTGTTGTCCAGGGCATTTTCATCATCACCTCCCTTTGTTGGATAATGGCCAGCCTCGGATGACTCACGTGAAGTGAGCTGGTTAAAAAGGAGAGTGGTGCACTTATTAAATAGGCAGAGATGTTGTCAATTGGGAACCTGGAACTTTTTTATTATTTTTATATGACTTTTGTATTCTAGAATTCTATAGTTCTCTTGATTATTCTGAAGTCATTCATTCAATCGTTTTTTACTGAGCGCTTACTGTGTGCAGAGCACTGTACTAAAACTTTACTAGTTGTAATCAGACTTCACTAGATGTCTGCTTGTTTGATAGAAAGCTTTCTTGCTTAGAGTTGTTTAGTATTTTAAGAGGATAATGTAAAAGAAAATGAAGAAAATAAAGTGGTGCTTCTATAGTTCACTTCTTGAGCTTGTCAGCCACTGTAGGTTACAGCATGTTCTGCAGGATAAACTGGGAAGGTCACCTTCTCACTAAGGGTCTGAGTGCCCTAGCCTTAGCTTCTACAAAGATAACTATTCAAAAGCCTCCCTGGGACAATCTTTTCTCTTGAATTCAAATGTTTTGCTGAATATTTATAAAGAGATCAATAAAAAAAGAATCTGCTTTCAGATGTAGAAAAGTTCCATGGTAAAAAAAATACACCCAGGGATTCTGACAGGTTGAACCCTAATTCACCTAATGAGCTTAAAGCCTTATCTGCAGTCAACATCTGTCAGGAGACCAAGAGAGAACAAGGCTTCTTTAATCTGCTGGACTAAAGCCTCTCAGAATTTCCACACCACTCGGCAGCAACGTGGAAGTGGAACGTTTGGAGGGGGAAAACTAACAAAATTAGCCCTTCAGGCTTGGGTCAAGGAAGAAGAGTGAGGTCATCAACTTGCATTTACCTGATCGGTATTTAAGCTTGGAAATTTGCATCTGGAGAACTCCTGCCTAAAAGGATGCCCAAAGTTGCTGGTGGGTGAGTGGCTAAGATTGCTTCTCATTTTTAATTTCCAATCTGTCCCCCTGAAGATTGGGCTCGGGACAAAGACGACTGGAGGAATACAATGGGCTGTGCCCCTTCCCACAGCGATATCGTGCATCATGTTGCCAAAAGCGGAATCCAGTTTCTGAAGAAACCCAAAGCTGTTCTGCCAGTGCGTCGGGCTGACAATGACGGATTCGCTATTCCATTACTGGTTAAAGGCTCCACTTCTTTTGACAGTGGCAGGGAATTCTCCTCAGGACAAAGATGGAGAACACAGCAGCAAAGTTCCACATGGGATCAGGATGTCACCGAGAACCCCTGCCTGTTCCCTGGGACTGCTCTTTCTTCCACGGGGAAGGGGCTTCAGCAGACCACCCCAGAAGCAGAAATCACTGGGTCTGATCTGATTGACGCTCAGAGAAACCCCGATGAAGGCAGTCAGGTTGCAAAGAAGAGTTCCAACAGATCTGACGGGACCGGCTTCTCTTGGGAAGAGAGGAAGGAAAACAATGCCCGGAAAGGGAAAAAACCCAAAGGTCACAGACTGGGCAAAGAGGGTCACCGGGGCAAAGTCAAGACCAGTCTTTCCATGGGTCAGGCAGACAAGAAGGTAGATTTCCCTGAGCCGCTGGTAAAGGCCCATCACAGCGCTTATGCCTACCTGCACCCCACCCTCGCCAAATACGACACCATCATAAGTATGGCCAACCAGGTGGTCCAAACCCAGCTGGCTGTTCAGCAGATGGTGACCTTCCAGATACTGCGCTTTGATGAAATCAACCAGCTGTTGGAGGAGATTGCCCAGGGTGGGGAAGACCTCCTCAAGGAAGCAGGGGGCCATCTGGTTTGGCCAGAGGGGAAAGAGGGTGCCCAAGAGCAACCAGATCTCTTGCAGCAGCTCCTGCAATACACCGTCAACAAGATGCAGCTGCTCAATAGCACGGTGGCTGCCCTAACCTCCAGGGCCCTGCAGGACTCCAGCAGCTATTTTCAATCCGCTGCCAGTCACTTGGAAGATAAACTGCATGCCAAGAGAGGATTCGATGAACGTCTCTGTGGGGCATTAGCGCTGCTGGAAAGAGCGGCCGCCCGGCCCTGTGGACCCCAGGCAGACGACCTGCCTCTCCATTCGGAGGACAGCGGCCTCGGGGCCGACAATGAGTCCGTCCGTTCCCTGGATAAAGCGGATACGCAGGCGAGCTGCGATCATCCGGTGCAACAGGCTTCGGCCAGGAAGTTCTCATTTCCGGCCCAGAGAGAGGCCGGGGCGGCAGAGGGTCCCTGGCCAGCCGGTCCCTCCTCAAGCAGATCACATGACTGTGCTCTTGACAGGAACTTTAGGGATATATTTTATCCTGCTGCACCCAACAAAGGGACAACTTCCCTCTCTGGCCCTCCCCATCCTCCCCACAAGCCGTGGAACTCGGAGCAGGTCAGAAGCTCTTCCTGGAATTCCCTTGAGACGGGTGGCCCTGAGGGATCGACACATTTCAGAGATGACAAGTTGTCTGCTTCTCTGTCCATTGATGAGGATGAGGACAGCAGCCCTAGAGAGGAGGACGAGGACGAGGAAGACAGCCACATGGGTACAGGGCAGAGAAATCCTCGGCCTCAGAGGCCGAAGTCTTGTCCTGCAGCAACAAGATACGTGTACAGATTCCCAGCCCGGAGGAGGGAGAGTCTGGAGGCCCAGGAAATGATCCTGAAGATGAAGGATGCAATAAGCGACAAAATCAAATTTGTCCCAGCCAAGCCTAGCCACGGAGAATGGACCGAAGAAGAACCTGGGAAAATAGTGCTTTCGGCAAGGCCCAGCACAGTTGGGGAAAGCAGACGGGCCCCTGCGAAGCAGAGGAGATCCAAGTCAGAGGAGTCCCTCAGGAGCCAGGCTGAGGACCCCACCCTTCTAGAGCTCCAGAGGGTCCAGAGAGACCTCAGCCAGAAATTAGAGATGTTTTATGCCCTCGGTGAGAAAAGGCAGGAACCCAGCAGGAAAGAGATCCTGAGGCCAAGAGCAGCAGCAGCCGTAAAGCAAGACTCTAATGGCAATGATACCTCCAGCTCAACCATCAGCAAGCTGAAGTCCTCCCTAGCCAAGAATTTCAGCATCTTGCCTAGTCAGGACAAGATCATCTTACAGAAATGCCCGCCCGGCTCAGGGAGTCAGCTGTCTTGTGAGAAGACCAGCCAGACTCTCTCCGGGGCTCTTCCCTCTGCCCAGGAACCTGCCCCAGCTGAGGAGGAAAACAAGGCTCTGGGGACACAGAGATGGAGCGGAAGGGACGCCACTCGTCCGTCTGTCAAGAAACTCATCGAGACCTTTAGTCCCCCGGAAGGCTTGAGCACGGCAAAGTTCTCCAGAGACCTGGGGCCCATTTGCTGCATCAGGAAATTTGGGGTTCCCATCATGCCCCCGAGGCTTCCTGCATACAGAGGGCTGGCTCCTTTGTATCCCAGGCACCGTGTTACCCCAGGAGGTGAGAGGGAGCCCCTCCAGGGAAGCCCTCAGTGGATCCCATCGACAATCTCCTTCTCCCCACTTCCAGGGGCAGAAGCATCCCAAAGCGACATGACTAGTGAAACAGAGGACTCCCTAGAAGACCTCCCGCCACCCCCACCAGAAATCCTGATGGACCATTCCTTCCACTCTCTGCAGACTCCAGAGACCCAAGAGCAGAGCGGAGACTCCACAGAGCTCCACAGCAAGCCAGCCCTGGTAGAACTCGGGCCCTCCAAGATAACTCCGGCTTCCCAGAGGATGAAAGACTCAGTGAAACCCTTCAGCTTGCTGCCCAGTAAAAACCTGACCACAAGCTATAGGCTCCCAATCACCAGGATGGACAGCCGAGCAAGGAAACCCACGCTTGACCCGAATTCTCCCCACGAGGCTGCCCATGACAGAGAGGAAGCGGAGGAGATTGCAAGTCTCTACCGGCAGTCCCAAAAGGTAATTCCCCTGCACCACCCCAGCAACGTGCCTGGACAGGACAAAAGCAAAGAAAACAAGGAGTCCGCAGGAGCCAGGCCCCTCCCAAAGCCAAACTCTCCCGACACACCACGGCCAAGTCAAGAGAAAAGCCAACCTCTGGTCAGAAGGGTCTCTCCGACAAGGATTCATTGGTTCCCCCTTACCAGCCCACCTTCCTCTCATAGAGTCATCCTGCCGGCCGCACAGTCCAGCCTCCCCCAGACTCAAAAGCAACCCAGCCCCCCGTTGAGCCCCAGGACTTCGAGCCCTCCAATCAGGGCCAGGGCAACTAGCCCTCCGACGAGCCCCAAGGCGCCAAGCCCCCCGATGTCAAAAAAACTGCTTTCCCCACCACCCCAACACAAGCTGCCCCACCCTCTCTGCCACCAATGGAGCCCACCGTCCCATCTCCAGGAAGCAAGCCCCCCACCACTCTGTCCCACCTCATCACCTCCAACTTCCCCTTCCCAGGGAACCAAGGACCCAAGGAATCCCAGAAATGGGCATCAAACACCAACCCAAGTGGCCAGCAATACCCGCTCCATATTCTGCCTTGCCACATCGTCACTTTTCGAAGCCCAAATCCAGGGGCCACTTGTTGGCTCCCAGCCAGAGGCTGGGGGACAGTTCCCTCTCCCAGGGGTGGGATGGAGGAGCCGTATGCACCCAAGAAAGTGCTGGGATGCCCAGAGACAGACGAATGTGAGCGCCCTCAACCCTCAACCTTACATCAGGAGGACTTATTCGGACCGCCGGCCGAGAGATCCTCTCCAGCTACCCGGTTCTGCCGGCCTCGGGGCCGGCAGTGAACCACTGCTCAGCCAAGCCCGGTAAGAAGGGACCCAAACTTGTTCTCCTTTGTCTCCATCCTAGGGGCTCCACTGCCCATCCTGAAAATTACAGAGTGTTTCTGCAGTTTCTGGTGCTGGACAGCAAGCCTGGGTATTTAAGGTAGTTCCCGGGTTAAAAGGGAGGCTCGCGGGAAAGGGACAAAACTATCACAAGCAGATGTCACATTAGTCCAGCCCCACCTCCATAGCCCCCGGCACTGACTGGGGCTCCTTGTTTCAGGAGCTGGGCTCCTTTTAATAGTAAGATGATATTGGTCAGAGTGGTCTAGTGAATATAGCATGGGCCAGGGAGTCAGAAGGACCTGGATTCTAATCCTGGATCTGCCACTAGTCTGTTGTGTGACCTTGGACAAATCACTTCACTTCTCTGTGTCTCAGTTTCCTTATCTGTAAAACGGGGCTTAAGATTGGGGTATGGACTGTATCCAACCCATTTATCACGTATTTACCCACAGCTTAGTACAGTGCCTGGCACAGAGAAAGTATTTAATAAATGCCATTCTAGTCCAGCTCTGCCACTAGTTAGCTGGGTGAACTTGGCAAAGTCATTTTACCTCCCTGGGCCTCAGTTTCCTCATCTCCAAGCTAGATATAATAATTCCTGTTTCTTCCCACCTTACAGGGATGTTGGGAGGATAAAATGGGATAACTGGTTTTATAATGGTTATAATTATGATGTTCTATAAAAACTATTATTTTCACTTTCCACAAAAAATGCTGGGCCTACTAATGCTAAGTTCCCAAAGCAGAAAAGACTCTACTAAGAAGTTAGGTGACTAAGGCACAAAGTGTATATACCCATGTACACTTTCCTATGAGAAGAGGACTTTCAGCTTTGTGATAGCTGAGGAGTTACCAAGATTTAATCCCTGATTTTGCCAGGAGGCGAGGAGACCCCATAAATCTTCAAATATGGCTAGGGCTAATAATTAATAATCATTATTATGGTACTTATTACGTTTTTAGTGTAGCCATGCATTGTACTAAATATTGGGGTAGTCACAAGATAATCAGGGTAGAGTCGGTCCCTGTCCATTATGTGGCTCACAAGTCTAAGAAGGATGGGGAGCAGGCATTGACTCACCATTTTACAGATGTGGAAACTGCGGCACAGAGTAGTTAAGTGACTTGCCCAAGGTCACACAGCAGGCAAATGATGGAGCTGAGATTAGAACCCAGGTTCTCTGACTCCCAGGCCCATGTTCCACTAGACCATGTTGCTTCTCATGTGACTCAGATGGAGGGCAACAATCATTTGTTTTCCATCCTCACTGGAGATAAAACAAGAAGAACTTGCAGCATTAGAAACCTAGGACAACTGTAGAAAACAGACTGAAGTGTGATGGATAGATGATAATCACATATGATAGACACTAGATGCCTCTTACACTCTTCGAAATCCCATTAAACCAACAGCTTTTGTATGACTCTTTTCACTTACCCTCATTTTCTTCTCCCCGATCTTGTGCTGAATTTCACCAGGTTTTAGTTGAGAAACTGAGCTGAATCAGCGCAGTAGATAAAACATGGGCTGAGGAGTCAGAGGACCTGGGTTCTAGTTCTGACTGCCACTTGTCTATTGTATGACCTTGGGCAAGTCATTTAACTTCGCTGGGCTTCAGTTGCCTCATCATAAAATGGGGATTGACTTTGAGTCCTATGTGGGACATGGACTGTGTCCAACCTGATTAACTTGCACCTAATCCAGTGCATATTTCAGTGCCTGGAACATAGTAAGTGTTTAAAAAAATACCATTTTAAAAAAACTATCTTCTTTCAGAAAATAAAAATAAGCAAGCATTCGTGAAGTTCAGAAATCAGACCTGAAGCCTGTTTTTTACTGCATTGTGCATGTGATGTTCCAAATGAGACTTTAACACTCTGCACAGTTGTTCCTTTTACCTAACTTTAAATTGAGGACAGTGTACCTCTGGGGATCGGTTAAGAGGAATGACTGCTTCCCCACATGACAAGGTCAAAGAGATAAGGAGAAACTATCCATCTGGAATATACATTTTTAAATAACTCCCTGTAAATCATCAGCTATTTCCCCTCACCCTTTAGTTTATCCGAGTTACAAATAGTAACATGTTCTGCAGTAAATTTTAAGTAGCTTTTCTTTGGAAGGTACTTTTCTTGCACGTACCCAGACATCCTAGGAAAATGAAGCTGATTATAGTATTTGCAATAATCACTGCTCTTTTCTTAGATGTAAGAACTGTTACCCAAGCCAAATGTCTTTGTAAATGATACTTTGTGCAATAGCACCATTCATCTGAGAATCTCCAAGCCATTTGTAAACATTAATGCAGTAGTTCCCACAGTAACTTCTTATTTATTTCAGAATTTGATTTCCAGATGTACATCTGAAAACAGCTCAGAGGTGTAAAAACAATAAAAACCCAATCAAAACCTAAAAATTCATGTTAAAGCAACAGGAGCAGTACTAAAACACCAAATTGCAATCATAAAATAGCATAATGTAATCAGAAGATAAAACAGCATTTAACTCCAAGGTGCCCCCTGCAAATAGGTCAATCTAAGTATAATACTAAGGCCATGTTAGGCTCTTACTATGTGCCAAGCGTGGAATAGATGCAAGACTACAAGATCAGTCACTTTCCCTGCCCCACACAGGCTGACAACTCATTTTACCCTATAGATAAGTAAATGAGGCCCAGAGATATTAAAGGACTTTACTGAGTCCACCTATCAGATTGGTAGGAGAGCTGAGACTCGACCCCAGATCTTCTGGCCATCCAGTCCCATGCTCTTTCCATGAGGTCCCTACTGCCTCCCTTCTGCCCTGAAGTCATAGGCCCCAAGGTTCAGCCAGATAGAATCAAGGGAGACCAGATGCCCACAGACCAGGGTCTTCAATCTATATGGAAGTGACTGTCACCAACCACATACCTCATCCACCTGCGATATGGGAAGTTCCTGCCTAGCCCATTCCAGTCGGGTGGGAATTGAATGGGGAAATATTTTGCCCTCCATTCCCTAAGGGGATTTCAGATATCCTGAGGGGAAGGGCAGGTGGAAGTTGATATTCCCCGAGGAACCATTTGAAACACAGAGCAAACTTTGAGATCACTTTTGCCTAGGGGCAACTGGGTCACGGAGCAGTATATGATTTTACCAAACTCTCATCCCAAATCAGGGACAGAGTCAGAACCAGAACTCAGGGCGTGGGGAATGATACTCCAAACGGACTCAGATTCTCAATATTGTGGATACGATGACCACTAAGGCAGCTGGTACAGATTAACATTTTTTTTTAGAAAATGAGAATGGAGTTTATGTTCACGTACTTGGGATTGAAAAGGCTTTGCAAAAGTTTGTGAATATGCCTTAAAAAGGCCTTATTGTAGGTTATGTTCCCAGTACTTCATATTAAATCCCTTAATAATATGTCAATCTTCGGCCTTCAGGATCCTAGTGGATAATGTGGGTTGTGAAAGCTACCACATAGGAGTGACTGAAATTAATCAGGGCCCTGCTCTCTAGAATTCCAGTGACACAGTTTGGTAGGAATGGAATTTACTGCTCTTCTCCTTCTGCAGGGGGAATGCTGGTCTCTACCTGGAGTAGAAGTACCCGAAGTATAAACAACCCAGTATTCTCTCCCCTCACAGTACAATTCTCAATACCAACAAGTATTCAATAAACACCATGACTACTCCTGTCATGAGAAGAATTACTCAACTGCCTAAATGTCTAATATGGAGCACTGGGTAAAAGAGTTCTTTAGCCAAGCCAGGATTTAAATAGTAATAGCTATTAAAAATGGGAAGCATTGGAAAGACAAGGGCCTGGGAGTCAGAGGACCTGGATTCTAATTCTGGCTCTATCACTTGTCTATTGTGTGACCTTGGGAAAGTCACTAAACTTCTCTGAGCCTCAGTTCCCTCCTCTGTAAAATGGGGGTGGATCAATCACATTTGAGCTCTTATTATGTTCAGATCACTGTACTAAGCCCTGGGGAGAGTACAATATCACAGAATTGGGGGATACATTCCCTTTGCAGAATGAGCTTAGAGTCTTGTCTTGCCTTATGCTGTCGAGTCAACTCCAACCCATAGCGATTCCAGGGACACATCTTTCTCAAAACGCCCCACCTCCATCTGCAATTGTTCTGGTAGTGCATCCACAGAGTTTTCTTGGTAAAAAATATGGAAGTGGTTTACCATTGTCTCCTTCTGCACAGTCAACTTTAGGCTCCGTCTTCGACTCTCTCCCCAGGATGCTGCTGCCCAACATGGGGGAGCCTTGATTTGTAGCAGATTGCCTTCCACTCACTAGCCATTAGCCAAGCTAGGAATGGAATGGGTATGCCTCTGCTTTACTCTCTCTCCCATAGTTGAGACTGATAGAGTACTGGAAACTCTCCAGGTGCAACCCTGAGAGGGTAGCTTAGAGTCTAGCGGGATTAAATAATAATAACAATAATAATGATAGCATTTGTTAAGCGCTTACTGTGTGCAAAGCACTGTTCTAAGCGCTGGGGGGAATACAAGGTGATCAGGTTATCCCACGTGAGGCTCACAGTCTTAATCCCCATTTTACAGATGAGGTAACTGAGGCCCAGAGAAGTGAAGTGACTTGCCCGAAGTCACACAGCTGACAAGCGGTGGAGCCAGGATTCAAATCCATGACCTCTGATTCCCAAGCCCATGCTCTTTCCACTGAGCCAAGCTGCTTCTGATTTAGACAGGGAACCCCATATGGCACAGGGTCTGTGGACAACCTGATCATTTTGAATTTACCCCAGTGCTTAGCACATAGTAAGTACTTAACAAATAGCATTAAAATGCTATAATGGACAAATAATATGTAATATCAGCTTATTGAGAGTCTGCACAGAACCCTGCCACCTTGTATAAAGGACACACTCAATCACACTCAATGGAGTGGATAATGGAGCCAACAGTTAACTGCTCAGCCTGGGTTCCAGTCCTTCTCCCCACTGCTGCCAACTGGGCGAGTCTTTGGTGGCAGGGGAGAGGGTGGCACATGGTCTGAACCCCAGCTGGCCACAGTGGCCTGCATGGATGGCAGTGAGGTCACAGAGCAGCTTCCCTCCTACTGCCCCGGCTGGCCATGGCCCAGGGCATTTTCCCTGCTTGCCTTGTCCTTTTCCCCCTAGCCCTCCTGCACCTCTACACAAACACTGAGTCGAGGGCAACGGAGACTACTGCAGATCCACTCGACCTCAGCAAACCCTCCCAGAACCACAGAGGAGGAAAGGACCCAATCTGGAATTGATGGCTGAGAGTCAGAGAAAATGATATTTAAAAAGTCAGTCATTCAGTCATATTTACTGAGTGCTTACTGTGTGCAGAGCACTGTAGTAAGCACTCAGGGGAGTACTATATAGCAATAAACAGACACATTCCCTCACCACAACAAGCAAGTGAGTTCCAGCCCAACCCCATTGAGCTCAGGACTCATTTCTGGGAAGCCTGCGTAGTTGCCGCATTCCCTCGGTTCCTAAGTGAAAGGAACAACTGTGCAAGATGTTAAAATCTCATAGCCCAGAATGGCGGCCTAAGTGCAGGAGGGCTTGGCGAGGGGATCCCAATCCAGTCCAGACAGGTCTAACTTTGTGCTGACCCCTCGTGACCACAAGACAGATCCAGCCAGGATCAGGCTCTAGGCTAAGGAGATTAGAAATCACAGGTTGTAAATCAGTTAATAAATCCCTTGCCCAACCCGGAACCGGATACAATTTGGAGCGGGGCCCGGGAGCAAAGTGAGTCTGACCCTCAGTGGGGTCGGCCATAGGCCCCACCCTAACATCCCAGCCCAGATGCCGGGAGGCTTTGGAGCTCCCGCCCGGAGATGGCACCGGGTTGAGTCTGGAGAAGGTGGGAGCCCCTGCCTGGCCAGAGGAGTCTGCTGTGGCACTACCTGACCGCCCCCAGCCCTGGTAGGGGCTTTCATTCATGCATTCCAATAGTATTTGTTGAGTGCTTACAGTGTGCAAAGCACTGTACTAAGTGCTTGGGAGAGTACAATATATCAATAAACAGGCACATTCCCTGTCGACCACCTCTCCCAGCTCAGAGAGGTGGTGGGATCTCCCAGAGGAAGTCCCGTCCCGGGGAGGTAGAAGTGCCCTAGACTACAGAGACCACCAACCACTGCACTCTCCTCTCTCTTTTAACCCAGGGGCCTTCTGGACACAGGGGCCTAGACCAGCTAACTTCCCCCGGGCAGGGGCAGGCTTAGAGCAGCTGCTCGACCCATCCTTCCTCCAGCCTTGCTGCTTGTCACACATCACTTTAAACTTAGGGAAGCAACATGGCCTGGGGGTCAGAAGGACCTGGGTTTTAATTCCTGTTCCACCATTTGTCTGCTGTGTGACCTTGGGCAAGTCACTTCACTTCTCTGTGCCTCAATTTACCTCATCTGTAAAATGAAGATTGAGACTGTGAACCCCATGTGGGACAGAGACTGTGTCCACCCCGATTTGCTTGTTTAGTACGGTGCCTGGCACATAGAAAGCGGTTAAATACCACAATTATTAGTAGGAGGAGGAGGAGTAACTCCCATCACTTACCTCATTTCCACTGTTTGTCCTCTTGTGGTCTTTCCTTCCCATTCGCTGGTGTAAGCTCTCGAAGACAAACCACACCAACACATTTCCTTCAGAGGATATTTTGACTCCATTTTCCAGGGTTCGGGCACCACACCTGGCAAGTACGTGACCATCCTGGCCATCCTCAGGCCCTCCTGACACAACGGTTTTTCTCTGGGCATCTCCTGGGCCTATCAAAGCAGCATGGCTCAATGGAAAGAACACGGGCTTGGGGGTCAGAGGTCGTGGGTTCGAATCCCAGCTCTGCCACTTGTCAGCTGTGTGACTGTGGACAAGTCACTTAACCTCTCTGTGCC
The DNA here is from genome assembly GCF_004115215.2 of Ornithorhynchus anatinus. NCBI lineage: Eukaryota > Metazoa > Chordata > Mammalia > Monotremata > Ornithorhynchidae > Ornithorhynchus > Ornithorhynchus anatinus. Next base: position 39,333,197 of record NC_041736.1, read on the forward strand.
TCAGTTACCTCATCTGTAAAATTGGGGTTAAGACTGTGAGCCTCACGCGGGACAACCTGATTATCCTGATTACCCCAACGTTTAGAACAGCATAGTAAGCGCTTAACAAATACCAACATTATTATTATTATCAATCAATCCGTGGCATTTTTTGAGCTCTTCCTGTGTGCAGAGCACTGTACTAAGCCCTTGTCAGGATACAACAGAGTTGGTAGACACATTCTCTGCCCACGACACAATAGTACTAACTGTGGTATTTGTTAAGTGTATACTATGTGCCAAGCACTGTACTAAGTGCTGGGATAGATACAAGATAATCAGGTCCCATATGGGGTTCACAGTGCAAGTAGGAGGGAGAACAGGTACTAAATCCCCATCATGTAGATGAGGGAACTGAGGCACAGCGAAGTTCAGTGACTTAGCCCAAGGTCACACAGCAGACAAGTGGCAGAGCTGGGATTAGAATCCAGGTCCTCTGACTCCCAGACCCGTGCTTGTGCTGCTTCTCATGAATAGATAAGTTATGGATATGTACAAAAGTGCTGTGGGACTGAGAGTGGGGACCCTCTTGCCCGGGTGCCACCACTCCAGACCAAGAGCTCTGCCAACTTCCTTACCCTACCCATCTAAAAGTCTTTTAGGTGATGGGGTTTGGGTGGAAGGGATCAGGTCTGCTTATTCTATTGCCCTTTCCCTAGCACTTTGTGGTGCTCTGCATTGAGTAAGTGTTCAATAAATGCCATTGTTGGATGGGTGCCCAGGGTCCTGGTGGCTACGATTTGCCCTCAGTCTGCCCAAGAGAGTGTATGACAATGGCACCAATACGTCCTCCTGGAGAAGGCTTGGCCCTGGGTGGAATGCCAGCCCTCAGAGCCTTTCCAAAAGCAGGCCCTGCCCAGAAAATACCCAACCAAGCCCACCTCTTGTGGTAGGCTTAGGAAGGGGCAAAAAGTTTCCTCCTAAACCCCAGTTTTAGTTTAAGCTCCACCCAGAGAGAACACCGGGATGGCAGCAAACAGAAGAAAGACCTGGCAGGACTCGCAAAGCACGTTTGGATTCGCTTCAGTTCAATTCAGGGAAAGGGTGGGGATTCAGGCAATGGTTTGTTTGGTTTTTTGTGTGTTTTTTTTTAAATTAAGCAGGCTCGGCCCATCCCTCTATTTCATGAAAACCTTAAGGGAGGCAAAGCTGCTCTAGAACACCCACAGTAACTGGTTTGTTCATTAGGGCAACAGAGGATTGGGCCTCACCCTTGGATAAGAAGAAAGGCCATTCAGTAGGCAAAGGGTTCAGTCTTCAGGCCCTTGATTCCTCCACGTTAACGTCTGGTTCTTTTGCAGCTCAGAGGAAAGTCCCAAGAAAGAGGGGGAGCCGTGGGACAACCTCGACTTAGCGGAACTGAAAGGAGCCAGCCGATCCGCGTCTCAGCCAGATCTCTGCGTGGTGGGGCGGGGCCTGCAGAGGGAAGCAGCGCCTTAGCCAAGAGAGACCTCACCCCTCTGGGGAGAAGCTCTCTTTCAATCCCTGGCTGTTGAGAAACCAACAGACATGAGGATGTGCTTCGGAGGAGGCGGTGTGTTTTTCATTGAAGTCACCTGAATGGAACGCTGCTGCTGCTGCTGTGGAGAGTATTAGGAGGTTGGGTTTTCCTAACAACAGGCCTTCCCTGCACTCAGTCAGTTGTGGGCCTTGGAGGTGAAAACTAGGAAGTGGCTCGTCCGCGGCTCACCTTCAGCCCGGTCCCTGTGGATCAGAGGGACCTTGTGCCACCTTCCCCTCATGTGGGCACCCACTGGTCTCCACGAATGCCTTCCTTCACTCCCTCCCTCTTCAGAGCTGGGGATGCTGCTAGCCCAAGAGAAGCCATATTGGAGGGGCTAAATGGCCTCAGCCGACCCCCAGTGACAGCAGGCACAGAGCAGGTGCCCCATTTGCCCCTCTTCAGAGGCTCTGCCTTCCAGATGCCAAAGACAACTTCTAGACTGTAAGTTCATCCCTCTAGACTGTAAACTCACTGTGGGCAGATGTGTCTGTTTATTGTTATACTGTACTCTTCCAAGCGCTTAGTACTGTGCTCTGCACACAGTAAACGCTCAATAAATACGATTGAAAGAATGAATGAATGGCTTGGTTTGCAGTGGGCCTCAGAGACTGACCAAACCATTCCAGCCCCAGCTAATTTTCCCCAAGTACTGACCTCAACTAGGAAAAATTTGTTTCTTCCCACTTCTATCAGACATCTGTCTCGTCACTGACTCTTAATCGTGGGTAGGGTTAATCCTGATATTACCATTTTACAATGAAGGAAACTGAGGCCCTATCTGGTGAGGTCAATGGGCTCACTAAATCAGCACACCTTTTAGGTTGTGAATCCGGTGTGGAACAGGGACTGTGTCTGATTTGATTGTCTTAGGTCTGCCCCAGAGTTTAGCACATAAGAAAGCAGCATGGTCTAGTAGAAAAAGCACGGGCTTGGATATCAAAGGACCTGAACTGTAAGCCTGGCTTGGTCTCTTGCCTGCTATGTGACCTTGGGCAAGTCATTTAACTTCCCTGAGCTTCAGTTTCTTCATCTATAAAATGGGGGTTACAGCCCTTTGTAGGACTGTGCCCAACCTGATTATCTTGTACCTATCAGTGCTTAGTACTGTGCTTGGCACATAGTGAGCACTAAACAAATACCATTATTATTATAATAATTGGTGGTACACTGCTGAGACTATAGCTCAGGGGTCTCAATTTCCAAACTCCTGCTAAATTCACCAAGCCAGGCTGCCTCCCGGAATAAGCATTTCACAAACCTCACACTCCGACCTTACAGACTGGAATACTTGTAGGCATGGGTGGGTCCGCCCATTCCCGGGGGGACAAGGAAGCCTATTCTGCTTTGACTGGGAGGAAGAAAAATAGATGGTTGTGGATAATTCTCATAAAAGTCAACGGGCACTGTTTGCTCCTTAGACAGAAAACAGAAGTCCCGTGGTCAGTTTCCCCACCCCACCCATGATCTTGCCAAAAGCTGTGAAAGGAGGAAAAGGCATATGAACATTCCTTTCGGAAACCCAACCAGAAACCCGTAATACTTGCATTTTCCCATTCCCATGGGAAGACATGAGTGCCAGACAAAAATAAAATGAATTGTTCACTGACTCTCATCATCTACTGATCGAAAACCTGGAGCTTAGCTGTCCGTGGGAGGCAAGAGGAAATGTGATATTGAAGAGGAGGTTGGGTCTAGCAAAGTAGATTTGGGAGTCACCTACAAAGTAGGGAGAACTGAAGCCACGGGGGTGAGATAAGGGTAAAGGGAGAAGGGAAGTGTTGGCTAGTGGAAAGAAATTCAGTCACTCCACAGTTTACCAGGAAAAAAGTGCAAAGGGGGAAACAGCATGGCCTAGAAGAAGAACATCGGCCTGGGAATCAGTGGGCCAGGGTTTTACTCCCGGTTCTGCCACTTGCCTGCTGTGTGACCTTGAGCAAGTCATGTAACTCATAAGTCTCAGTTTCCTCATCTATGAAATGGGGATTCAATCCCTGTTCTCCTTCCTAATTAGACTATGAACCCCATGTAAAACTGATTAACTGGTATCTACCCTAGTGCTAGAACAGTGCTTGACCCACAGTAGAGGTTTAACAAAACCACAATTTTCATTAATTATTAAGAGAAGGGGACTCAAAATAGAGCCTGAGGGGCACCTTTGATGGGGAGGAAGAGCCAGTGAAAGAGTGAGAAAGAATGGCCAGAGAGATAAGAAGAGAATGAGGAGAGAACAGTGTCAGTAACATTTCCATACCTCTGCGCTAAAACCCCTGCCTACTCAAAAACCCCCAGAGAGCCTAGGTAGGGTTGGCTACGAACCCCAGGATTCTGATGGAAACCAGCGAGAGGATTCTGCATTCTTCTCCAGGTATGTCAGCCTTCCAGGGCCATCAGGCTCACTTGTTACTTACTCTTCTTTCGCTGGGCAGAATCCTCAAAACGGTCTGGCTCCGGCACGGGTGCTGTAACACAACTGCTCTCGGGAGTTGCAAAAAAGAGAGTGAAATGGGCTGCAGACAAGGGCAGGAGTCTCCTTGATGTCCTCTCTACTTAACAGACAGAGGCCAAATCTCCACTGAAGAAACCAAGATGTGGATCATTCAGACAAAATAACCCACTTCCACATGAATCATCATTATCTGATCATTACCAGACTCTGCTGAGACCTCCCATTTGGAAACTGCTGGACAACTGCTCCATCAAAAACCTACACAAGAGTCCCAGGACCATGATTTGATCCCAGCTCTGCCCCTTACTTCTTAAAATGCCTTGTCTGTGGGGAAGTCCATCTTTTGTTCAATCATATTTATTGAATGCTTACTGTGTATAGAGCACTGTACTAACCACCTGGGAGAGTACACTATAACAATTAGTCGAGTTGGTAGAGACATTCCCTGCTCAGAGTGAGCTTACAGTCAAGAGGGGGAGACAGACATTAATGTAAATAAATTACAGATATGTACATAAGTGCTACGGGGCGGAGGGATGAATAAAGGGAGTAAATGCAAGTGCATTCATGGGATGGGAATGGATATTGTGTCAGACATCCCTTCCTGAGGTACTATGGGTAAAAATGACCACAGCCCACTCTGCCACTCTCCAGGGGTGGATCAGCTATGCATGCATGCAGATGTACAGGAGGTGTCTGAAGATTCATATACTGAGCTCTCTCTTTGAGGACCAGCAGGACCAGGAGGCTCCCAGGGAACCTGGAGGAATTGCATGTGACGTCAAGCAGGGAGCTGGAACTAGCCATTACAGCACCTGGGATGGAAAAGAAAATTCCCCCTCTGCCTTAGGTGATAATAGGGGCCAACACAAGCAGTGAGAGATCCCTGGGTGGGTGGGTAAGTACTTTGCTGAGGGGGTCAAAGAGCAGAACTACCTGATCCTTTATCTGTTCTATGGTATGAACCAACACATGCCTGCATACATAACTGCACGTGTACACACACACACAGATTCTGTCTGGAGAAATTGCTTCCAGAATCCAATTAAGCACTACCCTTTAAGTACCTGATACAACTACAACACCCTCAGCCCCTCAACATTTATGTACATAGCTGTCATTTATTTATATTGACATGTTTCCCCTTCTAGACTGTAAGCTTATCGCAGGCAGGGAATGTGCCTATCAACCTGTTATATTGTATCTTCCCAAGCACTTAGTTCCCTTCATGCAGTAAGTGCTCAATAAATACCATTGACTGATTGATTAATTGATCCCCATCAGGCTCAATGGAGGCGGGGGCAGTGTAGGCAGTTGAACTACTGGAGCTCCCAACCCTATCTACCCAGAGCTATAAATGGTGGTCTTGCCACTGTTCTTCAATCAACTCTAGACTTTCAGCAGCCATAGGCTCACACCACTGAAGTTACACTCCCATAGGAGCAACTCATCCTAAAAAGATTTCCATACTGAATTTAAATATCTGGACTGTGTTCACAATGCTGTGGTGATGGTCCCACACCTTTCCCAGGTGCTTAACAATATTAACTGTGGAATTTATTAAGCATTTCCTGCATGCTAACCACAACTAAGTGCTGGAATAGATACAATAGAATCAGATCAAACACAGTCCCCGTTCCACATGGGGCTCACAGTCTGAGAAGGGAGTACGGGCATTGAATCCCCATTTTATAGATGAGGAAATCAATGACGTTAACTACTTGTCCAAGGTCACATAGTAGGTAAGTGATGGAGCTGGGATTAGAAGCCAGATGTCCTGACTTCCAGCCCTGGAATCTTTGCCTTGTGGTCTCACTTTCAAAATGTGGCCAAGCTGACTCTGTTTGGAGCCCTGGGGAATTGTTTTGGGCAGGGAATGTTTCTGTTTCTTGTTGTATTGTACTCTCCCAAGTGCTTAGTACAGTGTTCTGCACACAGTGAAAGCTCAGTAAATATGACTGAATGAATCATATTTATTCATGACTCAGCTGTTTTGCTTTATCCAGATCTGCGGCCTTGAGAACAGGCACTACCCATTCAAACCAGAGCGTCTCCAGAAACGGGTAACTTTTAAAATATGAGAGGTGAACCCCAACCCGACAAAGCATCATTGGTTCAGACTCATCGCTTATTGATGGGGGTCTCATCCTTCCTTCTTGTTTCCCACAAAAACCCCCAAACTGCTCTCCCTGTTGCCCAAGCTGACTGATCCAAAACGACTGACTTGTAATGAGAAGTGTACGCATTTGACAAGCTCAATAGCGAACACTGCTGAGAAGCCGCTCAGTGATTCAATTACTGTTTTAAAATTAGTGTTTTGTACACAACACTCCTGCAGAAATTGAAGAACATAGCTATGAATTGCTCATCAAATCATGGTTCCCACTGACTGCTTCACACCTTGTCAAGCACACAGCATGCCTTCTGCTGATAAGGAAATCTTTCCAAGTGCCATGTTTTTTTAAGTGTTACCATGTCAAAAGTGGTCTCAAATTACTATAAAGTAAATGTGTTCGGAGGCTATTAAACAGAAGTGGTTCTACAGCAGATTTGTTTGTTCCCCTATCAGTCTATGGTTCATATAAAATTTCCAATCTGTCTAGACACTTTTATGAAATGTAATTAAAGGTGTATTTGCTACAAAAGGAGAATGGCTCAGTTTTATGGTTGAGTGCCCGATAACATTGTTGATTACACTCAGGTCTTTGAAATGCAACTTGGCTAGTTTTTCCAAGAACTAGACCCCAGTGATTTGCATGAGGAAATTCCTGAAAACCCTTGGACACTGACCCTAAACTAGTACTTTTCAACCTGTGGGTTGTTTGGGGCAGAAAATGTGTCTGTTCATTGTTGTATTGCACTCTCCCAAGCACTTAATATAGGGCTCTGCACACAGTAAGCGCTCAGTAAATACAACTGGCTGCCTGAAACGTTAAAGGAGTATCCCACCTCTAAAGTGGGAGCAGCGTGGTTCAGTGGAAAGAGCCTGGGCTTCGGAGTCAGAGGTCATGAGTTCCACTCCCGGCTCTGCCACTTGTCAGCTGTGTGACTGTGGGCAAGTCACGGCAAGTCACTTAACTTCTCTGTGCCTCAGTTACCTCATCTGTAAAATGGGGATTAACTGTGAGCCTCGTGTGGGACAACCTGATTACCCTGTATCTACCCCAGCGCTTAGAACAGTGCTCTGCACATAGTAAGCGCTTAACAAATACCAACATTATTATTATTATTATTAAAGTGTGGAGAATACTTGCCTGGAGGGAAACCACAGAGGCCATTTGTTTTTCTAAGGAAAGATCAGGATAAACAGTTTCCTTGCTTTCTTTAGATAATTGCTGAAGGGACTTCCATGTAAAGGGGTATTTACTGTTAGTTTGCTTTGTCCCCATAAGCATGGTTTGATTTCTCCCCCCTAAGTCATCATTCGACAGCTTGCCATACCCCCACCAGAGATATGGGTTGAGGTACTGCTATAGGGACCTTCAGTAAAAGAAGGTGAAAAGCCCTGGTCTAAACCATCCCAAGGGGCTCATGGTCTAAGTAGGACAGAGAACAGGAATTGAATCTCCATTTTACAGATGAGGAAACTGAGGCACAGAAGGGTTAACTGACTTGCCTGAAGTCACACAACAGGTAAGTAGAAGAGGTAGCATTATAACCCCAGTCTTCTGACTCCCAGGCTTATGCTCTTTCCATTAGACCATGCTGCTCCCACTTGGAAAATACAACCAATATAACTTTGCAGTTTTGTCTAGACTTTTAGTTGAAAGCTCTGGAAGCAGCATCCAAGGGTAAAAGAAACTGCCTTCTGTTCCTCCTGGAACTACAAAACCCTAGGACTGGGAGCAATTTCCAAAGATCATCAGGTCTCCAGGCAGGACTTGATATAAATAACCCTTCTCCCACCCTCACACAGCTTCCCCATCTTCTTTTGAAATGCACTCTGGAATATCTCCTAGCTTCCACCACTACCATCAAGAAGTTCCTCGGAGCATCTGACCTAAAACCCTCCTCCTCCAGTTTAACTATAGACTGTTATGACCTGTGCTCATTAGACATTCCAGTATCAAAAAAAGCAAAGTGTGAGTTCAACAGTTATGCGCCCATTGCTGTTACTGTTCCATTAGATTGCAAACTCTTTGAAGGTAGAAGCAGCATGGCCTAGTGGATAGAACATGAGCCTGGGAATCAGAAGGACCTGGGTTCTACTCCCAACTCCTTCACTTGTCTATTATGTGACCTTGGGCAAGTCACTTCACTTCCTCTGTGCTTTGGTTACCTCATCTGTAAAATGGGAATTAAGACTGTGAGCACCAAGTGGGACATGGACTTGTATCTACCCCAGCACATAGTACAGTGTCTAGCACATAGTAAGCTCTTAAATACCATTAAAAAAAAAAAGACAGAAGCCAGGTCTTTCACTATGATTTTTCTCTCCCAAGCACATGATAAAGTGTTCTGCTCACAGTAGATGCTCAAAAAAGATGATGCTCCCAGACATAAAAGTGCAGGCCATTCCATAAAGCTTGATGTTTCTCAAAGGTTCCATCTCCCCTGCCATTCCCTTACTGGCTGAAGCTGTCTCCACATCAATTTTCTGAAGGATCTGAGACAACTGGGATTTTAGGCACAAAATTAAGGAGTCAGAGCAAGTTAGCTTCCTTCACAAGTCAGCTCAGGCTTTACTTCAAAAGGCTCTGAACAGTAACAGCCAAAGGGAGAGCAATCAGACTCTGCACTCTTACAAACTGCCTTCATGGAAATTATTTATCCAACTTTTTTTTCTGTCATGAAACCCCAGTGACTTCTTAAGTTATTGTTTTGTGAATGACTTCTGACTCCTTGGGCAGGGGGATTAGATCACTTTCTAGCTATATAAATGGCTCAAGGAGAAGGCAAGGTAATGTTAATAATGGCTGTGAAGCCACAGAAAGGTAATTACATAGCTGGGATAAAAAGAAAGACATTCTTTATTGCCACCTCTGCCTCAAATTGATGGTGGGGACAGGGAGCTGAGACAGAAGCTACTCCTCCTCCTGCTTATTTCTCCCCATCCTCCCTTGTGGATTCTCTTCACCGCGCAGGGGGTAGACCATTACAGAAGAGGAGCCTGAGACCAACCTCTCTGATTTTTCCCCCCTACAATAGGAATGTGTTTCTTTTTTTTCTTTCCAGCAAAACGTTAGCTGCATAGCTAAAAAGCCAAGGATTAGGCCCCTAGGTCTGTTACTTGAAGGTGACTCGGGAGCCTAGGATCTGGAGTGCCAGACCTCTCACACCTTCGGTCTCCTCCACCACAAGGCAGCTATCCTTGTGGCTACTGCACAATTTCACATGAACCCTGGACCTCTCTGGGCCTCACTCTGGTGGGTGGGACAATTGATGTTACTCTCCTGAGTGAGGGTTCCAACTGCCCTTCCTTTCCACGACCTTGGGGCCTTCGGGTCTGTCTAGTAGCAATCTAGTTGGGGCTGAGGGGGAGGCTCCATATCATACTCCCCAATTTAGGGCAGTCATTTTCCTCCTTTGATCCTGTTTCTCATTGTAAAACTTGTCATCAGTCCAACCTGCCTCCCAGGGAGGCCGTTTGGATGAATGAAGTGTCCGTCCAGTGCTATGAGACTCAGGAAAAAATGGTTTTGCTATGAATGCTAGTCAAAACCACCTTACAATTTTGCTACGCTTGTGTTGTCTCCTCCCAAGTCAGTCACCAGTTACACTGCCAACCTCTTTCAAGGGAATACACATACACACGAACTACTTACCCACCGGTGGTTCATATGTGCCAACATTAAAAAATGTTACTAAGCGAATCATTTCTCTCTCTCACTAGCCCCGAAACCATTCCCCAGTCTGCCAGAGGTTCTCCAGGTGCGGCTTTCAAGTTGTGATGCTGCATCCCTCAAAGCCAGTGCTCCGTTCATCTGGCTTTTCAGTTGCTAAGAGAATACAAATATTCAAACAAACAGACATAAAACACACTGAGTAGAAGCTTATGAATTTATAATAGATCAGCAAGAATGTATGTAGCAGAAATACAGAAGCTTATGATTTACAGAAGGGAGTTTGAGCCTGAGGGTTGGGTTTTCACTGGAATTTTAAAGTAGGGAAATGACAAGGTGCATGTGGCAAAGCAGAAGGAGAGAGCATCAGAGAAGAGGAGTGGAGGGGGATGATATGGATGGGGGACCCAGAGAAATGAGATTCATATGGAAAGCAGGAGTAGGAGTTGTGAGCAGCTACACAAAGGAGCTGTCCATAAAAGCCCACATTTGGGAGTTTTTGTTTGAAAATTGATTGGGAGCCACCTTGGGCTCTGTGACTAGGAGGAACTTGGAGACTGACCCTTGAGGAAATAAATTTTTGCCATTCCTATTGGGAAGGATAGACTGGGAAAAGGAGAGGCTGAAGACAGAGTCCCATAGCACGGCCAGATGTGATGTAGTTTGGACCTGAGCTAGGAAAGGAGAGGAATTGTCTGACTAATGTCACTCTGTATGAGTTATTCGGTAAGGCACAGTTTGGCCCTAGATGGAGTGTGTGGGAAATAGCGACAAAAATGACACCCAAGGGGTAGGCTGGGTGGTTAGTTGTGTTTTATTAGAGACAGGAAAATAGAAACAGCATTTGGTTTGAAGAAAGTAGCTCTCTGATGCAGGTTGAGTTACTAGGGGGTGAGCCACCCCAGTGGAAATAATCCTGGAAGATGAAAAGATCCAAAAGTGGAGACAAGGAAAGGGGGTTAGGGACCACCAGGGTCAGAGTAGAAATGCTCCAACACTATGTGCCCTGGGACACTGATGACTTCAGGAAAACAGCCAATGTACATGATGACCTGCTACCTCTGCTCCCTCTTCACCTCCCCTCAGCTAAGCCCCCTTTCCCCCCTTTCCCTCTGCTCCTTCCCCTCTCCCTTCCCCTCCCCTCACACTGTGCTCATCTGTATATATTTTTATTACCCTATTTATTTTGTTAATGAGGTGTACATCCCCTTGATTCTATTTATCGTGATTAAGTTGTCTTGTTTTTGTCCATCTCCCCTGATTAGACTGTAAGCCCGTCAATGGGCAGGGATGGTCTCTGTTGCCGAATTGTACATTCCAAGTGCTTAGTACAGTGCTCTGCACATAGTAAATGCTCAATAAAAACTACTGAATGAATGAAAGGAGGGGAGAAGAGGTGACAAGGGGAGAGGGAGGGGGATGGGGACAGACTCACCAAGCTGTACCACTAGTACAATTTCATTGCCACTGATGCCCCAGCAGCAAACAACAAAGACCAGAGATGGTTGCTGCAGTCTGGATAGCAGCAGCAGGGATACCCACTGCCTGGGTGACCTTGCCTTTCCGGGCTGTTTCTTGAAGATCTGTGCCTCCCCTGGAAATAATCTCTCTGGTTGCAACCGAAGCTCCAAGAAATGGCCCGGACAGGGCCAGCTCGTCTCTGCTGGTAGCTGCTGCCACCACCAAAACCGAGCCTCCCCTCCAATCTTGCTTCTCCCCTCTCCTGCCCCCAGGGATGAAAGCTAAGTCCTAACAGGTCCAGCCTGAGCCTTGTTGTGGGAAGGATGGAATCCAGGGGGCCAAAGTGAGAAGACTGGCTCCCTTCAGATCAGGGCAAAGTAGAAGCGTTGAAAATCAGGTCTGGTGCTCTTTATTTTAGGGGCGATCGATGGATTTAAAATTCTGAGATTCTAAGTTTCCCAAGACCCGTGGGACCTGCCAAAGCCTCAGAGATTAAAAATCCTAAAAACTGTAGAATGAGACACAGTATGTTAAGTGTATGTGAGGAACCATGGGGTCCTACAGAAATTGGGGGTTGACTGAGCCTCATGTGGGATCTGGACTCTGTCCTACCTGATTAGCTGTTATCTACCCCAGTGACTGGCACATAGTAAGCATTTAAATACCACGTAACAAAATGCTGGTGTCACCAATATCTGGGAATGGATCAGTTTTTCAAGGTTGAGAGAAATTAGGAAAAAGAGCTCAGGGGGTGATCAAATGTACTTTACCAATCTGATTAGGAATATGGAGCTGCAGGGATAAAAACATTCATTTTTAAAAGGTCCCTTCGTGATCTTCTGGTTGTGTTTCAGATCCATCTACTTTCAAGGCTCTCTCCACTTCAGAGTCTGCCACTCCATGCCAGGGTGGGACAGTTCAGGATCAGCATCTGTGATTTCTAAGCCCAATGTTGCAACTCCTCAAGCGACAAAACATCTCCAGGTGGTCCCCAGCAGAGATGGACAAATGCACCCACTGTTTTCCAGGATCTCCTCCTCCTCCGGAAGGTCTTTTTTCTCTCGTTCCTTTCAGAGACCAGGAAAATCTTCCCTTTCCTTTGCATCCTTCTGTTCTTTTCCCCAACTCAGTGGGAAATATGAGACTTCTATTTTTTAGATTCCTGCCTTTTTTAGATCCCATCCCAATTCCACAAGAAATTACTTTTTACAAAAATACCTTTGTAGCTCTCTCTGGCAAAAAGAAGAGTAAGAAAATAAGGCCTCAGAAAATAGGCAATTTCTTCTCAAAATATACTATGTACATTTGGACCTCGAAGGGTTTCTGCTAAAGTAGATTCTTCCACTTGCAAAAAAGAAGCAGCATGGATAAAGCACAGACTGGGGAGCAGGGGACCTGGGTTCTAATCCTGACTCTGCTAATTGCCTGCTGCGTGACCTTGGGAAAGTCATTTAATTTCTCTGTGCCACAGTTTCCTCAACTACAAAATGGGGATTCAATACCTGTTTGGCCTCCTAGACTGGAAGCTTCAGGGGGACATGGACTGTGTCCAACCTTTTATCTATCTCAGGGTTTAGAAGACTGCTTGATATATAGTGCATATAGTATAAGTATAGCACTTAAATACCATAAAAAAGAGAGAAATTATTCTTGCCCATTTCTCATCCATCTTTTCTCCAACTGAGAAGGGGCTTGGGCTGCCAGATGTCTCCAGATGGAGGTGTTTTCTTTCCTCCCCACTCTTTGTCCCCGCTGGATCTCACTGGGAGCCCTCCGCATCTAAGAGTCCCTGAAGGCATCTCTTGACATGTGTGGATTGACTGCTGGCATATTCCTGCAGCCTGGAGCCCATCTGTTCCTGCAGGCTCTTAGCCAGCTTGCTCACCACCAACCGGACGTACCCCCCATGACCAGGAAGCACCCCGCTGCCGATCATGTTGCTCAGGAAGTACCAGAGGACTGGGAGGATGTGGCGTTCCACGGCCTGAGGCTTCCGAGGATACACCGACACCACCAGCACTGAGAGACAGAAGACCAGAAAACATCATTGATTTAGGACAGGACCCTCGGACACCCTGCCTTTGCCACCCAGATTCTATTCCAGGGAGCAGCAGCACCCAGGGATCTCAAGGTGGAAGCTGACATGAATTCTCCCCACTAAAAAAACCAGGCAGAGGGTCGGGATGACTTTCTTCACTTTACGAGCAAAGGAAATGAAAGCCTGAGGAGAAGCAGTGGCCTTATGTCAGCTGTCCACTGAATCAGCCTGGTTGGAGGGAACAGCTGATGCATCACCCACTTTGGCTGTTTCCCGCTTTTCTATCCTTGAGTAAGGTGGAGCTGGAGGAAGCCGGGCCTGTCACTACTATACCTGTTGAGAACAACAACAACTACTAAGCCCTTTCCAGATCGACTGCCTTTTGGAGAGCACAGCTCTCATCTTCCCCAGTCATGTATTTACGATTCAAATCAGGGCAATGTGGGCCATCAGTACTGGCTCTGGACTGAAGGCAGAGGACATTTGGGAGTTTGAAGGGGAGTACAGCCTTACATTCCAACAACAATGTAGTCAGAAGGACCTGGATTCTAATCCTGGCTCTGTCACATCTGCTGAGGGACCTTAGACAAGTCACTTAATTGCTCTGTGCCTTAGTTACCTCATCTGTAAAATAGGGGTTAAGATTGTGAGCCCCGTGTGGGACATGGACTATGACCAACTTGATTAGCTTGTATCTATCCCATGCTTAATACATAGTAAACACTTAAATGCTATTAAAAAAAAAGAAAAGAACAAAAAAAACCCATTCCCCTACCATTGCCGCCCTCACAGCCAAACAGAGAAAGATTTCTACTCAAATTCCCTTTTGGCAGAAAGATTAAAGTCAACAGAGAACCAAATCCTGGGTTTATGGGAATTCTGCTCAAACACCAATAGAATGCCAGGGAGCTTTCCAGTTGAGGATGGCTGCAGATTCCCACCTGGGATTCATCATAATGGAGCAAGCCCTATTAAATTTAGGATTTAAGGCAGCTGGGTTAATTAGCACATGATTTCCTCCTATTAAAGTCACGCTATTTTTAGTTAGCTCTCTGAGGCAGTGGAAATTACTATCTTCTCTGCTCCCTGGCTGTTACTCCTAGATTGAAGGAGGAATTGTTACAAGTGCATTTTTGCCCTTTCGAATGAGGGTAAATTCAAGTAGATTTCTACTTAGATTTAATCCAATTAAGAACCCTATAGAAAATGACCCTGTCTTTGTTCTACTACATGGCTGCTTTCTTTCTCCAAAAGTGTCCTAATCACCTTGTGCTAGCTTGGCAACTTGGCAGGATAAATTTAATGCTTTCTAACCTCATACTCTCTCCTCTAATGCTAACCTTCTCACTGTACCTTAGTCTCATCCATCTTGCCCCCGACCTCTTATCCACGTCCTGCCTCTGGCCTAAAATGCCCTTTCTCCTTTTATATATAAGACAATTACTCTCTCCCGGGTTCAAAGCCTTACTGAAGGCACAGCTCCAAGAGGCCTTCCCTAACCCCTCATTTCCTTTTTTTCTACTCCCTCCTGTGTCACCCTGACTTGCTCCCTTTATTTATCCCCTCTCCCAGCCCCACAGCACTCATGTGCATATATTATGTGCATAATATTAATAATTATATATATTAATATTCGATTAGACTGTGAGCCCGTCATTGAGCAGGGATTGTCTCTATCAGTTGCCAAACTGTTCATTCCAAGTGCTTAGTACAGTGCTCTGCACATAGTAAGCGCTCAATAAATACCACTGAATGAATGAATCTATCTCTCCTTCTAGACTGTAAGCTCTCTGTGAGCAGGGAATATGCCTGTTTATCGCTATATAGTACTTTTCCAAGTGCTTAGTACAGTGATCTGCACACAGTAAGTGCTCAGCAAATATGATTAATTTATTAAATATCTTTGACCAGCATGGCTCTCTCTGGGTCTTAGCTTCTTGAAGTAACTGATGGAAAAGCTGAATTAAGCTGCCATCTTGCTAATGGTTTTGTGTTTCACCATGAATGAACCATCCAAGGGGTTGTCAAACTGGTTGGACTCCTCCAAGATTTCTCATCCTGATTATTGATTTGATTCAAAAGTTATTCTGGGTGGATAAGCAGCGTGGCCTAGTGGAAACAACACATGCCAGGGTGTCAGAGGACCTGGGTTCTAAATCTGGCTCTGCCTCTTGCTTACTGTGACCTTGGGCAAGTCACTTGACTCCTCTGGGCCTCACTTTTCTCATCTGTAAAATGGGGGTGCAATACCTGTGGTCCCTCCTACTTAGACTAAGTACCGATCTGATTACCTTGTACTTGACCCAGTGCTTAGACTAATGTTTTACACATAGGAAGCGCTTAACAGAAACTACAGTTGTTATTATTACATGGAAGAAGAAGGATCTGGTCCTTATTACTTTTCCATCTGTACTAATAGACTCTGGCAAAGGACCCCCTCTAATACGCAGCTGGGCTCTCTTTGTAGGTACACATCAATCTGCCCTGGAAGCACTTGAACCTAGTAGTAGTGATAGTGTTTACTGAGCGTCCATTAGGTCCAATCAAGAGCACTGTACTAAGTGGTTGGAAGAGTTCAATAGAGAAAGCAGGCACGATCCTTACCCTCAAAGACCTTGCAGTCTAGTGAGAGAGTAGCAGCACTTCTTGACCCCCACATTCAATGTGGCATACTCCCTAGCAAACTATGGAAAGCAGATTGTTTTTGACTTCTCTCTCTCTCCCCCACTTTCCCCGTTTCCCCCCGCCTTTTTCCCCACCCGCCTCTCTCCCCCACCTCTCCAGTTCAGGGCATCTGGGAAGTGATTTTCACACTTGCATGCGAATAACGCACAGAGCCTGGGATGGATCAACACTGAGTCACGGACACATTCGTGAGCCAATAGGTCAAGAGATAACCTTCCCCAACCCACCCAATCCTACCCTAAAGCCAGAAGCTGACTTAGAAAACTATCCCTGGCTACATCTTAACGCAGAGGGGCAAGTCCCACTGGGGAGAGCCGCTTCTCACCGGACAGACGCTCCGTGATGTCGCGCACAGCTCGCCCGCAGAGAAAACGTACTCGGCCGGCAAACGCTTGAAGAAGCCAGAGGTTATCTGTGGAGAATGAAAGATGGAGATGAGAAGACTGAGGATCATAACTCCTTTTCCTTTCCAAACACCTTGTTCCCTAATCCCCCTACTCCTTGGTCATTTACCATCAAGATGAGAAGCAGCATGGCCTTAGTGGAAAGGGCATATGTCTGGGAGGTAGAGAACCTGGGTTCTAATTCCAGCATTGTCACTTGCCTGCTATGGGACCTTGGCCAGGTCACTACTTCTCTGTACCTCAGTTTCCTCTTCTGTAAGTACTAGTTAGACACTTTCATCCCTACAGAAGTTATTAACATATCTGTAAATTATTTAGACTCTAGGCTGTTCCTTGTGGGCAGAGAATACATCTGCCATCCCTGTTGTATTGCACTCTCCCAAGCACTTAGTACAGTGCTCTGCACACAGTAAGCACTCAATAAATGCTATTGATTGATTGTAAAATGGGAATTAAATACCTGTATTCCCTCTCCTCTAGACACGGGATGGGGACTGTGTCCAACCTTAGTATCTTGAATCTACTCCAGAGCTTAATACAGTGCTTGGGGCACAGTAAGCACTAAATAAAAATTACAATTACCATGAGTTACCAAAAGACCTCAAAGAGTCAAAGCTGTTTTCTAAAAGATTTTATCTCCTTTGAGTTTAATTTTTCATCCTTATGACACTGCCACTGCTGACAGTGTGGAGAGGAGGAAGATCTTTTTAACTCAAGGTCTATCTATGAGGAGTGAAAGGGAAGCTTTGCAGCTGGCTTGTGACAACACCGAGAGCAAGGATGAATGGGGTAGGAATCCAGGTGGCATCAACTTTCGCTGCTTGCCAGCCCAGCTTTTGCTCGGGCTAACAGAGATGGAGTGTTCACTATGTTATTAAGCCCATGGCAACACCATGTGACAAAACATGGCAACTGTCAACCCATATCCCTGCTGCCTCCGGCACTAGAGTTGATTCACCATCATCCTTCACCACCTGCTCCTTCCTCTGTGATCAGTCTCCTCTTTCTCCTCCCCTAATCCATCAGCTCCCCATCTGCCTCAAGGATCCTCAGTGTGGACCAGCTAACTAACAATTTCAACCTACTCTACTCCTATATTTCTGAGTGATTAGCCTTATGGGAGGACAGCAAAACAGCTTGGAGATATTTTATTAAGAATTATTATTTAATTAATTTAATTAGCTATTACTTTATTCGTTAAGTGCTTCCTCTGCTCTAAGCTCTGGGATAGATTCAAGATAATCAGATCAGACATTTTCCCTTTCTCACAAGGGTTTCACAGTCTAAGGGAGAAGGTCAACAGGTATTGAATCTCCATTTTACAGATGAGAAAACGGGCAAGGAGAAGTTAAATGCCTTATTCAAGGTCTCACAGCAGGAAAGGGGTGAAGTCAGGACTTGAACCTGGATCTTTTGACTCCCAGTTCTGTGTTCTTTCTTTTTAGTGTGCTGTTTCTGGAACTGCATTCAGCATTCCCTTAGCATTATCCTTGAATTAGAGAGGAACACAAGACACCAATAGATGCACAACTGTCTTTCTGCTTTATCAGAGACTATTAAAGAAGGGAGCAGCCCGGCCTAATGGAAAGAGCACAGGGCTGGGAGTCAGAGAATTTGGGTTCTAATCCTGTCTAGTCCTGTCACTTGTCTGCTGTGTGACTTTGGGCATGTCACTTACCTACTCTATGCCTCATTTAAAAAATGGGAATCAAGTCCTTCTCTCTCCTACCTAGACCACAAGCCCCATGTGGGAAAGAGATTGTGCCCAAACTGATTATGTTACATTTACCCCAGTGTTGATTTCTCTGCATTATATATAGTAAGCGCTTGATTGCAGCTTTCGATCTTCGGGTCTACAGAAGTTGCGATCAATAAGCTGGACGACTATGGTGCAGACTGCTACACGAGAAGCACCCAACAGGGCGGAAGGTTGTGCCCAGTAAGGATTGGTGCTCCCAAGTGGCCACGAGGGACCTGATGGGCATCCTACAGGAACGGATCTCAGGTCCCAGGTGGCAAAAAGTTTCCATCAATAACCTGCACATGGAACTAGAGAACCTGGTTAAGCCGTCCCCGGGTGCTGCCCGAAACTGGGGTTAGGTCTCCCATCCCCACTGAAAAAAGCCCTGAGTGGGTAGAACTAGGGAAGGGACCGAGGAGGACATTATACAGGTTACACTGATCAGGCCTCTAAGGAGAGCCAGACATCTTCACTGGGGAAGACATTCGCACCGGGGAAGACATTCGTGGATCAGTGTTGTGTGTCCCCAGGTCAGGAGCTAAGGGCAGCCCTCAGTCAGCAATCTTACTTATTGAGTGCTTACAGTGTGCAGAACATTGTACTAAGTGCTTCAGAGAGTGTAATAATATAACAGACTCATTTCCTACCTACGAAGACTTTAGTGTCTAGAGTGGAAGACAGACATTAATATAAATCAATTTCAGCTATGTATATACGTGCTGTGGGACTGGGAGAGGGGATGAACAAAGGGAGCAAGTCAGGGCAATGCAGAAAGGAGTGGGAGAAGAGAAAAGGAGAGCTTAGTCAGGGAAGGTCTCAAAGACAGTGAGCCACACGTTCTGAGTTGTCGTGAGGGGCCCTGGAGTCAAGCATTTTCTCTGTCAAGAGAAGGATGTTAATTTAGCCAAAGTATAAGCATATTTGCTGGATGCAGGTTTTTCTACACATCCTCTCCATACCATGAATAATAAAGGCCTTTGGTTTTGTGGTTGTTGACAAAGGCAATCTCATTTATGAAGAGTCTCATTTGGAACCAGCTGTAATTTAGAAGGGAATTTACACCGTTTTCTCTGTAGTAACAGTAGACGCAGCAAATCATAAATCCACCCGAAATGGTGATATTTATGAGCTTGAGATGAGAGGTGAGGTTCAGCTCTACCTGCACAAGTTCTGACACCCTCTACCCATACACCAGCCTGAAAAACATCACCTTTCAAAGCAAGTCTCTGGCCTAAGGACCACCCAGTACTTTCTGACTCTGAAGAACAGTTGGGTTTTAGGTTTCCAGACCTTTGACCATCCCAAAATCAGGACTAAAGAACCTCTAGAGTCAGGAGAGACCTCAAAGAGTCTTTGGGGCAGGATCAGAAACACCTTACCTAAGTTGGCAATCATAGTATCCAGAACCTGGATTGCAGCTGTGTAAATCCCAGAATTCTTGGAATTCAGGTTGTCTGAGACAGCGGTGATGACAGGGATTAGCACTGGATGTAAACTCCCTTTCAAGAGGGGTACCATCTGGGTGAGTGACTCCAGTGCGTGTTGATTCACTTTTTTGTTAGAATCCTGAAGCCTCGGGATGAAATCGTCAAAGATCTATCAGAGCAGAAAAAAGCAAGAGTCCTTGGTCAATGCTAGGAGGCACAAGAAGAAATTATGGACCCATGCCACCCAGAGAAACACACATGGGGTTCACAGTCTGAGTAGGAGGGAGAAAAATTATTGAATTCATTGCTCCTTATGTTATTATGTTGGCAGTCCCCTTTTCATTTTTAGATTGTGAGCCGCTCGAAGGACAGGGACTGTGTCTAATTTGTTAAGCACTTACAATGTGCCAGACACTGTGGAAAGCACTGGGGTAGATAAAGGCTAATCAGGTGGGACACAGTCCATGTCCCTGATAGGGCTCACAGTCTTAACTTCCATTTTATAGATGAAGGTAACAGAGGCATAACAAAGGGAAGTGGCATGCCCAAGGTCACAGAGGAGATAAGTGGTAGAGCTGGGATTAGAACCCAGGTCCTTTAGCTTTTAGACCCTTGCTCTTTCCAGTAGGCCATGCTGCTTCTCAGTTCTCAAATCTAATTGCCAGGCGGGTATTCTCTCCCAGTGAATAAGGTACAGTGCTGTGTACACAGGAAAGACTCAATAACTATGATTCATTCATTCAATAGTATTTGTTGAGCACTTAGTGTGTGCAGAGCACTATACTAAACATTTCAGAGAGTACAATATAACAATAAGCAGGACAAATTCCCTGCCCACAATGAGCTTACAATCTAAATATATTACAGAGATGTACATAAGTGCTGTGGGGCTGGGAGTGGGGATGAATAAAGGGAGCAAGTCAGGGTGACGTAGAAGGGAGTGGTAGAAGAGGAAAGGAGAGTTTAGTCTGGGAAGGCCTCTTGGAGGAGATGTGGCAATAAGGCACATCTCCTCCAAGAGATGCGACTACTACTGCTAATATTCAATATTCCCACAAGGATCAGGTCAGAAAAGCCAAATGAATGGAAACATCTTGGAGTCAAGGAAACACCCCACCTGTGAAGACCCACAGGAAGCAGGAGAGAAAGGTCCCGGAGAAGGCCCGCCCCTACCTGAATTACGTTTCCGGAGACCAGTCCCCGGTGGTTTCTGCAGCACTGCAGGAGTAGCCTCACTCCCTCCGACCGCGCCTGGTGCTCCTTGGCCGACAGCAGTTCCTTCAGCTCCCTCAGCTGCTCCGCCACCTCGACACCGCGTAGCGCGGAGCGGCGGCCGGCCCCCCGCTGCAGGTCCGGGCTGCCCCTGAGAGGAGGGAGGCTGAGCTGACCAGGACCACTCTTGCCCGAGCCAGGGGAAACGCTGAGGACACAGAGCCGCTGGGAACCACTGAACTTCAGGCCCAGTAGACCCCCAGCTAACTGATGCTGGGATTTTCCATGTACTCAATCACATTTATTGAGAGTTTACTGTAAGCAGAGAACTGTACTAAGCATTTGGGAGAGTACAATATAACAATACAGCAGACACATCCCCTGCCTACAACGAGCTTACAGTCTAGCACTGGAAGCACTATAGTGCTTTTGGGCTTTTTTGGTCACTTTGCTTTTAAATGGTATTTGGTAAGCATTTACTCTGTGTCAGCCACTGACCTAGCACTGAGGTACATACAAGCTATCAGGTTGGACACAGTCCATGTCTCACAAGGGGCTTGCAGTCTTAATCTCCATTTTAAAAATGAGGTAACTGAAGCCCAGAGAAGCCAAGTGACTTGCCCAAGGCCACACAGCAGAGAAGTGTCAGAGCCAGGATTAGAACCCAGTTCCTCTGACACTCAGGGCCATGCTCTATCCACTAGGCCATGCTGCTTCTCTTGGGAAGGGCTTGGGAACTTCAGAAAAATGCTCTCTCAGCCTGTGGGTTGGCGGGGGTGGGGACACCACGAGGCACTCAACAGCACAAAGTCAAAGCAAGGGTCTTCACCCCTCTCCTCATTCTCCTTCCCCTCCCCTAGATAAATAGAAGTTGAGAGAGTTATACAGAGGAAAGCATTTAAGAAAAAACAAACAGCATGAGAAGCATCCAGGCTGAACCACAAACTTTATGACAATCCACAAAACCTGTTTGTAGGTCTAGAAAAAGCTATGATGCCAATGAAACAATCTTTTAATAAGAAACCAATGTCGCCTGGAGCTTGGACAAACCTATAGCTTCACCCCAATGTAGTGTCTTATCCCATCCTTATTCCAACTTGGAATCGCTAACCAATCCCCCTTTTCCAGGTTGCCAACACACACCTGGCATCCCCCAGGACATGATTCCCCCTAGGAACTAGACCCAGGAAACGAGGAAATGACAGATTTCAGAAAGATCAAATCAATTCCCGTCTGGAGACCCAGAACTGAGGATGCCAAGTGAGAGACAGAGAAAAGGTACCAGTACCCTTCCTTGGAGAGCAGGCCACCCCGAGACACCGTCACACTGCTGTTTGCGGAGATCTTACGGCCCTTGGCAGATGGAGGCTCGGCATTCTCTTCTCCCTTTGCAAGAGAAGACAGAGAAATGTGGTGGTGGGGGGAGTGGAGAAAGAGAAGAGAGAGAAAGAGGGGAGAAAGAGGGAAGGAAGATGAAGGGGAGAGAGAGGGAAGAGGGAGGGGAGAGAGAGAAGTGCTATTGCCAGCACTCACCCGCTGCTTGATGGCGACCATGATATCCCGCAGGTCGTGAGATGGGAGCGACTGCTTCAGATACATATCGAACTTGGGATGAGACATTAAGACGTTCATCATCTTCCGGCCATAAAACCTACCACATGGAGAAGGGATGGGAGTGAAGAAACGCCAACAGCATGGTATACCCTGTCCTTCCCCTGGAGAGTGATCTTCCCCCTCCACTTAAGTGAGGAGGATGGGGTCTCCTGAAAGTCCAAGGGTCAGAGAAGGGGGGAGATGAGGGATGGGGTGGGAGACACGGTAAAGGAGAGGATGCAGAGGTGAGAGAGAAGAGGTAAAGAAAAGCAGCATGACCTAGTGGATAGAACATGGGCCTGGGAGTCAGAAGGACCTGGGTTCTAATCCCAGCACCTTCAGTGGTCTGCTGTGACCTTGGACAAGCCACTTCATTTCTCTGTGCCTCAGTTACCTTATCTTCAAAATGGGGATGAAGACTGTGAGACCTATGTGACGAACTGTGTCCAACTGCTTAAACTGTATCTACTCCAGCACTTAGTACAATGCCTGGCACATAGTAAGCTCTGAACAAAAAAGAACAGAGGGACCCAAGGCACCATCAGCTGGATACTTCACCTGCAGCCAGAGCACTTGCACAGCGTGGTGATGACCCGCTGACACACTGACACAGGGCTGGTCTCTACTGGCTGAGCAGCCAAGTCGGGGAGCTCCCCTGGCAGTGACCACCTGAAAGCTCAAACCCGGACAGACAGTCTTGTCCACCAATCAGAGGGCAGGTGGGAGGCTGTTGTGAGCTGCTGATGAGCCAGCCCTTAACAGAACAAAGAGGACCCAGGCTGGAAATAATACAGGGACGCTGGGGTTCCCTCTAGACTGTGGTTCCCTCTAATAATAATTATGATATTGGTTTAAGAGCTTATTACGTGCCAGGCACTGTACTGAGAAGCAGCGTGGCTCAGTGGAAAGAGCACGGGCTTTGAAGTCAGAGGTCATGGGTTCAAATCCCTGCTCGGCCACATGTCAGCTGTGTGACTTTGGGCAAGTCACTTAACTTCTCGGTGCCTCAGTTACCTCATCTGTCAAATGGGGATTAAGATTGTGAGCCCCACGTGGGACAACCTGATTCCCGTGTCTACCCCAGCGCTTAGAACAGTGCTCGGCACATAGTAAGCGCTTAACAAATACCAACATTATTATTATTATTATTATTACTAAGTGCTGGGGTAGAGACTAGCAAATTGGGATGGACGCAGTCCCTGTCCCAGGTGAGGCTCACCGTCTCAATCCCCATTTTACAGATGAGGTAACTGAGGCACAGAGAAGTGAAGTGACTTGTCCAAGGTAACAGAGCAGACAAGTGTCTAGGTCCCATCTCCTCCAAGATGCCTTCCCCGATTGAGCCCTCTTTTCTATGCACTTGGATCTGCGACCTTTGGACATTTGATATTCATTCCACCCCAACCCCCACAGCACTTATGTACATATCTTTAAATTATATATTATAAATTATTTATTTATACTAATGTCTGTCTCCCCCTCTAGACTGTAAGCTCATTTTGGACAGGGAACATGTCTGCTCATTCTATTGTTTTATACTTTCCCAAGTACTTAGTACAGTGCTCTGCACATAGATCTTAATAAATACAACTGATTGATTGACTATAAGCTCATTGTAAGCAGGGAACATACCTACCAACTCTTATATTGTACCCTCCCAAGCACTCAATATAGTGCTCTATACAAGTTAAACGCTCAATAAATACAACTGTTTGATAGATTGGTTTCCTGGTTCCAACTCCAGGGTGGGGTGAAGGGGATTGCCCATGGTCACTCCCCGGCCAGCTTCACCTCGTGTCTTGATTTGAGTCCTGGGCCAGCTTGACGAGGATGCGAATCAACGCGTCCGTGTTGTCCCTGGGGCTCGACAAGAGTTTCTCGGCTCCCATCTGCTCCACGACTGCTGTCAAGTGCTCGGCAGTGACCTTCCGGACCGAGGGGTTGCGGTGACTGGGAGGGAAGGCATCGGGGGCAATGGGGCAGGATACAGAGAGTGAAGAGAAAGGGAAGAGAGGAATGGGACAGGAAGGAGGCACAGGAGGATTATTAAATACATGATGGCAAGTTTGGTCAAACTCCTCCCACAGCTCATCCCACCAATCAACACTCTTCTGGTCCTGCTCCAGGTGTCTCCATCCCGGGCCTGAGGCTGGCTGAGGAGCATGTAGGCCTACAAACCACCCCACGTCCCTGCCTGGCTTTGGGATAGGTCGCCTTGTCTTCCCCATGCCCGTCTCAGAGACGCCCCAGGAAACTGAGGAGATTGTACTCTCCCAAACACTCAGTACAGTGTTCTACACACAGTAAGTGCTCAATAACTACCACTGATTTTGATAAGTGCCACGTCTCTCCACCCTGTCTGCCACTAATGGGCACACATTTTCTTCCCAGACAAGCCTCTGACCATACCAGTCCCTCATCTTCCACAGCCAGGGCTGGGGAGAAACAGGGTGGGGGTGGGGAAGGCACAGGTGCTCTGGTCTTGACCTACTGCTCCCAACGTCTCCCCAAAGGCAATACTGACAAGGACAAACAATGAATGAACCAAAGAAACTACTTGAGGGGAGGGTCAGCAAGGGGTGGAATAAACCCCAGGAGAATAAGAAACCAAGTGAGCTGATATCTGAAAACATGCTTAATTTCACTGTTTGTTGATCCACATTTCAAAAGAAACTTGGTCATTTGGGAAAGGTGGAGAAGGACTCCAGGGAAGGTAAAAAAAATCTGAAAAATCTCTTCAGTCTCTAGGTGTTCTCAATAATAATGATAATGATGATAATAATAACAACAATAGTCTCTAAATGCTTACTATGTGACAAGTACTGTATAAAGATACAAAATAATCAGGTCAGACACTGTCCCTCTCTCGTATTGGACTCACACCGATGAGAGAGACCAGGTATTATGGGTGAGGGAATTGAGGCACAGAGAAGTTATGTGACCTACCTGAGGTCACCCAGCAGGCAGGTGGCAGAGGCGGGATTAGAACTCAGGCTGCTTGGGGAGTGGTCTTACCTGGGTGTGGAGTGCCAACTCACCCACCCTGACTCCATATCTGAGGTGGCCATTCGTATAACCCATTTTGGAGGTTTCACTTTGGCTAATGATGATCCCAAATAGTTCAACGGACTTCCTCCTTCCTCGACCAACACTCCATCCTCCAAGGACTCTTTTTCCTCCGAACCCACCATTCTCCAAACCCTCTTCTCGTCCCACTCTGTCCCACTTCTTCCTCCTTTCTTTTCTCCTACTTTGAACTTTCCTCATGCTCCACCTCAGTCTTAGCCCTACTTCCTCCTGATCCCTCCCCACTGTCCTGCTTTATTTCCCTATTCCTGACTTTCTACCACCCCCTCCCTGATCCCACCCCCCACCGAGGACAGCCCCCTCCATACTAGGCACCCCCTGCAGTGAGGGCCAACAGGGAGCGGGCTGGGGTCACACTCTCCACCATGGCTCTCAGAGACCGGTCTGCAGCTCGTTGTATGAACTCGCTGGTGTCCCCCGCCTTCTGGAGCAGGCAGCGGGCAATTTCCTCCGCCTCCTGGTCCATATGCTTCTTCATGGTCTGGAACAGGTGGCCCAGTGTGCTGATGGCCAAGCGTGATACTTTGGAGCGGAGGTTGGAGACCTAGAGGAGACAGAGCAGGCGGAATGGTGCAGTGAGGAGAACAAGGGCTCTGGCCTCCAGAATCCACCCAGGATAGCAACTCATGGAAGCCCTCATTTGTAGTACAGAGATAAGTGTCTGACCGGTTGGAGTCATAATTGCCAGACTTGGCCATCGCATGGTTCAGTCATGTGACCAAAACCAGCACTCCCCTCTAGATGGAAAGCTCATTACGGGCAGGGAATGTGTCTGCTAATTCTGTTGAATCATACTCTCCCCAAGTGCTTAGTACAGTGCTCCGTACATAGTAAATGCTTAATATATACCATTGATTGATTCTCTGCAGGGGCAAAGGTAAATGTATAGGTTTGGAGATGGAGAAGTTGACGGTGAGGTGAGGTATAGTTACAGTTCGGGAGGAGCAAAGTGAGTGAGCTAGAGAGTTTAAATGCTATTAAAAAAAATCCTTTCATTAAAATGGAGCCAGAGCCCACAACTTCTGGGAGGAAATAAAACCTTCCAAATAGAAACTGGTGAAAAGAGGGGAGGGAAAGCCTCAGGGGTCACTGGAGGCCAGTGCTTGCTCCAGGACAGCAGAGTTCCCCAGGCCGAACCCCCAGCCAGAGCCCTGTTTGTCCTCCTGGCATGTAATGGGAAGAAGAGTCAGCAGGACCTGGATTCAAATCCCAGCTCCACCACTTGTCTGTTGTGTAACCTTGGGCAAGTCACTTCACTTCCTGTGCCTCGGTTATCACATCTGTAGAATGGGGATTAAGACTGTGAGCCCTATATAGGACAGGGACTGTTTTCAGCATGTTCAGCTTGTATCTACCCCAATGCTTAGTACAGTGCCTGGCACATAGGAAGCACTAAACAAATACCATTAAAAAAAAGAAACCAAGGGTGTGGTTTTCTCAGAAGCACAAAGCAGATCAGAAGAAGAAGTGAGAGCAGGCCTCAGGTCACATGACCAACTCCTTCCTTGTTCTCCTCTGCACACAACCCCTTCACATCGGCAAGCTGCGCTCCAGAAAGAAAACAATTCCCCAATTGAAGCTCATCCCTTGCTCGGTATTCCTGCCTAATTAAAGAATCAAAAGCCACCCCTCAATCTCTCCACATGTGAAATAGGGCAGCTACTACTGCCCCATTCGTGCTGCAAGTTAATGTCAATCAGGGGCTCGGGCTTGACCAGCTAGTACTCAAACAAAGCAGCAGTCGCAACTCCACTTGACAGTGGGCATTTTTCCATTGCCCGAAGCCCTAGGGCCTGCCAGCCACGTCAGCAGTGCCCACTGGCTGGCCGGCCGCCTGTTCCGGCTGCGCGTCAGAGACCAGGTCCTCACCTCCCGTGTCACGGCTAAGCAAACATCGTGGAGTCGCCCTTCGAGCACGTCGGGATGACAAGCCGCCAGGCGCCGCACACTCACCAGCCCCTTCTCTTTCAGCTGCCTGAGGAAGAGCTCCGAGGGAGGCGGGGCAGGGGGGCAGAGGGAAGAGTCACTGAACACAGTCACACATGCCCCCTGATAGGACCCCAAAATTCCAAGCAGGTCTGAAAAGATCCCCAATGCAGTCTGCTTCTTCAGCTTGCTCCCTTCCCCCTCCAAGACTCTCCCCATTTTCACCCTGTCAAAAAGAAACGTCAGCACCCATCTACTTGAAGTCATCTGATGCCTCAGAGCTTAAATTCTACAAGGAGGCCACCCCGCCAACCTGACGGAGCCTCTTGTACCGTCCTGCTCCTTTGCCCAACCGGAAACGGTCAGACTTGTAAACGAGTCCAGGACTCAGAAATGCCCAAGGTTCTGTCCACCGAGCGAGGCCTGTGCAGCCCCAACTGCGGGAGTCACAGGACCTTGGGGGTGAGGTGGACAGCAGGAGGGGTGGGCACCCACAGGTTGTTCTCTCACCAGTCACTGTTACTGAGCCACTGGAGGGCCTCCATCAACCCCAGCTCAGGGTGGGAGAGAGGCCGGAGGTCCTGAGCCAGGCCCTCTTCAGGTACTGCCGCTGCTTCTGGAGGACTGGTCACGAGGGCTGCTGGCAGAGACTTGGCTACCCAAAGGAGAAGGAAAACTGTCACACAAGAGACAGGCTCACTGGCAGCCCTTCCTTGTCAAATGTTTCCCTCAAAATGCCACTCAACCTCTCCTCTGCAACACAGCACCCAACTAGGCAGGACCACAGCAGCCATTTTCCACATTTAGTATGTAGGGAAAGAGAAAGCTGCAGATGGCCTTGGCATTTTTTTTTAAATGGTATTTGTTAAGCACTTACTATGTACTAATTAGGCACTAGGGTAGGTTAATCAGGTTGAACACATCCATGTCCCACATAGGGCTCACAGTCTTAATCCCCATTTTGCAGTTAGGTAAAAGGCTCAGAAGTTAAGTGACTTGCCCAAGGTCACACAGCAGACAAGTGGCAGAGCCAGGATCAGAATTGAGGTCCTTCTGACTCAGGCCTGTGCTCTATCCACTAGGCCACTCTCCTCTACACTCTCTGGCACCCCAGCTTCCTCCTGCTCAGCCCATCTACCCTATTCCCTTTCGCCCAGCCAAATACACCTGCCTCCGCCCTCCTTCCCTTACCACTCTCTTCAAACTCTTGCTGCTTCCCCTAGGTTGTACATTTCCCCTTCCTAAACTAGCCCCTTCCTGCCTGCTCCCATCTCCTGACTGGTTTCACCCCACCCTTATTATTTTGTTAATGAGGTGTACATCCCCTTGATTCTATTTATCGTGATTAAGTTGTTTTCTTTTTGTCTGTCTGCCTCCGCCAATTAGACTGCAAGCCTGTCAATGGGCAGGGATTGTCTCTGTTGCCGAATTGTACATTCCAAGCGCTTAGTACAGTGCTCTGCGCATAGTAAGCACTCAGTAAATACTATGGAATGAATGAATGCATTCTTTTAGGTCCCTGACCTCAGCTCTCTTCCCAAGTCACCCCTTACACAGGGGTTGCCTTCCTGACCCTGGCCTCATACCCAATCCATGCCCACTTCAAACTGGGGCTCAGTGCATCTGGCATCAACCATTTGTGGTTCACTAAGCACCTACTGAGGGCACAGCCCTGGTCTGAGTGCTGGGAGGGAAAGAAGACAACCAGCATAGCCTAGTCGATAGAGCACGGGTCTGGGAGTCAGAGGACCTGGGATCTAATCCCAGCTCTGCCACTTGTCTGCTGTATGATCTTGGCCAAGTCACTTATCTTCTCTGTTCCTTAGTTTATCTCAACTGTTTGATGGGGGTTTAATACCTGTTCTCTCTCTTACTTGGATTGTGAGCCTCTTGTGGGACAGGGACTGTGCCCGATCTGCATTTACTGTACTTACCCCAGCACTTACTACAGTGCCTGGCACATATTAAGAGCTTAACAAATCATATAGTGAAGCAGTAGGGCCCAGGAGTCAGAAAGACCTGGTTTCTAATCTCAGATTCACCACTTGCCTGCTCTGTGATCTTGGGCAAGTCACTTAACTTCTCTTTGTCTCGGTCATCTCATCTGTAAAATGGGGATTTAGACTGTGAGCTCCATATGGGACATAGACTGCATCCAACCTGATTAACTTCCATCTCCCCCACCACCTAGAATAGTGCCTGGCACTATTCGCTTAAACCTACGGGAACCCTTCCTCTGTTAACTGGCTCGGCATCAGCTGTCCCGTCACTCCCCCGGCCCCCACCCTCTGAACCCTACCTGAGGTGTGGCGCCCCCGACTGGAGTCTCGGCTGCTGACCGGTAGGCTGGGCAGGGAGGCCCGGCCGGCCCTGCTGGCCTGCTTGTTCAGGATGATGCTGGGGCTGGTTTGACCTGGGCTCCGCGGCCTGGCAGGTCGGGGCAGGACTCCACTGCCCCGGAGAGGAGCGAGTTCTGCAGCAGCAGCAAGAAGAGGAGGCAGAAGAACCCACACTGGGTTCACACCAGGGGCCCAGCAAGATGGGCCCAGGATCCAGGGGCCACGGTAGATGCCTCGACCACCCCAACAGAGCTGCCCGGCCCCCATTGTCTCTCTCCTCCACAAACAGGACCATGCACTCCCACTGGGGATGCTGACGGTGAAGAGGGCAAGGGAGGGAACTCTTGCTTGGAGGGTGGGGGGGGATGGCTCACATTGTCATTGATCAGGGCCTTGCACTGGGAAAACACTCTCACCTCTCTGCTGCTCAGGAGTTCCTTAGGTCCCTCCCTGACCTTATGCCAGGTCCCCCTCACTCCACCATGACCCCCTAGATCCAACCGCCACCTTCTCCCTGGCTCCTCCATGGTCTTCTTCCCAAATGTCACTCTCACCCATCTCTTACCTCCCTGATTGACTCTCCCTGGGGACGGGTTCTGCGGCTGGTCCTGGAACACCCGGAACCCCTCCTGCTCCGGATCTCCTTCCCATCCTCGCACCAGCGGTTCCAGCTCTTTCTTCTGCCTCAGGCGCATCTTCTCCTGAGCTGACTTGGAGATGGTGATGGGGACCTGATATGGATCAGCAAACACTAGTAGGGAATCTCCAGAAGGAAGTTGAAGCATAAGCGACATGATGGGTCTCTCATGGCTTTAATAGGATTTTTTTTTAATCAAGCAATCCTAGCATTTAGTACAGTGTTCTATACCCAGAAAGTGCTTAATATTATCGTGACTACATTTCTTGAGCACTTACTGTGTGAAGAGCACTGGATTAGGCACTTGGAGTACAATACAGTTGGTAGCCAGGATCCCTGCCCTCAAGCAGCTTAAAGTCTAGCTCCTACCTTCTACCTTCCTCTTACTTAATGTCTACCTTCCCCTCTTGACTGCAAGCTCATTGTGGGCATGGAATCTACCACCTCTGATACACTGTACCCTCCTAAGCGCTTAATACAGTGCCCTACACACAGTCAGTGCTTAATAAAAACCCTTGATGATGATGATGGTGGAGACCAGTTCCTTTCTGGTTCACATCTCCATGTCACCATAAAAAAGGCATGAGATTTTTCCAGAATCGAACCTGTTCTGAGTTCCTGCTGGATTTTTAAGCCCAGAGACCTCCAGAGTGGTAGCCATAGAATTTGTTCACTAGAATTAGAGGGGCAGTAGATTAGGTGCTTGGGAGAGTATAATAATCAGAGAAACAAAACACAGACCCAGTCCTTGAGGAGCTTGCCTTCTAATGGAGGAGTAGTTGTGAGGAGGGGAGAGGAAGGAAGTGGGAGAGGAGGAATGGGGCAGGAGGGAATGTCAAGTTGTGATTTAGTGGAAAGAGCATAGGGCTGGGCATCAGGAGACCTGGGTTGTCATCATCATCAATTTATTGAGCACTTACTGTGTGCCGAGCAATGTACTAAGCACTTGGGAGAGTACAACACAACAGATTTCACAGACACATTCCCCACTCACGATGAGCTTACAGTCTAGAGATTCTAATCAATCTGGACCACTTTCCAACTGCACGATCTTGGACAAGTCACTTTAGCGCTCTGTGCCTCAGTTTCCTCATATGTAAAATGGGAACAAAAAAACTTGTTCTCTCTACCCCTTAGACCATTAGCTCCATGTGGGACAAGGACTGTGTCATCTAGTTATCTTGTATCTATCCCAGTGCTTTGTACATAAGCACTTAATAAATCCATAATTATAGAATGGGACAGAACAGGTTTTCTGCGTAGCAGCCACAGAGGAGGGATCTGAATCCTGGGCTTCTATGAAAGAGACACAGTTCATTGAGACCAGAGTAACAGGGATCCCGAAAGGAACAAGCAGCCACTCACAGTCACATGGCATGTCAGAGACACCAGCAAGGTGAGGAGGCACAATCATGGACTTTATGATGGGTGGTTCCACCCCCCCAGCCCAAAGCCAGACAGCTCCCAGTCTGATTGGAATCAAAATGGCTCACCTGTTGCCCAGTGGAATGTTGGGGCCTCCATTATTGAGCTCTGAGTATCGGACACCTGACTGATGACCCTTCAGCCTCACTCTGCCCCCCCCTTTCTCCCTTAGTTCTCTGGGTTCCTCCCTGCTACCCTTTTGTCTTCTCCACCCCACCCCGTCCAAATACACCCCAAAGGCTACAACTGTAGTGAAAATCCTAAAAAGATTCTACCACAGTCCACTGTTCAAAGGCCTGTGAACAAAAAAAGCCCCATGTCCTCTGGGAAGCCTTCCCTGACTATTCTATCTCCCCGCCATTTCTCTCCCTCTGAATCACCCAACCATTTGTATCCTCACTCACTAAGCACTTTAGATACCCACCCCCTACAATAGCACTCATGTCCATATCCTTATATTGGGTGCCTCTTCCTACCTGTAATTTCTTTTAGTGTCTGTCTTTCCCACAAGATTGATCGCTCCTTGAGCACAAGGATCATATCTGCTTCCTCTATTGTACTTTCTCAAGTGCTTAGTACAATGCTCTGCATGCGGTAAGTACTCAGTAAATGCCAGTGATTAAACTGATCGAGTGGTTTTCCCCATTGTCAAGCCATTTGGGAGGGTTGTTCTCTTGCAGCTTCTAGGGACCATCTTCCTCCTGCTGCAGCCCTAGATCAGTTGTTGTTTTCTCCCCTACTGTACCATGATTCTGATGCCAATTCCCCTCACAGTGCCCTTTGACCCTTCCTGCTGCCTTAGCTGATACCTTGCCATGACTCTCTTTCTGGTCCTCTTCTGTCTGGGTTAGTGGCCACTTGGCAACCGTAGCTTGGCTGAAGGAGAGGGTTTGCCACAGAGATGGGGTCTCGGATCCAGCAGGCTTTGCCCCACGAGTTAGCTCCTTTCTGACCGGAGGACCCAGGGTCCGAGCTTCTGAGGAGTCAATCACACGGGAGGTGGTTTAGGACAGCCCACACAACCACCTC
Source organism: Ornithorhynchus anatinus (assembly GCF_004115215.2). Lineage (NCBI taxonomy): Eukaryota > Metazoa > Chordata > Mammalia > Monotremata > Ornithorhynchidae > Ornithorhynchus > Ornithorhynchus anatinus. Next base: position 39,365,973 of record NC_041736.1, read on the forward strand.
CAGCCATCACCAACCCGAGGACTTCGCCTTCCACCTCAAAGCCCGTCACTGGGCAGGGATTGTCTCTATCTGTTGCCGAATTGTACATTCCAAGCGATTAGTACAGTGCTCTGCACATTAGTAAGTGCTCAATAAATACTATTGAATGAATGCACGAATGAATGAATGATCTAAGGCTAACGTCCCGCAGGGGTCTCAACTCTTGCTTCTCTCTTCATTTTTTATTTATGGTATTTGTTAAGCATGTCCTATGGGCCAGGCCCTGTACTAAGCACTGGGGTAACTACAAATTAATCAGGTTGGACATAGTCCCTTTCCCACATGGGGCTCACAGTTTTAATCTCATTTTGCAGATGAGGTAGCTGAGGCAAAGAGAAGTTAAGTGATTTGCTCAAGGTCATACAGCAGACAAGGGGCAGAACAGATATTAGAACCCAGGTCCTGTGACTCCCAGGCCGGTGTCCACGAGCTTTGGATACTGAAACAGGGAGACTGGAAACTCCTTGAGAACAGGAATCATGTCTATTAACTCTATGGCACTTCCTCAAATGCTTAGTACAGTGTTTTGCACACAGTAAGTACTCAGTAAATACTATTGCTTGATTGGGAGAGGTTGAAGAAACCATATTTCCAACCCTGACTAAAAAGGATGAGATGAGAGGAGCAGATAAGGTGACCTCACTGCGTTTAGCCAGTGAGGTCACAAAATGGCAGCCCGGCTCAGATAAACCCATGGACTCTGTTGGTACTTACCCAGAGACGTTAGGGCTTTCTCACTGGGACTTCTTTGCAGCACTGATCTTAAAGGAGGAGGGAAAAAAGGATAAAAGCAGCATTAGTGATGGAGAGGGGAGACCCAGCAGGGGGTGGGGAGCATGGGGAGGTGATGCAACTCAGCGCAGGGGTGTAGTTTAGCAGAGACTAAAACCCAGGTCCTTCTGACTCGCAGGGAAATGCTTTATCCATATAGGCCACACTGCTTCCCATAATTGATATTATGAATAGGGCAGCAAAACCAGCTGTGTTGATGCCGATAGGTTAATCATGCTTCAGGGCTTCGCTATTAGTGACTGTGTTTGGACATTTGTCAGGAAGTCTGCCCTGGAGAGATAACTGGTGAAATGAATCTTCAGAGGTGTGTGAAGTTTCCTGCGCCAGATCTCACGCCCATTGTGCTTTACAGAGCACCGAGGCTGTAGCTTCGCCTGGGGTCACTATCACACAGACACAATAATAGAAGTATTTCTTAATCAGCACGTACTGTATGCCGTGCACAAGTGCTGAGGTAGATTTAATCAGATTAGATAATAGTACCTACCCCAAAAGGGGCTCATAGTTTTAGGGAAAGAGAAAACAGCTACTGAATCCCCATTTTACAAAAGAGGAAACAGGTACAGAGAAGCTAAGTGACTTGTCCAAGGCCACACAGCGGGCAAGTGCCAGAGTCAGGATTAGAACCCAGATCTCCTGACTCCCAGGCCTGTGCTCTTTCCACTAGGCCCCGCTGGATCCTTCCTGAAGCAGATGCTGGCTTAATTGATGTTGTTTGTTTCATTGCCTGCTTGTGAATCACTTGGTGGCTATTCCCCGGCTCAGGTCTGGCTGCCTGCATGTTCTCCAAAACGTAGGTTGGAACATGACTCTGGACCGTCGCCTGTCTCCCCCGATTAGACTGTAAGCTCGTCAAAGGGCAGGGACTGTCTCTATCTGTTGCCGACTTGTCCATTTCAAGCGCTTAGTACAGTGCTCTGCACATAGTAAGCGCTCAATAAATACTATTGAATGAATGAATGAATGAATGACTGCTTAGTACATTAGAGAAGCAGCGTGGCTCAGTGGAAAGAGCACGGGCTTTGGAGTCAGGGCTCATGAGTTCGAATCCCAGCTCTGCCACTTGTCGGCTGTGTGACTGTGGGCAAGTCACTTAACTTCTCGGTGCCTCAGTTCCCTCATCTGTAAAATGAGGATTAAGACTGTGAGCCCCACGTGGGACAACCTGATTCCCCTATGTCTACCCCAGCGCTTAGAACAGTGTTCGGCACATAGTAAGTGCTTAACAAATACCAACATTATTGCTTTGAAAATAGATTTCTAAGCCATTGATCTGCTTCGTGGCCCATTACACTCAGACCCGCCCTCTTCCTACAGCTTTCCCTTTAGGACTGGCTTCCTGGGGAAGAGGAAGAGGAGAAGCAGCTCAACACCAGCTCCCAGGTTCTCTGGGGTGTCCTCAACTAGGCGGACGTAAAGAAAGTTGGTGAAAAGACATCATACTCTCCACTCCCGCCTCATCCCAGTAGCTGTGACCTCCTACACAAGCCAGTCGTGCTCACAGAGAAAAGTCTGGATTTATGGTGAATGCCTCTGAACCAACTCTGCCATGAATGCACATCTGGCACTTGACGATTGCCCAACACTTCCACTCTCCAAACAGAAAACCTGTTGCCCCTCTGGGCAAATAAAAAACCCAGAAAAAGTGTGATGGGTGGAGGGGAGGTGGATTCATGGCAGAAGAGTGCTGAAGGAGGGCAGAGATTACAGGGAACAGTAAAAATCCTGACGCCACCAAGCGGAAGTGCCAGGGCTCATGCTCTCAACATTAACCACCCCACGATCTTGTGAGACCAGGTACTTGATTCTCATCCTCCTTTGCTCCCACCATGGAAGAAGACCTGGCTGTGGACATCATCCCCTCAGAGAATGTTAAAGGTTAAGGAGACAAGAGTCAGTTCCCACCTGAAGCAATGGTTTACCTTACTGGTGGGCTCCCCTGACCTGGCAGCAGGAGACTGGGCAGGGGGACCGGAACGGAGGCGTTGGCGTCATTCCTGGGAGACCTCCCGGCCTTGGGGATGGGAGGGATCGGAGCACCACCTAGGGACTTCCTTATCTTCTCGTCATTGCATTGCAGGAACTGAAGAGAGCTCTGTGCCTGGAATCAGTGCTCAGTTAATGAAAGAATTTATTAAACGCTTACTAAGTACCAAGCACTGTGCTAAAGCACATATAGATACACGATCAGAGGTCATGCCCATCCCACAAGGGACTTCACAGTCGAAAAGGGCGGGAGAGCAAGAATTTTAACTCCATTTAACAGATGAGGAAACTGAGCCCCCAAAAAGTCGAGTGACTTGCCCAAGGTCCCCCAGCAGGCATATGGCAGAGCCAGGATTAGAGCACAGGCTTTGGAGTCAGAGGTCATGGGTTCAAACCCCGGCTCTGCCACTTGTCAGCTGTGTGACTTTGGGCAAGTCACTTCACTTCTCGGTGCCTCAGTTACCTCGTCTGTAAAATGGGGATTAAGACTGTGAGCCCCATGTGGGACAACCTGATTCCCTTGTGTCTACCCCAGCCCTTAGAACAGTGCTCGGCACATAGTAAGCGCTTAACAAATACCAACATTATTATTATCATGGATCTCCTGAATCCAGTTCCGGGCACTGTGCACTACACCACGCTGCCTCTTGAAGTGTAATTGGAGCTCTTCAAATATGGAATTGCAAAGCCTCTATGAGCCTACCACTCTTCCACTTAGGGAATTCTGAAATGGAGCCCGGGCCTTCGACTCCCCGTCCCAGGACCTGCAGCAGCTGAATGGGGACAGACTGTGGCAGCGGGGCCAAGGCGCCTTTAGAAAATACCAGAGCAGAAAGACACTCCATGTCTCCCATGAATCACTAAAATTCATCCTTTCCTCTCCATCCAAACTGCTACCACATTAATCCGATCACTTATCATCGAAAAGAAAATCCTCACCATTGACTTTAAAGCAGTCAATCACCTTGCCACCTCCTACCTCACCTCTCTACTCTCCTACTACAACCCAGCCCACACACTTGGCCCTTCTCATGCTAACCTTCTCACTGTACCTCCATCTCAGCCATCTCACCACCGACCTCTCGCCCACATCCCGCCTCTGGCCTGGAATGCCCTCCCTCCTCATATTTGACAATTACTCTCCTGTACTTCAAAACCTTATTGAAGGCACACCTCCTCCAAGAGGCCTTCCCTGACTAAGCCCTCTTTTCCTTTTCTTCAGTTTCCTTCATCCTGAGTTCCTTTTTTTATTCATACACCCCCCCCCCACCCCAGCCCCACAGCACTTAGGTACATAACTGAAATTTATTTATGTTAATGTCTATCTCCCCCTCTAGATGGCAAGTTCATTGTGGGCAGGGAATGTGTCTGTTCCATTGTACTCTCCCAACTGCTTAGTACATTGCTCTGCACAGTAAGCACTCCATAAATATGATTGATGACTGACTGACACGGGGACTCTCTCTCCAGCGAGAGAGCCAGGCCCCCTCCCAAATCAGAAAGGCGCTAAACCAGCCTCTGGGCCTCACTCAGCCAGAGAAGCCTCCAAACAACCGAGTCAAAATATTTACTGAGTGCTGTGTGCAGAGCACTGTACTAAGTCCTGAAGAGAGTACGACGCAACAGAATCAGTGGACATATTTCCTGCCCGTAATGAGCGGGAAACTAGAGAGGGTTCACTCATCACTCCAGCTGTCCTAGGAATCTCACATTTCATTCATCTCCCCCTCTGATTGTTAGACTGTGAGCTCCAGGTCCAACAGGGCCCGTGTCTGCCCTGATTATAGCATATCTATAAAAAATAAAATTATTATTAATCCATCAATGGCATTTATTGAATGCTAACTGTGTGCAGAGCGCTGATCTGAGCACTTGGAAGAGTATGCTATAACAGAGTTGGTAGACAGTTTCTTGCCCTTAAGGAGCTCACAATCTAGAGGAGGAGCTTACAGCCGAGAGGCTACAGTCTATTAGAGGGAGGCTAGGGATTTGGTGACTTGAGGGCTCTCCCCTGGTTTCTTATGGGCTTCTAGTCTGAGAATGCCAAGGAGAAACCCAGAGTTACTGGCCAGTGCAACCAGCCCTTCTGAGAGGTAGAAGACTGCTTTTCTGCTTTGACACATTGCCCTTCTCTACATCTTACTCAGCGGTCGCTTCTAGACTTTACCAACAGTGCTCTTTTAGCTACAGAAGCACCCAGCCCCTCTCTAGAAAGTCAAACCAGGAAGTTGTGGTTGGTTTCTATCATGAGAAATTTTATTCAAATAAATGCTTCCTGAACTTCAGAAAGCTCAGCAAGGCAACTTGTGGAACAAAAACCATTTCCTATCTCAATCAGAGGCAATTCTTGGCAGTTCCACTCAGTGATCAAAGCTGAAAATGAGGAGTTCAAGACTGAGTTCAAGGCTACAGATGGGAATAAATCAAGGCAAATGTGTCATTTTTTTCAGGAATATTTCTTTTTCGTGAGAGGACTCTTAAATGAACTACCTTGAACACTACCAGGGATGCCAGTCTAATAGGGAATTCAACTGAAAGATTCAAACCCTTTTAACATGAGAGAAATGTTTTGACTTCAAAGCACTCAATCATCTTGCCTGCTCCTATTTTACCTCGCTGATTTCCTACTACAACCCATCACTTTCACTTTTCTCCTCTAACACCAATCTAATCGCAATCTCGATCTCATCTATCTCACCATCAACCCCTTATTCATGTCCTGCCTCTGGACATACATATGACAGACCATCACTCTCCCCACCTTCAAAGCCTCAATAAAATCACATCTCCTCCAAGAGGTCTTTCCTAAGACCTGATTTTCCCTACTCCCTCTCCCTTCTGGATCACCCTTGCATTTGGATTTCTACCCTTTATTCATTCCAACCTCAAGCCCACAGACAGTTATGTATATATCTATAAACTCTTTTAATGTCTGCCCCTCCTTTTAAACTGTAAGCTCCTTGTGGGCAGGAAACATGTCTACCAACTTTTTTATATTGTACTTTTCCAAGCGCTTAGTACAGTGCTCTGCACATAGTAAGAACTCAATAAACATGACTGACAACCCTTTTCAACTCTTGCCTCATCCCCATAGCAACTGGAGATGAGAAATATTACCCTTTAGGTTCACCTTGGTTGATGTGACCTTTCTTTCAGAGAGTTCCTGGAAGAGAAGGGAGAGAGGCAAAGAGACAGAGAGAGAGGAAAAGAGACGGAGAGAGGAAAAGAGACAGAGAGAGGCAAGAGATGGAGAAAGAGGCATAGAGGCGGAGAGAGAGGCATAGAGATGGAGGGAGAGGCATAGAGTTGGAGAGAGAGGCAGAAAGAGAGGCAGAGAGACACAAAGGCAAAGAGACAGAGAGAGGAGCAACAAGAGAGAGGAAAAGAGACAAAGACAAAGAGAAAGACAGAGAGAGGAGAGAAGAGAGAAGCGAGAGAGACTGATAGTCAAAAATGGTCACAGGGATTGTTAGTAGAAATCATAGCCACAAGGTTAAGTAATGAGCAAAACATGTTTGGAAGGGGTAGATCGTAAAAGAAGTGTGAGAAGAAGTTTGGTTTCCTGTTCCCAGCTTACCTTTTGGGTGGCCAGGGTTGGCTTCAGGTGGTCCCTGTTGGATCCCTGAGGATCTGGGCCATTCTGCAGTGACCCCTGGGCCTCTGGGGTGGTGGGGATGCTCAGGATGGGAGGCATGGGTGCTGGCAGGAGCCTCAGGGAGGCTGCAAGAGGAAGGGCAGCCTTCGGGTTATCTCCCCTAGCTCCTCCTTCGGGATCAGGCACACCCAAGGCATCAGAAGAAGGGAGAGAACGAGTCAGAGTTCAAGGAGAGGCACCATCTCATTTAAAAAGCTTTTTCACCCAGCACCGCCTGGTAGATTCTGCGGGAGGCAGGCCTCTGGTCTCAGTGCCACCATCCAGGAGGAGTGAGTCCCTTAAACTACATGGTTTCTCAGTTTGTCTCATCTTATGCTGTCGAATCATTTCCGACCCATAGCGGCTCCATGGACACATCTCTCCCAGAACGCCCCACCTCCATCTGCAATCGTTCTGGTAGTGTATCCATAGTTTTCTTGGTAAAAATATGGAAGTAGTGTACCATTGCCTTCTTCCAAGCAGTAAACTTAAGTCTCCGCCCTTGACCCTCTCCCACGCCGCTGCTGCCCAGCATGGGTGAGTTTTGACTTGTAGCAGATTGCCTTCCACTTGCTAGCCACTGCCCAAGCTAGGAATGGAATGGGTAGGCCTCTGCTTGACTCTCCCTCTCAGACGAGACTGGTAGAGTACTGAAAACTCTCCAGGTGTGATCCTGAGAGGACATCTATAAATTATTTATTATAAATTATTTGCATTAATGTCTGTCCCCCAAGACTGTAAGCTCACTGTGTCCAACCTGATTATCTTGTAACTACCCCAGTGCTTAATATAGCCCTTGATGGGTAGAACTTAAAATCCATGATTATTATTGATGTTGATAACAACAATATTGCTCCTATGACTAAGTTTCTGATTATCATTTGAGGGTTGCCTACTGGGGTCACCCTGAGCAAAAGGACCCCTACCTTGAACCTCAATGTTCTCATTTCTCCATCCAGGAAGTAGCAGGACGAAAGCCATCCTTCCTCACTGGAGAGGTGGAAAAGGCAGCAGCAGTGACAGCTGGAGGGGAGACCTGATCTAAACTAGCTGAGAAGGTTACTGGCTGCCAACTGAGAGATCCCCGATACACAGGGGCTGAGCTTCCTGAGTCCTTCCGGATTTTTAAGTGCTTAATACAGTGCTTTGCACATAGTAAGCACTCAATAAATATGATGGAATGAAAGTTTTCTGAGAGTCCTTCCCTCACCCGAGACTCAGCCCCTCATTGAATTATCCACCATTCTCTGGATGCAGGAGGATAACAACAGGAGAACAAGAGAAGCTGATAGGACAAAAGCAAAGAGGAAGTGCTGTGGAGCTTGGCACATAATAAGAATTTTACAAATACCATCCTTATTACTATTAAGCTCATTATGGCAAGGAATGTGTCTAACAGCTCTGTTATATTGTACTCTCCCAAATGCACAATAAGAAGAAGCAGAAAAAAAAAGAAAAAGAATAACTGTGGTATTTGTTAAGCTTTTACTATGTGCCAGGCACTGTACTAAGCACTGGCGTGGATACAAGCAAATTGGGTTGGATACAGTCCCTGTCCCATATGGGGCTCACAGTCTCAATCCCCATTTTACAGATGAGGTAACTGAAGCCCAGAGAAGAGAAGTGTCTTGCCCAAGGTCAGGCAGCAGACGAGTGGCAGAGCCGGCATTAGAGCCCAGGTCCTAACTCCTAGGTCTGTGCTCCATCCATTAGGTCACATTACTATGCTCTGCACATAGGAAGCTCCCAATAAATACCACTGATTGATTGAAGGAGTTTGCGGTGGGTTCAAGCTGCAGGGCCCATCCCTGCAAACTCAGCCCAATCCTCCCCTGAGTGGGAACTGATCAATCAGCCAGTGGTATCTATTGAGAGCTTATTGTGTGCAGAGCACTGTACTAAGCACTTTGGAAAGTACAGTATAACGGAGTTAGTAGACACATTCTCTGCCCACAAAGAGCTGACAGTGTAGAGGGGTTTTAATCTAGCCTGGCCCCAGTCGAGTTCCGGCACCCCCTTTGGCCAACCCAAACCCTAATGGGACTCCCAAAGGCATTTCACCTCTAAGGGCAGAGAAGTTGGACTCACCTCGAGGAGCCCCAGAAAGCCCTTCAGAGAGTTTCCTCTTCTTCAGTTTGTCTTTGATCTGGATGGTTTCCATAGCAGCACTGCTGGCCTCCAATTCCTGGGCGGTGGGTTGCAGCTGGGAGACATCCCCCAGGTCCTTCTGAGGCCCACCGCAGCCCTGCCAGCCCGGCCAGAGGGCACCGGGTTTGAGGCCATCTGGGTCTCCATCCTCACCCCACAAATACGGCTGCTGCTTCTTCATCTGGACTTCCAACAGAGTCTGAAGGGAGGCTGGACACAGACAGATGGGGAGCAAACAGTAACTTGCTCTGTACAACACTAGTAGTGGATGTCTTGGGGATGCTACCCACCCAGACTCAGCTTTAAAACCCAGCCACTCGCCGACAGAGCCAGTGAACAAGGCTACCCGTTCGTGGCAGTCAACTACTCCCCTAAAGTGTCCTTAGGAGGGAAGCCAATATTCTTGCATAAAAACATACTAAAGCCAGGAGTCCCAGATAGTGACAAAAAGCTGTTAAAAGGAATTAAGTGGTGGTTGTCTTCCGTGGCATCATTGTCATCAATGATATTTGAGCACTTAATGGGAAAGCACAATATAATGGAGTTAGTGGACATATTCCCTGCAAACAACAAGCTTACGGTCAAGAAAGTCTAATCCCAGGTCGGCCACTTTTCTACTGTATCCATTAGGAATGGACCATCTAACATTCCTGTTTTTCCTCTAATGATCCATCATGGACCCAAGACCCATGAATTTATTTAAACTGTTCTTAAGCCTTGTAATAACCTTAACTTTTTCCCTTCTGCATTCTCTCCCTCTCTGGAAACCGATTATGGACCTTCAAATTTATTCAAGACCCACTTGAAACTTTTGAGGTCTACACCCCTCCTTTTTTAAAAAAAAATGGTGTTTGTTAAGCACTTACTATGTACCAGACACTGTACTAAGCACTGGGGTAGATACAAGTTAGATTGGACACAGCTTAAATCCCACATAGTGCTCACAGTCTAAAAAATCCCCATTTTACAGATGGAGTAACAGGCACAGAGAAACGAAATGACTTGATTAAGGTCACACAGCAGACAAGTGGTGGAGCCGAGATTAGAACCCAGGTCCTTCTGACTTCCGGGACTGTACTCTATTCTCACTAGGCCATGCTGCTTCTCATAAAAAATGCATTAGGATTCTGAGACTACTTCATGATGTCCCGGGAAGCTGGGTCAGAGCTGAGGGCGCCCTGCTTGGTTCATTCCCTGCTACAAGAGAAACAACGGGGCTTGGGAATTTCTCAACCAACTTCCTCCAGGAATACTGCTTTGTGATTTATTATTGCTTCATGAGTCCTTTTTCTGTTTCTTATGATCTCTGTGTGTATGAGAACATGTGTATATGTGCATGTGTGTAAATGCATGAGTACACGGATGACGCAGTCCAGTCAGTTCTTCTACAAGTGACTGAATTTTGAGTTTTGAATTTTGAGGCAATTAGGGAACGCTTTTCCCCCAGGACACACCAGTTTTGTACAGCGGGGTTGGAAGAAACGGTTTTGCAGCCATACACGGTGCCAGTGGAGGTGTGGGTTGGCTAGTGTGAGAGTATGTGGGAGTGTTCCAGATCCAAGGCTCTGCAGAAGCGCACCCCCACTCTATAGAAGTGCTCACCATGCCTGCCCCAGCACTGAGCCCAGTGCTCTGTACACATTAAGCCGTTAATACCCACCCTGACTAAAGAATTGCTCGGTTAACTTGTTTTCACCTCTGAGGGCACCTATTTCTCTCACGATCAAGCGGCTCCACTGATTCCCAACTGACTTCCTGCTTCCGCTGCCTTTGAAAACTCCCTTAATTAGCTTCGACCTGCCCTGCCAAGCCTCTTCAATCACCTCCGTGGCTCATATCACTTCCTGTTTGTGCCTGACCTGCCATTCTTCATGGGTCCTCCCAGTTCTCACTTGAGTGAGTTTGCCATCTGTTAGGGGACCGAGCTACTCCTTGGGTGATTCTCCATCCCGCCACTCAGTCCCACGGGGCTTGTTGGGGGCCCCCATGTTGTTGGGAAGCACACACCTCCACTCGGCCTAAAAACATGGGTTTGGGGAACAGTCTTCTTCTAGGAAGCTGCTTTTTTTTTTTCCAATGGTGTTTGTTAAGCACTTACTAGGTGCCAGGCACTATACTAAGCACTGGAGTAGATACATACAAGATTTTCAGGTTGGACATGGTCCCTGTCCCACGTGGGGCTCACAGTCTTAATCCCCATTTTACTGATAACTGAGGCTCAGAGAAGTCAATGACCTGCCCAAGGTCGCACAGCAGAGGTAAGACTGGAACCCAAGTCTTTCTGACTCCCAGATTCCCTGCTCTATCCACTAAGCCACAGTTTCTTTATGGTCTTAGTTACAGTTATCCTCCTCCCAACCCGAGCCCACCTCCCCCTCGATCGCTCCGCTGAGCCCCCTCGCAGCCTCACCTTCTCTCCCCGCCTCCCAGGAGCGCAGGCTGGAGTCGATGCCTCTTCCACAGACGGGCTGGTAGCTGGAGGCAGCCCTGGGTACGCTTCCACAGTACACAGCCACAGGGACCCGGTACTTAGCTGCAAGTCAGAGACAGCCCGGTAAGCCCGAGGAGACCTGAGAAGAAGCTGCCATCGTCTCTCCTCGGGGCTTTCTGGAAGGGCTCGGTCCTTTCAAGCCCTTGTTATTCACCCACTCTCAGCCTCACAGCACTCATGTGCTTATCCATAATTAATATTACTGTTCGTTTCCCCTTCTAGACTGCGAGCTCTTTGTGGGCAGGGAACGTGTCTATCAACTTTGTTGTTTTCAGCTCTCCCAAGCACGATACAGTGCTCTCTGCACATAGTAAGCGCTTAATAAGTAGGATTTGATTGAATGATCTTGTCGAAAGTTTTGCTATCTCCCTCGCAACCTGGGGGAGAATCTGCATCAAAAGTCTCTGGTGGGAGACCGGTGAGGACCTGACTCATTCCTCTGAGACCTAAGTGGAGAAAGCTTTTCTGACACTAAGCCATCCAGCAAGAGGCAGGAGGAGCAAACCAACTCTGTTATATGGTACTCTCCCAACCGCTTAGAACACACAGTATCCACTTAAATGCATGTCATTGATTGATTGATAAATTATACTCAGAAACTTGCTCCTGGTCATCCCTGAACTTCAAACTCTGAGCCACAGAACCCTACTAATTTTGGTGAATTGTCCTTGTCCTTCGTGCTGTTCAGGTTTTATTATTCCAGCACTCCTGATGTGCCTATCACCAGTCTCCACTCCTCTTTTTTCTATTTTCAGATTGCAAGCTCCTTAAGAGACAGAGACAGGGTCTAATTCCCCCAAGTCTTCTTTCCTAGAGCTGAGTACAGTGCTCTGCATAGAGTAAGCACACAATAATAATAATAATAATAATAATGGCATTTGTTAAGCGCTTGCTATGTGCCAGGTATGGTACTAAGTGCTGGGGTAGACACAAGATAATTGGTTGGACACCATCCATGTCCCAAATAGGGTTCACAATCTAAATTCCCCATTTTACAGATGATGTAACTGAGGCACAGAGAAGGTAAATGACATGTCCAAAGTCACATTGCAGACAAGTGGAGGAGAAAGGATTAGAAGCCAGGTCCTTCTGACTCCCAGGCCCAGGCTCTATCCACTAGGCCACACTGCTTCTCTGAAATAAATAGTAATAAATACTATTACTGCAATTACTATTACCCATTTCCCCTTCCCAAGCACTGCTTCCAGTCACGGTCTGGTTCTTCCCCTCGATTTTCAGCCTGGTCCCCCTGGGGGATCCTGGTCTCTCTAGAGTCTCCTGGTCGCCTGTTAAAGAGAGCTGTTCTCTTCCTGTCCGCAGGGACAAGCACACCCGCTCCCAGGCAGATCGAAAGCAGCAGCTGAGAGGCTCCCCAAAGCCAGAAGTCCAGAGAAATCCACAGGCTTTTAGGCTCTCCACCAGAATGGAACCTGAGCTCCAAATCCAGCAGCAGAGAGCCGGCCAGGGGAAAGACGCAAGGACGTCGGATTGCGTGACTCTGGACTTGAGGGCTTCACCCGGGCCAGGGCGGTAGGGTGGGGACCGGCAGAAACCCAGAGACACCAGGGAGACAGGCTGAAACAGTCCCTGCCCCATGCTTCACCTGTGGAGAAGTCATCGTGGGTGGCCATGCCTTAGGGTGGCGGGAGGGGCCCCTCAGCAGTGACACTCTTAGCTGGGCTGCTGTGGACTGCCGGTAACCTGAGCCTTAGCAGCTGCTGAGGTTTCTGGCCCGCGGCATCCAGGGGCCCGTGGCAACCTGCAGCAGAGGAGAGGAAACACACACCGCCACACTCTCCGGGGGAAACTAGTGACAATCGGCAAAATGGAGCCTCGGCTGGCTTGGAAGGCAGCGGAAAGAGGAGGCCAGAAGGGAAGGACAACCACTGGGGACGGTGGGCGTGCTGGACTCAGAGCTAGTGTCGTGCTCACTGCTCAGCGAGGTGGCCATGTTGGGAAAAAAACCCACCCCCTCCCAAGACCCAGACTGTGAGGGTGAAGCTTGGAAGTTGGAGGAGAAAATTCCCCCCTTTGGAGAGGTGGGGGTCAGGGTGACAAGAGAACCAGAGTTGCAGGGCATGGTGACTTTCCCAGGGTCTATAATCTGGGGAAAAGAGGAAGGAGATGAAAAATGGACCTGGAAGGGGCCAGAGAAAGGAGGAGGAAGATGAATTGAGGAACTGGAGCAGTAGCCGTAGATCCCGTGTGGTAAGGTAGGACTCACTCTGGCTTTAGGGTGCCCTTGGCTGCTGACAACTAATAGCACCTCAAGGGCTCTCTGAAAGAGCTAACTTAGGCAGGATCGCGGAAATGGTGTGCCAGGAAGAGTGTGGAAAGACGAAGGCCCCGGGGGCTAATGGAGAGGTCCAGACCTGGAAGTCTGGGAAGGAATGTGGTCTAGTGGAAAGAAGACCTCGGTTCTAATCCCGGCTCCGCCACTTACCTTCTGTGCGATCTTGGGCAAAACACTGAACTTCTCTGTGACTCAGTTAACTTATCTGTACAGTGGAGATTAAGACTGTGAGCTCCATGTGGGACATGGACTGTGTCCAACCTGTTTAGTCTGTATCTACCCTAGCGCTTAGCATAGTGTCTGGCACATGTAGGCATTCAATAAATATCATTTAAAAAGGTCAGAAGACCTGGTCCCCTTCCTATCTCTGCTGCAGTTGGCTGCCTGACCGTGGGCAGGCAAACCACTTCCACCTCAGTTTCCACAACAGTAAAATGGGACCAGGACCACTATCTCACCAGCATGCTCCAACGACAAATTGGACCCTATCTGAAAGAACCCTAGATTCAGAAATAAGCATAATAATGGTAAGTTGAAACTAGTTGTCCTTCAAATACCAAGATGACACCACTTGTGGTAAGTTTACTTGGACCCTAATTTTGTGTGACCTCAAGGCCGGCCCCTGCTACATTGCGCTTTGAGGGCAGGGATCGTATCGTACTCTCCTAAGCATTTAGTACAGTGCTCTGCACACAATAAGTGCCCGGTAAATACCATTGATGGATTTACAGAGCCTGGCACTATTTACAGTTTCTCCTCTGACTCAAAATCCTTCTCAATCATCTTGCAACATTATTTTTATTCATTCCTTAGGCTGCCCAGCGAGGTACAGAGATGTTATCACTCTTCAAAACCTGCATGACTTGTTCTGAGGTATTCAACTGGAATGAGGCCTCAAGTCACCAAAGGCCTAGTCCTCCTCTAAAAAATATAATAATGATATTTGTTAAGCATTTATTATGTGCCAAGCACTGTGTTAAGCTCTGGAGTAGACAGAGGATAATCCCTCTAGAATGTACACTCATTATGGGGCAGGGAACGGGTTTACCAACTCTGCTGTACTGTACTATCCCAAGAGCTTAGTACAGTGCTCTGCACACAATTAGTGCTCAATCAAAACCATTGATGATGGTGACCAGAGCAGATACACTACCTGTCTCACAAGGACTTGCAGTCTAAGAGGGAGGAATTGTTCCCACAACTCCTCCAAGCCTGCCGCTGCTGTGACTGGAGATGGAGTCCTGGGCTGGATGGAACCAGTCAAGACTTCAGGTCTTCTTGGACTACTTCCTACTCTGGCCCCAGAACACAGCCTCAGCACAGAATGACCCCAGTCCCCTGGCCCTCTCAATGTCCGGCCTAGGACCTGGGGGAAGAACCACCACTGCCTCGAAGACACGCCAACCTCTAAAATGAATGAGAGCCTCTTCCAAAGACACAATCCCATAGCTCCCAGATCTCTTGGTAAAATAGCCCCTCCCTCTTTCCAAGACACACACACACACTGTCGTGTGTCCCCCCCCCCCCGCAACTTCCCATCGCAAATGCCTATCCAGACACTGTGTGGTTAGGGTTAACCCTAACCCTAACCCAGTCCCTTTGTGACTTTCCTCTCCACAGAACAAAATCCCACCCAGGCTCCTCCCATGAGACATTTTAGTCTTCCGGAGCTGGAAGCTTGGAAAGATTGAGGGCTGAGGTCAGATCTAAGTGTCAGGACTTTGAGGCTTGCCCCTGTCCCATGGTACTTGTGGCAGATCAAGAGCTGAAGAATTTCCCTTCTACGAGGATGGTTTGGGGCTGATAGAGGGAGAGAATTGGAAAATAATCAAAGGCATTTATTATCAACCAATCAGCACTTACTGTGTGCAGAGTATTGTACTAGTTGCTTGGAAGAGCACATAACAGATTTGATTCAACACATTCCCTGCCCACAAGGAGCTTACAATCTACAGCAGGTGACAGACATTAAAATAGTTTAGGGATAGGGGAAAAATAGGGAAACAACAACAAAAATAATGAACAGTGGTGGTGGTGGAGGGGGGTCTCTCCCTGGTCCCTTGGCGGGGATGCAGAGCTCTTGACAAAGCTATCAGTGGGCAGGGGTATGGAACGGACTAGATTAGGCTGTAAGCCCGTCAAAGGGCAGGGACTGTCTCTATCTGTTACCGATTTGTCCATTCCAAGCACTTAGTACAGTGCTCTGCACATAGTAAGTGCTCAATAAATACTATTGAATGAATGAACAGACACACTCAGGAATGTGACAGGGGAGAAGATGTTGCCACCTAAGGACAAGACACCCTTCTCCTTCTCTTCTTCCTCCTCCTCCCCACTGTGCCTCTCCAAGTTAGTGGTTTCCCCTTCCCTAGGTCACCAAACTTCCTTCTCACCTCGATTTTCTCTCCAATGACCTGGTCCTGGGAGGAAGAACCTCCAAAGAACTTTGGTTTCCCCAGGAGTTTTGCTCCTGGGAGCTCCAGGGACCCTGGAGAAGGGCACTGGGGACGCTCTGAGGTTGTCAGAGACACAGGGGAAGAATGCCGCTTGCTCCTCAGCAGGCCCTTTAGCCCAAAGAGACAATTCCTGGATAAACAATCCCGTCAAAGAGGCTATGAGGTACCGATAAATGAAATCCAGATTATCCAAACTGCTCAGCCTCACCTGAGGCACCATTTCAACCTTTTCTCACTCAAACTTTAGCCTGAGCCAGGAACAAGTAACAGCATCAGAGAGGTGGGAGTTTCTTCTGTTCTCCCTTCCCTGGCTCCCTCCTCTGTTGACGATGCTAAAGAGTTGGCAGGCAGTGGGTAGGGAGAAATCCAGAAGGGGCCTGGGCAACACAAAAAGTTGATCGGCATTTCCCGTCAAAAAGGTTGCGGGTCCATGGTACCCAGATTGCAGCAGCCTACCTCCCTTTCCCTCCCAGACTATTTTTTTAAAATGTGCTGTGCTGTGCTGAGCACTGAGATAGATGCACGCTGATCAGGTTGGACACAGTCCCTGTCCCACACAGGGCTCACGGTCCTAATCCCCATTTTACAGATGAGCAAACAGGCTCAGAAAGTTAAGTGACTTGCCCGAGGTCACCAGCAGACAAGCATCAAAGCCGGGATTAGAGTCCAGGTCCTTCTGACTCCCCGCCCCATGCTCTTTCCACTAGGCTACACTGTTTCTAATGACACACGCTGGAAAGACCTTGCTGACTCCACCCAACAAGTTATTCCTGAATCCACTTGATGGTCAGATCCTTGAGGGCAGAGATCATGTCTGCCAACTATACTTTCTTCTAAGCACTTAGTGCAAGGCTCTACACACAGTAAGCACTTGATAAATACTACTGATTGACTGACCCAGGGATGTGGGGGGCTTAGCAGCTCTGGATAAGACATTCACAGGCACCCAGCTACTCCTGCTGTCTCCATTTAGCAGAATTAAGCAGCTCTTCTCCAAAATCAAATTCTCCCTCACAGACCTCAGTGGTCGGCTGCCTACCTCCTGACTTTCTGAGCCGTAGAGCAGAGACACAACTTTGCCAAGCAAATCCTACTCCCCTCTCCCCATCGCCCAACCCTAGGCGGCCCAGCTGTCCTTCCTAGTCTCATCTTGGGGGTCCCAGATCCCAGCCGGATCCACCCGCCTCAGAGTCCCACCTCCGGGCCTTCACAGGCAACGACAGGCAGTAGGGGGACAGACTGACCTCATGTCCAAAACCGACTTCAAGCCAACCAGCTCGGATGCCCCCGGGCTGGAGCTCCAGGCCACCTGCTGCCGGGCTAAGCCGGATCCCACTCCCTCCCACCCTCTGCGGAAGTCTGGCCGGAGCAGGCAGCGGCTCAGCGGCTTGACGAGGAGGCTCCCGTAGCCCCAGGCGGCGCCAGGAGCTCCCGGGTGGCAGAGCCGCCGGTGTGGTGACACCTACCCAAGCCAAGCAGCCAGTCCCTGGGCTGCGCACCCTGAACAAACAAGGCTGCATAGCAACCGCTTGCTTCTCTGCAGAGGTCTGAGAGGTAGAGGTGTGAAGAGGGGGAGGGAGGGAGAAGGGACGGCAGGGTCAGGAAGGGGAAAGGAGAGGTGCTCTCTCTGGGGACCCCTTGGCCGCCTGCCTGCCTTCAACTGCTAGCCCCTCGAGGGATGGAGTCCGTATCTGATTCCCACCGGTATACTCTTTCGCCGCCACTTGCCTGCTGTGAGAACTTGGGCAAGTCACTTAACTTCTCTGTGCCTCAGTTCCCTCTTCTGTAAATTGGAGACGAAGACTGTGAGCCCTGTGTGGGACAGGGACTGTGTCCAACCTAATTATCTTGTTTCTAGCCCAGCGCTCAGTACAGTGCTTGGCACACAGTAAGCATTTAACAAATGCCATCATTATTATTATTCCTCCCCAGTGCTTATCACAGTGCCCTGCACTACTCTGGACATTCCCTAAACTTGAACCTATCACTGACTCCTCCCGGGAGCTGTCCTGGGCCAGTGCTTGGAGATCGATAGAAGCAGCATGGCATAGTGCATAGAGTGCAGGCCCGAGACTCAGAAGGACTTGGGTTCTAATCCCGGTTTCACCACTCTTATACTCTGTGACCTGTGGCGAGTCACTTCACTTCTCTGGGCCTCAGTTACTTCATCTATAAAATGGGAATTGACACTGAGAGCCCCATGTGGGACAGGGACTGTGTCCAACCTGATTTACCTGTGTCCACCCCAGCGCTTAGTACGGCGCCTGGCACACAGTAAGCATTTAACAAATTCCACAATTATTATTCTCTGTATCTCGGTTACCTCATCTGCAAAATGGGGATTGCGACTGTGATCTCCACTAGGGACAGGGACTTTGTCTGGCCCAATTTGCTTGTATCCACCCCAGTGCTTAGTACAGTGCCTGGCACATAGTAAGCACTTAGCAAATACCACAATTATTGTTATTATTAGTATCGACAGTCTCTCGGTTTGACTGAGGAGTCCGATCCTGCCCGCTGCCTCCCAGCCAAGAGGCAGATTCCATTCCAGATGGGGCCACCGCAGTCTGGATGACATCTGTGGGAGCCAGGAAAGAGCACACAGTTGTCCTATAAGTTCCAAGACCACACCACTGATTGGGAGGTTCGCCTAGGTGCGGTGTTCTGTTCTAGGTGTTTGGGAAGTACAGAATAAAGAAGTGACAGCTTCCCTGCCCATAAGAAACTTACACTCTAAAGAAAGAGACAGACTATATATATATAAGTATATATATATATATATACACACAACTAAAATGGACAGAAGAAATAGAGTGGTCATAAATACAAGACTGCTAAAGTGGGTGTAAATAAGTTCCTAAATGCAAGATTTGGATGAAGGGATGATATGGCTCAGAGGGCTGGGAAATTAACCAGGAAAAGGTCTTGGCAGAGGTGGGATTTAAGGAGGGATTTAAAGATGGGGTGAGTTGTGGTCTGTCTGATGTGAGAAGGAGGGAGTCTCCATGCCCAAGGAGACGGAGGCAGGAGAGAAGTGAATGAGGTCCAGCTAGAAGGCTGGCTTGGGAGCAATGGAAGACAACAGGTTTGGGAGTAGTCGGAGAAGTGAGCAGCGAGGTCAGGTGGGTCCAGATGTGGGGAGGTTGTCCCACTCCCTCTTTCCCCCTTCCCCACCCCTCGACTGGGGCTCAATGAGCTGAACAACCAGGAAAATAATGAGACAGACTGCGTGTCCTCTACAGGGGACATTAGAGAGGCCAGTGTGTTGCTGGTAACCTTTGACGCTGTCATCCCCAGACCCGTACCAGCACCGTACCCCAGGAAGAATGGACTTGAGTGGAGGGGCGAACTGGCTGAGGGAGGAGCCAACTAGCTAGGAGAAAGGGAGGTGGAACGATGCCAGAGCACTTCCCTGGCCCTGGGGGTTGGTGCCCGATACAGCTAAGCCACACAAATCAACTCCCTGGAGAAGTGAGGCGGGTCAGAGACAGGGACAAGGACAACACCAGCCAATCAGGAATGAAAACAAGACTCCCAGAGGAAGATCCGCTCCGTGCCAGGATACACAATGGGACAACAAACACATTTTCCGCCTCCTGGGGATGGCGATACAGAAGGTCGGTACTGAATTATTGAATACTTCCTGCCCTTCCCTTAGCCCCGGGACCAAGCCCGAGGACTACAAGGAGGGAATGGAGGAGGGCGATGAGGGCCTGGAGGACGGGCGGAGAGGGGAGGGAGTTGGCAAGCAAGCCCGCTGCTCTGACCAAGGCCCTGCAGTCACAGGATTCCCATGAGCCCTTGCTATGTGGGAAGCCCCAGGGCCTTCTCTATGGTGACCTGACCAGGGACCATACTGGTGCCTGGGTAATCAACCCAGGAGCCTAGAGCCCCACACAAACATTACCAGTGTGGCTCAGTGAAAAGAGCCCAGACTTGGGAGTCAGAGGTCATGGGTTCACATCCCAGCTCTGCCACTCGTCAGTTGTGTGACTGTGGGCAAGTCACTTAACTTCTCGGTGTCTCAGTTACCTCATCTATAAAATGGAGATTAAGACTGTGGGCCTCATGTGGGACAACTTGATGACCCTGTATCTACCCCAGCACTTAGAACAGTGCTCTGCACATAGTAAGTGCTTAACAAATATCAACATTAATTCATTAACTAACCCCATTCACGGCCAAACCCTTCTGACTTCCTCCATTTCCATTTCTTCCCCGTGAAGCTCACATCTTTTCATTTTCTCCCTCTCAAATGAGCAAGGATTCGCTTTCTCTGGGACAAAACTAGCTGTGGCTTCTACCACTAGGACCAAAACTCCCTAATGGTAACCCCACTGAATCAGGAGAGAGGCAGCTGAATGGGAAAAATGGGACCTGTTTACTCCAGACATCTTTGCAATCTGACTAGATTCTCAAATCTGCCCGAGATGGTTGTTTAGAAAGCCCTGAGAATGGAGAGG